>NC_086188.1:13045453-13378265 GCF_023053635.1 Elgaria multicarinata webbii
GAGAATTCTTCACATCTGGGCTTACCTACATTTGCATGAAAATGTGTATGCATTTTTAAGTGCGTTTCTCCAAACCTTTGCAAAGCCCTGAGTTGTAACTGCTTCTGTATTTATTTTTGGTTTTACATGATATTTTTAAACTTTTAGAGCTTTATGTTTTCATCTGTTGTATCTCTTGGTTTTAATTGTGAATTGCCCAGAGAGCCTCAGTTATTGGGTGGTATAAAAAAATGTAATAAATAAATAAATCTTTTTTATTTATTTTTTGTACACTGTTTTGCATTGGAGAATTCCATTGGGAAAAACTGGGAGAAGGGCAAAGTTTAAAAGATAACTGATTTTTCGTTCATGCATGAGTATGTAATTGTAAAATTAGGTAAGCACACATTTTTTTTAAAAAAGTGAAATACATTAATTCCACCAAATCCCTACATTTTAGTCTCAAACAGCACTGATAACTGTTGGGGAACACTGTGCATTCCATATACCATTTTCCTGGAATTATTTCCTGTTTTTTATTCTGCATTATCCAAAATACCACACCTGATGTCATTGTGTGCACTAGGAGGTATAAATGTGCAAGAGGGACATGGTATAGTGTTACCATGATGAGATCATACCGATATGACACCAGGTGTAGATCTGGGCTAAGCTACAATGCACAATTATCTCAATCCAAAACTAAGACCTTAGCAATGAAATGTTTATTTATTTATTACATTTTTATACCGCCCAATAGCCGAAGCTCTCTGGGTGTTTCTTATTAGCACTTGATATTCACACAAAGGCGACTAAGGCCACAGCTAGACCTAAGGTTTATCCTGGGATCATCCAGGGTTCAACCCTGCCTGAGCACTGGATCCCCTGTGTGTCACCTAGATGAACAGGTTTGACCCCTGGACGATCCAGGGATAAACCTTAGGTCTAGCGATGGCCTAAGAAAGCTTAACCTATATAACATTTTCAAACAAAATACTGAAAGCCAAATCTAAGTGTGTTTGATTCCTATTTATTTCAGTGGGAAAACACGTGCTCAGATTCGGTGGTGTGACCTAGCACTTTAAAATGATAATTCACTAAAACGACATTGCATAGCTACTTTGATCTTCACAAATAGGGGCAGGTAACCTGGTGCCCTCCAGATGTTTCAGATTACATCTCCCACAAGCCCCAGCAATGGTCAGGTAATGGACAGGGGATTATGGGAATTGCAGTCCAAAACATCTGGAGGGACCCAGGATTCTGGTCTTTGCTTTACGGTATTTTCATACTATTGCCTATACAACTGTTTGTCCATCTATCTGGAAGAGAGAGAGAAAAAGGCAATGTATATTTAAACCAACACTTGGTTTAAACTGAAGTAGAAGGATCTGTCAAGTGCCGTTGGACTTCTTCACTGACTTTGCACTTGGTTTGTGTTTGCGTGCAATATGGATTGATCTCTGCAAGGACATGTTTGGGACTGGGCAGACTTTCTGTCCTTTCCAACACTTTCATTGAAATAGCATCAGGCAGAGATCAGCTTAAGTTCTTGAATGGTCTCTGAGTCCCTGCTCTGGGGATGAAGGTTGAAGGTTTTTGTCTCACTTCCCCATAAGATTGTACCACTGTGCAACGACTTCCCACTGCTATACCACATGTTACAGTAGTAAACAGCCTCATCTTCAGCCTGAGTGCCGGTGATGGTTAAATAGCCTGTGTTTCCAGAGACAGAAGCAGTGAAGCGATCTGGGATCCCTGATCCCCTGCTGCCACCAGCATAGTGCACATAGCGAGGGGCCTGTCCAGGTTTCTGTTGATGCCAGAAAATGCGGTTCAGGTTACTGCTGACGGTGCAGGATAGTTTAGCTGTTTGTCCCAGCGACCCAGACATGGAGGGAGGCTGAGTCAACGTTGGCTGTGAGGTGACACCTGAAAAATAAGCAAGGGACACAACTGTGATTCATTTTCTAGACTCCGAAACGAACAATGGGGCATACAGAATGTATTTAACTTGCTGTTGGCTCATTCTCCAAAGCAAAGTTTGATTTCCACACCCCTACCTGAGCAGTAACTGAGAAGGGCTAGCAAAAACAAAGCCCAGGCCATGGTGAGTTCTCTAGAGGTGGTGGCCCTTCGAAACCAAATGGATAACCGAGTGGAGCCTTTCCCCACCTCTCTTTAATCCTTCAGAGTTGCAGAACGGACCTGCCATGCAAATTTGTCTTCAGGTCATTGGCTGTGCTGCCATGTTGAGATTGCATATTATCTGCTGACACAAAGCACCCAAAAAATTTGCATGAAGGAGATGCATCGAAGGAGCAGGAATGCCCTTTGCAAATCGGCGGGGATGAATATTCGGTAATATAAGAAGCTGCTTGATATGGAGTCAGAACATTGTCCGGCGAAGTCCATTATTCCGGACACTGCCTGGCAGTGGCTCAGTGGGGTTTCAGACAGGACTCCTTCCCACTCTTCCAGGAGATGCAGGGATTCATTTATTTTATATATTATAGCACTTTCATCCCACCCTTTAGATGAAAAAGTCTCTCAAGGCGGCTTACAAAAATAATTCATAAGGCAGTCCCTGCTCACAGGCTTACAACCTAAAAAGAACGACATAAAAGGATAGGGCTCTGGGAGGGAGAAGGGGAGGGGGGAAGCACAATTAGGCACGAGATTCTTAGTTGCAAACTTCAGCAAGTCATGGACATGGTGAAGGGCTGCTGCTCCCTCTCCCTCTGAGGGTGCTATGCAGATACAGGCATGATGGAGACGTGCCTGGCTGCCGCTTCCTTTCCCTCTGATGTCCTCAGCAGCGGCAGTTGGTAGCAGGAGGGGGGGCTCTCAGCTGGAGGGGTGCCTGGCTGGTGCTTCCTTCATGCATGCAGTGCCTGAGCACCATCCCTGGACCCACCTCCCTAAAAGAGAAGTTCATAAGCCACCTTCTGTCATAAACATCGATGGGGAACATAATCAAATGTGTGAACTTTGCCCAGCCCTGCTTTAAATCCATCTTCATGGGGTTTCTGAATCTGCTTCTTGAAATGGCTCTCCTTCCTTAACAGATGATTTTGTATCAGTTCCCTTTGTGTATTTATCACTGTGGTTACACAGAGGTACCACCGACGGTTTCACTTTCACCACAGTAATACGTGGCCTCATCCTCTGCCTGGACACCAGTGATGGTCAAGTAGCGTTGGCCGCCAGATTTGGAGCCAGAGAACCGATCTGGGATCCCAGTGGCTCTGGAAGTATCTTTATACAATACAAGGCGGGGTGCTTGCCCCTCTCTCTGTTGGTACCACTCAACAACGTAACTCTCATGCCCACTGCTCAGACTGCAGGTAAGTCTCGCCGTGTTTCCAAGACTCTCCGACTGGGAGGGATCCTGAGTCAGTACAGCCTGTGTGTTCACACCTGGAAAGGAAGATTGGTTTTGGAGCACGTTAAGCAGTATGAAAAATAACACCATCAAATGGTGGTGGGGGGATAGTGGATAGAATATTTGCTAATAAATTTTGAAGCTGCAGACAGATACCTTCCCTCCTCACCTGAATAGTAGGTAAGAAATGGAAGGAGAAGAAGAGCCCAATCCATGATGAGGAAATCAGAAACACTTAGCTTCTTAAGGCAGTGTAGCTGCACTTAGCATCCTCTTGTTCAATCTTAAACTATTCCTTGGGTTGTGACCCGCCCCATACGCAAATACGCTCCTTGCTCATTGGCTGAAGAAGGTGCTAGAAGAACCACGCCCATCCAGGTTGTTCCGAAAGCATTGATTACAAAATGGTGCCGAAGGAAGCATCCTTTTCAAGGGGTTGCCACATCTTGATCCTCAAAAGGCTTCTCAGCTTTTAGCAGTAGTATAGAATCAGAGAATCAGAGAATAGCAGAGTTGGAAGGGGCCTACAAGGCCATCGAGTCCAACCCCCTGCTCAATGCAGGAATCCACCCTAAAGCATCCCTGACAGATGCTTGTCCAGCTGCCTCTTGAAGGCCTCTAGTGTGGGAGAGACCACAACCTCCCGAGGTAACTGAGAAGTTACCTAGGGATGGAGAAGTTCTGGCATGTGATGTCCTTCCATAAGAGTGCTACAGCAACAGAAGAAATGGCTGTGTTTTGGACTTTTCTTTCAAATGAATGCCTGGAATACACTGAATTTTTTTCATGTAGTTCACACACCAACCCTAGTGTGTGACCTCACTTTCTGCCCCCTTCCCAATCAATTGCAAAGTAAGGCAGACTCATATAATAGAGTACTTTCAGACAGTGGGAAATCACATTTCCTTACTGACTCTCTGCTTCCTGCTTCTTTTCCACATTTGAAATGAGCTGACTTACATGGGAAGAGAACAGCAACCCCTTGCTTTAATTTAAAACCTCCCGGCTCATATAGTTGAATGGGAACAGCACCCTCTCGTGGGTGTTTTATAGTGCAACTTTCAGGAAAATCGGGGTTCCCAAGGTTTATTTTTAAATGGGAAAAGGAGTGGGAGATGTGCAGGAGGCTCACAACGTCATCAAAATTAGGACTGTGCACCAGCCCCCCTGAACCACTTCGGGTCGATCCGACCCTCCCCCGACCCACTCTGGAACCAGATCCGGAGTGAGATCTGAAGGGTCAGATCGAGATTCGCCCCCCATTTTGCCCCCACCCCCATCCACTTACTTGCCTTCGCAGTGGGCGGCGGAGACAGGTAAGTGGGTAAAGGGGGGACAAAATGGGGGGTGAATAAGCCCCCTCCCCCTTAACTGGCTCCGCCATACACCGACGCATGGACTGCGGCGGTGGCGGAGCCAAGTAAGCCGCTCCCCCCAACTTACCTGTGTCTGTCGTGGTCCAGCAGCAACTTCAACTGAGCCCCAAGCGGCCTGCTTCCGCTTTGAGGCTTGGGCCTCAGTTGAAGCTGCTGCCGGACCGTGATGGAGGCAGGGAAGCCCCCCTCCCCCCCTTACCTGGCTCTGCTGCTGTCACCACATGGACTACGGTGGTGGAGCCAGGTAAGCCCCCTCCCCCCATTTACCTGTGTCCATCACGGTCCAGGCAGCAGCTTCAACTGAGGCCCAGTTGAAGCTGCTGCTGGACTATGATGGAGGCAGGTAAGCCCCTCTCCCCCCCTTACCTTGCTCTGTTGCCATCACCGCACAGACTGCAGCGGCACCAGCTGAGCCCCCCTCCCCCTAATTACCTGCGTTTCGAGCTCCGGATCAAGGTGAAGCAATCCTCAGCAGAGCAATCCACTTCGCCTCGATCCACAGCTCCCCTGACCCGATCTGAATCGGAGCGGAGCACAGCCCTAATTCAAAATGACCCACAGACTTCTGTGAGTGGGCAGTCATGAGCATCTTATAAGTTGCTTGTTTAAATAGGCCCAAAGAGAGAAGCCAATTATATGGCAGAAGAAGTTCGGAGATCTTCACGTCAATGATTGGGGGCGGACCCCTGTTAACTGGTGAAATACGTCCTTGCGCATACTCAGTAATCAGGCTCCGTGATCTCACCTTTATGATCATTGGATATAGATGAATATGTGAAGCTGCCTTTTACTGAGTAACAATGAACTTGAGTAACCCAGATTGTATAAGCAGGTTTTGGAGAAAATAAAGGAAGGCTGTGAGATGGAAGTGGGGGTACATCAACAGAGATGACATCTGATAGGTGTCTTCACGGAGATGCCTAGGTTTGATTTCTGCATGAACAAGCAGGAGGGTCAAAAAGAAAAGGATGCACCTGGACCACACCATTTCCAGTTTCACTTCAAACCACAGATGCAGGTCCTTGACTTAATTCTACCAAATACTGGAAACTTAGGCCAGTATCTACCCCTGCAGGCCACAAGCAGAAGACCAGGCTCAAAAGTTGACACGTTGTGATAACACCCACCCACACAATTGTTTCTCTGCCTGACCTGAAAGGTCACAGGCGAAGATGCATTTGTGGGTAGACAGGAGAGTCTTGTGGGCTGGCAATGAGTGGGTAAACACTACAACAGTGATGTTGGGGTGGACCAGCAAATTTCATTCCAGCTAAAACCCTTTCAAGAACAGGAAAGCTGAGTTGTTTGGCCCAGAGACGTAGACTCAGAGGCTGATTGAGTCAAGGTTCGCCGTGAACTGACATCTTTAGGAAAAGGGGAAGCACTGATACGCAACTGAACTCCTGTTCATTGGTGAAACGTGTTAGATATTTAAGGTGAGCTCATTTCACTAATAGTATCCATGCACCTAAAAAGAGCTGACATCATCCCTCATGCCTATCAACAACAGATAAGACATTCAGGCCTGATTGACTTCTTGAATGATTCTCTTGCCCAGTGTAAAGAGGAAGAGTAAAGGTTTTTGTCTCAGTTCCCCATCAGAATATACCTCTGTGCAACACTTTGCTGTCCTCCCAATCTCCACAAAAATAAACAGCCTCATCTTCAGCCTGGACATTGGCGATGGTTAAATAGCCTGTGTTCCCAGACTGGGAAGCAGTGAACCGATCTGGGATCCCTGTTCCCCTGCTGCAACTTTCACAGTGCACAAAGCGAGGACCTTGTCCAGGTTTCTGTTGATACCAGTCAATTACATTCCAGCTACCAGGAGTTCTAGAGCAGGACAGTTTAGTCATTTGGTTCACGGACACTGAGGCAGAGGGAGGCTGTGTGAATGACGGCTGTGAACTGACACCTTTTGGTAAAGGGGAAAGAAATCACGACTTTAGTATACTTCCTGAGCTCTCAAATATCGCAAAATCATTACATTTTTTTTTTATGGAAAATTGATATCTTAGCTTTATGGTTGACCTTCTTAAAAGCTCATTCTGCACATGTTTACCTGATAAGTAACTGAGAAGAGCAAGGAATAGCAGGGCACAAGCCATGGTGAGGTTTCCAAAGGTGTGTGACTTTGCTTCAGAAAAATAACTAGAGGGGACCTTCTTCCACCTTTCTTAATTGCTCCAGAATTGCAGAATACCTCCTTTATGCAAATGAATTCTACGCTCATTGGTTCTTCGAGAACCCATGTCTCTAACTCATGTTAGGACAATGGGAATGGTCACAGGGCAAATTTGCATAAATGGAAATAATGAAAGCACTAGGAGCATTCATTGTTTTAACCATGGGTGGTGGAGGTGGTTAGTAAACCAAATTACTGTGGAACAATTAACATGCTTCCCACGCCCCCCAAAAACAGTGCTGATAACAAAATTGACGCAGGGGGAAAAAAGCATCCTTTGGTACTGGGTTGCCATGTCTCGATCCTGTAAAGGCTTCTCTGCCTTTAGTAGTTGAATAACATGAGGAAATTCTACCACATGCACCTTCTTCCATCAGAGTGCTATATTAATAGAACAGGCATTGTTTGGAATTTTTCTTTCAAAACTTTACCGTGAAATACACTGAAACTTTTCCACGATGCGTGGATCCACCAATCCTAGTGTGTGACTTACTTCTCAGCTCTCCTCCAATCAGTGTGAAATAAGCCGGACTCATATACCTTTTGCAATAAATGGAGAAAAATGCCACTTATAGAGAGGGAGAAATTTAGAGAGCTCATTCCATAAGATTTTCATTGTTTATTTTAAGTGTGGATAGATCTAGAAAACACAGCGACCCTTTTGAATGCACCACCCTTCCTTAATTTGATGCCTTTCTGATTTTTAAACTATAATTCCCAGCATTCCTGACCACTGGCCATACTATTAGGGGCTGATAGGAGTTGAAATCCCAAACATCTGGATGGTACCAGGTTGGGAAGTGCTGGAATACACCATGGGATTACTGCAACCATAACGGTTTGAGAAAGTTGATTTATCCTGTGCCCCATACATTTACCCCATGCATGTGATCTCAAATGGATCCATATGGAACTTACAAGTAGCCAAGCTATGAAAACATACACTTTTATGTATAAACCTCCTGAAAGCCAGTGATCTCTAGGCATGTTCATCCCTCAGTAACATTTAGATGAAGAGAGCCAGTGTGGTGTAGTGGCTAGAGTGTTGGACTTGGAGTTGGGAGATCCGGGTTCTAGTTACCACTCAGCTATGGAAGCCCAGTGGGTGACTTTGGACCAGTCACAGACTCTCAGCTCAGCCTACCTCACATGGTTATTGTTGTTGTGAGGATAAACACGGAGAGGAGGAGTATTATGTATGCCGCCTTGGGTTCCTTGAAGGAAAAATGGCATGATATAAATGAAATAAATAAATAAATACATGCAATTGCCCCCTAATGCAATCTATTGTGTTTAAGGGCTCACACTATGATGTATAAACTCTACGTTTCAGTATTTGGCCTGAGAGGGCCACTTCACACGGACTCAGTCATCAGCTTCCGTGATCAGTTGATGAAGGCTCTTGGATGAACCAATGACTTCTCCAGGTGAGATCCCTTGGTGGTCACTGGACATACAGTACATGAATGTGCAAAATACCAATGAATACCAGTGAAATCAGGCAACCCAGATTGTATAAGCAAATTTTGGAGAAAATAAAGGAAGGCTGTGAGATGGAAGTGAGGGTACACCAACAGAGGTGACATCTGACATGTGCATGCAGGAGGAACCAAAGAAAAGGACGCACCTGGACCACACCATTTCCTGTTTCACTTCAAGCCACAGGTGTGTGTGTGTCCTTGATTTTGTTATATCAAATATTGGAAATGTAGACCAACATCTACCCCTGCAGGCCACAGGCAGAAGAGCAGGCATCACACTTAAAAATTGACACGTTCTGAGCCCACGTTCTTGTGGGCTGGCAATGTGCGAGCACACCCCACGTCACTGATGTGGAGATGGACCCTTGTTGAAAGATGTGTTTTTCCAGTAGCTTTGTCAATAGGAAATGGTTTTTTGGGGATATTCGGTGGCAATGGACACACCAATGGGTGAAGGAAAAAAAGTTTATTTAACTAAATTTGGCTAATACAGCAAGAAAAAGGAAGACAGAATATTCAAAGCATAAAGCATATGTTCCTTCCCTCACTGGGAACCCTGTACTCTTATCTTAAGATCAGAAAATGAGATAAGAGCGGTGATGGATGGCTCCAGTAGCCTGGCCCCTGCACCTGTCCAGCTTGGGATGTGGGTTCTGCCCTGGGAGGATTGTAGGAAATCATATCCCATGGTTCCCTCCATTCTGGACTTAAGATTTTGTACATCTCCCACATTTCCACTACAATACATCAGATATTTAAGCTGCACCTGATTTCACTAAGAGCATCCAGTGAAAGCTGATATTAGCAGCAGCAGCAGCAATAACAAATTCAGACTCAGTTCATCTCTTGAATAATTTTCTTTCCCCAGTCTAGGGAGGAAATGGGTGTTCTTCCAAAAAGCAGCTATCAGCATGGAGACCCTTCTACCAACTTTGGTGGCCCAGCTACACCCCTCTCTGGACAGGGATACCCTGGCTTCAGTCATGCATGCTCTGGTAATTAAAAGGGAAAAAAGTTCAGGATATATGTATGAATTAAAATGTAACACAAATAAAATAAAATTATTCATACTTTCAAAGAACACTTTTATACATTTACAAATGAAGTAATAAAATAAAAACAGTGCTCATTAGACTCTGGCCAAACATGTTTCGACTAGTTTGTCTTCGTCAATGGCCCAATCACTAAAAATATACAGAAAAATATTTGTTAGTGCCTTAGATAGAAGCAAAGGAATTTTATCTTTTTTTCTCTTTTCCTGTTTATATAAACATAAAGTTTTTTTGGACCTACCTAGGCTGTTGAGTACTCAGAAAAGGTTTTTTAAAGGGGGCTGACTTAAGTATTCTTAAAGTTAGGGATTTATATGTCACTCCCCAAAGTGGTAGATAGAGTGCACCCTGAAATAAAGAACGAAGTACTTAATTATACCTTTAATTTACAGGAGTGCACAAACGTATTTACCAAAAATAAAATAAGTACTTATATGCGTGTTGGCTTAGCCTCAACTCTCGTGCATAATAAGATATGTCTAAAATAAGGAGTCTAAAACAAGGCTTCCTTTATATGCCTAATCAGTCAAGTAATTATACTTATCAGCTGTCCTCTCAGCATAGGGGAAAATCCTCAGTACCAATAAACCTGTCTCCTCCAGATTGTATGAGCAAGTTTTGGGGGAGACGGTTGTGAATACGGATATCTGAGAAATTACTTACATTCTTTTTAGCTTTGTTTTTGTACCAGAGTTCACACATTCTGGACCCAAACACGGGCTGCTTTCAGCATACATTTGTACAATGCACATGAATGTATTTTGGAAAATGCACACAACCACACTTTAATCAATGAGAGAAAAATGTATTCATTTAAAAACAAAATAAAACCACACAACTGATAGGCTCACTTGGAAAGATGTGCACAATTTTTCATGCAATCAGAAAATAACCAAAGCTCCCAATCTGAAATGGATGCAAGTTGGAACAAGGTTTGAGGAATAATTCAGAGAATATCACAGAGTCTGGGTTTAGCTGATTCGTACATCCCTAGTTCTGAGACAGGAGTGACGAAGCTAGGCTCTATTAGGCACATAATGCTGTCTAGTTTTGATCTCTCCATCAGTGAGCAGGAAGGACCAGAAAAGTGCACATATGTACTAATACTTCACTTCAAGCTACAGGTGTGGGTCCTTGACTGAATTCTGTGATCTCCATCCAGTTCTGGGCACCACACTTCAAGAAGGATGCAGAGAAGCTGGAGGGGGTTCAGAGGGGAGCAACGAGGATGATCAGGGGTCTGGAAACAAAGCCCTATGAAGAAAGACTGAAAGAATGTGGCATGTTTAGCCTGGAGAAGAGAAGGCTGAGGGGAGACATGAGAGCACTCTTCAAATACTTGAAAGTTTGTGACACAGAGGAGGTCCAGGATCTCTTCTCGATCATCCCAGAGTGTAGGACACAGAATAACTGGCTGAAGTTACAGGAAGCCATATTCCGGCTGAACATCAGGAAAAACTGTTAGAGAAGTATGACAAGGGAATCAATGACCTAGGGAGGTTGTGGGCTCTCCCACACAAGAAGCATTGAAGATGCAGCTGGACAGTCATCTGTCAGGGATGCTTTAAGGTGGATTCCTGCAATGAGAAGGGGGTTGGACTCAATGGTCTTATAAGCCCCTTCCAACTCTAGTATTCTATGAAATATTAGAAACATAGGCCAACATCCAACCCCACAGGGCACAGGCAGAAGAATGGGCATTACACAAGTGAGCACATTTCAAAAGTAGCATCCATGTGATTAAATAAGCTGGTATCATCCCACATCCTAGTCAATAAAAGAGGAAACACATTCAGACCCAATTAATTTCTTCAAGGATTCTGCTTCCACGTCTATGGAGGAAGAGTCAAGGTTTTTGTCTCAGTTCCCCTGACATCACAGTAAAACATGTCATCACTGCTATGCTGGTCTCCACAGTAATAATCAGCCTCATCTTCAGCCTGGATGTTGGTGATGGTTAAATAGCCCGTATTCCCGGAACGGGAGGCAGTGAACCGATCTGGGATCCCTTCTCCCCGGCTGCCACCAGCATAGTGGACGAAGCGAGGAGCTTGTCCATATCTCTGTTGATACCATGCAATTTCATTCCAGCTGTCTTCACTTCTAGAGCAGGAGAGTTTGGCTGTTTGGCCCACGGACACAGACTCAAAGGCCGGCTGAATCAGTCTTGGCTGTGAAGTAACACCTCGAGAAGAAGGAGAAAGAAGTCACGGCTTTAGTATATTTGCTGTCTCTCAGATATCACAAAATAATTGTGTGCTCGTGATAAATACACAACACAAATAGCGTTGTAGTTGTCTTATGTAAAGCTCATTCTGCCCACCTTTACCTGAGATGTAACTGAGAAATAAAAGGTTTAGCAGAGTCCAGGCCATGGTGAGATCTCCATATGACTATGATGGAGATCTCACCATGGCCTCTCTTACACTAGAGGCATTCAAGAGACAGGTAGACAACCATCTGTCAGGTATGCTTTAAGGTAGATTCCTGCAGTGAGCAGGGGTTGGACTCAATGGCCTTGTAGGCCTCTTCCAACTCTACTATTCTATGGTTCTATGACTTTGCTTCAGAAAAATAATGGAAGGGGACCTTTCTCCTTGCTGAAGACCTTCAGAACAATAGAACAGTGCCTTCATTCTGGGCTCCTGGGCAATGCCAGAGGTCATTTATCTACTTATTTATATTAGAGCAAAGCCAATGATGGGAAGACACATTTGCATAAAGGGAATATGTAAAAGCACTGGGAACACTCATTGCTCTGGCCAGGAAAAATGTAGGAGTTGTTGCCCAAATCACACAGGTAAGGTTTGATGGGGAATATGTATATATTGGCAGAGACATTTTTAGTCTGGAATGGGTCAATGGGGACAGGAGAGAGATAGCAAGGTAGACATTAAAATTGGCTACCTTGTAGTCAAGGTAAGCCTGATTTTTAAATGAGAATTACAAACACACACAAACAACAATGTTTAAAACACCACAGGCGAAAGGAACACTTTTCTTCCTTGCAAGGTTTGGACAATCTCAAACCATCCAAAGATTTAAGAGATGGTGCATAAGTTGGGTGTGAAGGTACACCAGCCTCATTATGTGCCTACTTAGAGCTAACTTGGTTTGATCTGTGTGCATGAAGAAGTAGGAAGGATCAGGAGGGAAGATCTCCAAGTTTGAACTAAACAACAGCCCACTTCACTCCACAGGTGAATATGGTGAACTATTTATGACAATTTGACTCTATGAAATATGAGAAAGTTATCCCAATATCGCCTCCTGCAGGCCAAAGACAGAAGAGTTGGGATCACACAATTATTATTATGTCCAATATTTCGCATGCAGAATCTTACAAAACTGGAGAAGAGGAATGAAAAAATAAAACACCTCAGTCACACCTGAAACAATTGTTGGGTTAATCATGGTGGTTGGTTTTTTTTCTTGTATGTAATTTATGTAAGGGTCTTCAAAGGTGCAAATTTGAATTAATGCACTTGCGAAAACAGATTTCCTATTTTCTTTCCTTCTCCCCTCCTAATTGAAGCATTTCCGTTTGATATCTCAAAACTTTCCAGTTCCAAGTTCATGAATCCAAGATCTCTGTTTAATTCCAAGACCTCACCCAATGAGAACACCCTTAGTGTCAGATTCTGAAGCAGAAAACCCAGTTATTCAAGCAGTAATTCTAGCAGCCCAATTGCATGAGCCCCAAATAATTTGCCATGACTTTGTCTCAGAAATAAGCCAATATATTTCCCCAAAAGGACGGTGGTGGATCATCCTTTTCAGCCAAAGCTAAATTCCATCAGCCACATTAACTTCCTGGCCCATGTCTTTTTTTAGCAGATTGAGATGGAGGTGGAGAATGCTAACAAGTCTTTTAAAGATAGAAGACACGAATGCATCTGTCCTTGCACTCATAACTAGACGGAAGAAAGAAATCCCTCTACAGGAGATGCTAACCAAACAAAGGTATGGAAAAGACTGAGACCTCATGTGCTCTTTGTCCCTGATTCAGCAGTTACAGATGAGTCTGCCTCATCAGTAGCCACAGCTGGGGATGCTCCTCCATGAGTAGACCTTTCCTCAAAAGTATACCATGGGTAAAAGGGTCTTCTAGCAGCCAGGTGGGGACTCTGATGATGGCTTGAAAACCCCACCCAGTCCATCACTGCTGGTACACAGGTGAGCTGTGGAAGGAGGAGTTTCTGTTGAGCTCCAGATGGGGCTTAAGATGTTCTTGGGGTCCTCAGGTTGGCCTTGGGTCTACTATAGGAGAGAGGTTTGCTGAGTCATTGAACACCTCCTCCTCTTCCAAAGAGGTATCTTCTGAGCTTGGATCAGCTAAGTATCCAGGGCAAAGAAACAGGACAGCATCAAGGGCAGGTATGTTGAAGCCCACACCGGATTAAAGGCTCTGATCAATGGGTCTGGACCATTTCCAAATGTTTGCATCTTTTGCTAACAGAAATCATGCCTCCTTTGGGAAGACCTCCTCCATCCCCATCATGAGGAAGTGGCGGCGTGGGCAGCAATTGCTACAAATGAAATTCTGAGCTGCAGGTGTTTGGTTCATCGCTAATTCCATCCCAGGAAATATATCCAGCCAGTGGAAGTTGGAGACTCACACCTGTACAGAGCTACTCTCCACAGCAAGGGAAATCACATCTCAGGAAGTGTCAAAAGAATACATTCATAGAATCATAGAATCATAGAATAGCAGAGTTGGAAGGGGCCTACAAGGCCATCCAGTCCAACCCCCTGCTCAATGCAGGAATCCACCCTAAAGCATCCCTGACAGATGGTTGTCCAGCTGCCTCTTGAATGCCTCTAGTGTGGGAGAGCCCACAACCTCCCTAGGTAACTGATTCCATTGTCGTACTGCTCTAACAGTCAGGAAGTTTTTCCTGATGTCCAGCTGGAATCTGACTTCCTTTAACTTGAGCCCGTTATTCCTTGTCCTGCACTCTGGGAGGATCAAGAAGAGATCCTGGCCCTCCTCTGTGTGGAACCTTTTAAGTATTTGAAGAGTGCTATCATGTCTCCCCTCAATCTTCTCTTCTCCAGGCTAAACATGCCCAGTTCTTTCAGTCTCTCTTCATAGGGCTTAGCTGAAAGACTAGGGCCGGATCTACACTACTGCTTTAAAGCGCTTTATAACAGTTATAAAGAGCTTTAACTGCTTTAAAGCGCTATAAAACTGTTATAAAGCGCTTTAAAGCAATAGTGTAGATCCGGCCTAGGAAAGATGCAATGTATGCCCTGGGCCTAAAAATATGTACAAAATGTCTGCTTCTATGAGCATCATCTGCAGCATCACGAACACCTGCAGCAGCAGCAACTGACCGTACGGAAAGGCAATTTGTGTATCAGGCGCTCTGCTCTAATTCTCTTTGACTGCTATTTGTTTCTCAGGAAATGTCCTTAAGGGTGCAATCCTATGTGTGTTTGGACACAAAAACATCCTACAACTCCCAGTATGCCCCAGCTGGGAGTTATAGGGGTTCTTTTCAGTCTAAACATGAATAGGATTGTGCATCTGGCAGAATTTTGGGTGGTGCAACAGTGAGGGCAGGAATGGGGGGGTGCCTTTTCCCCTCCAGCCCTCGCTGCTGCCACAGTAGCACTTACAGGTGTATGAGAGGGGGGCGTTCCCCTCTCATCCTCCATTTGGGGCACAGCAGGGCCTCTTGTGTGCAAGAGGGGATCTACACATCGTCGTGAAGGCGCTTGCGTGCCCCTGCAGTGCGCTCCGAAACTCATCATGTAGATCCTGCCCTATCCTGGCCGGAAGAGGAGGAGGAGGGGGCCCCGCATCGCCCCTCGCGGGGACGGGGCGAAAAGTTTCCGGGCTCAGCAGCTTCGCTGGGGAATCCAGCCGCGTCCTTGCCGCCGCCGCCACCGGCCTCCTGCTGCCGGCGAAAGAGCCACCCGGGTCGGAGAGCTCGGCAGAAGAAGCCGCCTCCTCCTCCGGCCAGGATAGGGCAGGATCTACACAATGAGTTTCGGGGCGCACTTCAGGCGCACGCAAGCACCTTCATGACGATGTGTAGATCCCCCCCAAGTCTTTCATTCTCCCTCCTGACCCCCGGAGGTAGAACAAAAAACATGCATACAGTGACCACACCACTGTGCACAACTGTCTCCTTCTCTCGTTCCTGGGTCCCCCACAGCAGACAGATAACCCTAAGCACAAATCAAATCAAGCTCTCTAATAATCTTCCGTTCTCTACTTGGAGAACGAAGGTTTTTGTCTCAGTTCCCCATTAGAATATACTGCTGTGCAACTGGTCCCCGCTACTGCCATGCCACATCGCACAGTAATAAACAGCCTCGTCTTCAGGCAGGGCGTTGGTGATGGTTAAATAGCCCATGTTTCCAGAGGCGGAGGCAGTGAATCTATCTGGGATCCCTGGTCCCCTGTTACCACCAGCATAGTGCACATATCGAGGGACCTGCCCAGATTTTTGTTGATACCAGGAAATGGTTCTCACGGTACCCGTGACAGTGCAGGAGAGTTTAGCCATCTGTCCCGGAGACCCTGACATGGAGGCAGGCTGTGTCAAAGGTTGCTGTGAACTGACACCTTGGGAAAAAGCAAATGCAAAATAAAAACAGCTGAGATACATTTCTCTGCTTTCAAATACTAAAAAAGCACTATGTTCCTAAGACAAATTCACAAAACCAAAGGAATGTCTGTTGCCCCATGTGTGAAGTGAGTACATCGCACACTTACCTGAGCAGTAACCAAGTAAGAGGAGGACAAAGAGGACCTGGGCCATTGTGGAGGTAAGAACCCGTTTAAATTCTTCAGAGGACAGGGTATCTAGCTGGGACCTTCCCTACTTTGTTCTTAAATACCAAAAAAAACCCAAAGCATGTTCCGGTATACAAGTTTGTTCACGCCCTTCAGTTTTGCAAGAGTTGTCATGCTTCCTCAGTGACGATATGGTTTATCCAGACCAATGGTCAGAGAAGCAAATTTGCATGACATAGATTTTTTTTCCCCCACAAAGAAAAGTGAGATTTTAAGAACATAAAAATGAGCCCTGCTGGATCAGACCAGGGGTCCATCTACTCCAACATTCTGTCCACACAGTGACCAACCAATTGCCCATGATTGCCCAGGACATGATTGCAACAGGGTAATAGACTTCTACAACATTTCCACTGCTCAATCTGCAAGAGATGGTGATGGTGATGGTCCCACCTAGAGGAACGACCTCTGTGGGCTTCAGGGACACCAGCTGCTGGACATTGGGACCTAGAAGAGAAGAAGGCAGCTTCTCAGTTTTATTCTCATAACGTAGCAACAGCAAGCATTTTGTAGCCATCTCTTTTTGCTGCCTCAGCTGATTCACCTGTCCAAAACGTGAATGTCACTCACCAATGGAGATAAAGATTATAAGGAGAAGTGGGGGCCAGGCCATTATGGGGAACATGGATGTGAGAATTTCACTGCACCAAAAGGAATCTCTGATTGTCATCCTCTCTCAGGCTCCCTGAAGTCCCCAGGGGTCAAGAGATCACCCCCTACATGCAAATAGCTTTCTCTTGAACGACTGTTTTCGAATGCAGGAGGGCTATAGAACACCTACAGAGAAAGGAGCTGTCCCCCTTTTGGCCAAATAGGGGAGGGTCAGGAGGGAGGGTCAGTGGTTCAAGTGGTAGGGCACATGATGGAGAAAGCCCTGGTTTCATCTCCAATGCTAAAAAAAATGGATCAAGAAGCAAATAACAGGAAAAGCAATGAGTGAATCTCTCAGTTCCTCATTTGTCCTTCCATAAGTAGGAATGTGTGAATCAGCAAAGTCAACCTGTACAAAATTCTCCCAATTCCATCTCTAAGTTTGTTCTGACCTGATTCTGTATCACATTGGAAGCTTTGCTTTTTTGATTTTCTTCTTTCTCACATATCCCCCCCAAAAATGTACTCCTTAATTGCATGCATTTTTGAAACATATGCATTCTTCTCCCATTGGTTAAAGCCTATTTCTGAGCATTTTTTTTAAGGACACATTTTTTCATGTGTATTCTTAAAATATACACATCTTGTCTAATGCAAGCTCAGAAATGTATGGATTTCAACCACAGGTTGCATACAAGTTTGTGTTCTGTCCAGGTGTGAACCGAATATAATCCAGATAAAAACTGAATTAAAATAATTTCTCATACATCTCTAACCTATGTTTGGTTAGCCTTATGTTGGGTTAGAATTTTCCCAACCTTCAGTTCATCCTGAACATTTAGTTGTTTTGGTTCCAAATGAAAAGTTCAAATTGTATGCATTTTTCTGTACACTTCTGCATATACATGCCTTTTTACACAATTTTACCCAAGGTACACACATTTTTTGCATGTGATTCTCTTCATACAATGCTTTGTTAAATGTTCGTTTACATAATATGCACATTTGTCTAAGTATTATTTCATTACGAAGTTTGGAGTTGTGTGAATTCCAAAGTTCGGCTTGCACATTGGTTCAAATGTGGAAAATGGGAGAAGTTTCCATTCCATCAAAATGTGGACCCAATAGATTTCTCTTTCATCCCCAGATGGAGGAAAAGCCAGCTTGGGACCCTGAGACGTCACTACCAACCAAAGCAGACAACACTGCGTTTGATGGACAGATAGCCTGACTTGTTGTAATAGAGCATCTTACATCCCTATAATATATATATATATAAAGAAAGTCTGTCACTTCAGGGTCTTAAGAGCAGCACAATTAGACTGGCTGCACTGGTTTTATCTTCAAGTACTTTTATTTCCTTGTTTAATCTTCAAATACTTAAAACACACAGAGGAGGGCCAGGTTCTCTTCTCGATCATCCCAGAGTGCAGGACACGGAATAACGGGCTCAAGTTAAAGGAAGCCAGATTCCAGCTAGACATCAGGAAAAACTTCCTGACTGTTAGAGCAGTACGACAATGGAACCAGTTACCTAGGGAGGTTGTGGGCTCTCCCACACTAGAGGCCTTCAAGAGGCAGCTGGACAACCATCTGTCAGGGATGCTTTAAGGTGGATTCCTGCATGGAGCAGGGGGTTGGACTCGATGGCCTTGTAGGCTCCTTTCAACTCTACTATTTTATGGTTCTATGTATTTAAATGTGGAATCAAGGCCTTTGCCCATCCATCGCAAATTTGGGAATCCACCATCAAGGACAGTAATTCCTTTTGAACCCGAACCCAGGAAAATCCACCCACTCACTCATCAGCTCTGCAAACCTTGCAACACACACACCTCTCCAGGTCAGCTGAGAGGCCTAACAGCCTATTTTCCTGACCAGACAAAGATGCTTATTGAAGCAAGAGCTCTGCTCATAAGTGAACAGGAAAGTTCTGGAAGAGCAGCCATGTTTGTTAAATATGCTCTCGCTTCGCTTCACACCACAGGTGCGGTATGAGCAGGTGGTGGTGCGGTCTTCTTTTTTGCCAAGTGAGAACCAACACCTCCCCCTAATGGTTAAAAGCAGCATAGCAGGCTTCACAAACTGCAGAATAAAATGATGTCAGCACCATCTAAAGGTTTTAAAGATGCTTTTAAAAGCAAAATGAGAAAATGGGGTGGGGGAATGAAAGGAAGAATATGGTCTGCTCTGCCTTCACCATTTCTTGACAGATCAGTTTGAAATCAGGCAAGTTTGCATTGCATAACTCAGGCAGAACACCCAGCTTTGATTTTATAACACAATAGAACATTCAGGCATTACAAGAGTGGGATGCCATTCGACCAAATGCTAGTTAGTGTAATGGGAAGGGGACGGAAAAGTGCAGGATTAAAAATGTAAGAACAAAACTTTTTCTCCTCCACCCTATGTGGCTAGTAACACCTTCAAGGCCATGATTTGTGGCTCCCAACTTCATAGGGAAAATTCCTCTACTCCCTGTACTACATTCCCTGTCCAAATCACACACACAGCTGCTTTAACAAGAAAGCAAATTATGTTGGGATCTCCAAACTCAATTATAACATCTGTTTTGGCCCACAGATTCCATTCCATTCCATTTATTACATTTCTATACCATCCCATAGCCAAAGCTCTCTGGGCAGTTTAAAAAAAGAGTTCCCATGCAAACTTACAGACAGAGAGCACACAGAGAAATGCATTAAACTAATTGAACAATCAATGGCAAAAATCACACGAGTGAATTAAAACTTTAGGATATGTTGCCTAATGCCAGGGAGTATATCCTGAAAAAGTTAACAGTTTTGGAGCCAGGCGGGCCTCATTAGGGAGATCGTTCCACAGTCAGGGGGCCAGCACTGAGAAGGCCATTTTGCCTGCTTCAAAGCATCCTCAGAGGAGACACCTGAAGGAGGGGCTTAGTTGACGAGCACAGTATATGGGTAGATTCATGCCGGGAGAAGCAATCCATCAGGAATTGCGGTCCTGACTTATGCTTGAAGAGTAGCACTCTGAATCTGGCACAGACGCATAAAGGCAGCCAATGCAAGAGAGGCAGAAACGGACTGTTGGCCAATCTTGCTTAAAATTTCCATGCTAGTTGACAACAGCTCCCCCTGGTGTCAGACTGGAGTCTTTCTGGAGAGGCTAACTCAGCACTAACCTGGCTCAGTACACAGGGATTCAAAGACAGGGCAAACCTCTGGAATTGGATGGATAATGATTAAGGGGGGCTTTAAATAAAGACCAGAACCTCTCAGCCTAATCTACCTCACAAGGTCATTGTGAAGATTATGTAAAAGGGTCTACGCTTCCACTGGAACTCTCCAATACTAGATCACTGAATTTCTTTCTGTCAGTACTTGCTGACAGAAGAGGCATCTTTTATTTTTCTTCCGTCCATGGATGGGAAAAAAATCACTCTCCCGCAGTGCCATCCATGAGAGAGTTATATTTAGATGTGTTCTTTAGTGCAACTAAGATTTTGTTTGTTTGTTGTAAGTCAGGGGGGAAGGTTGGGAGGACTTAGACTCCCTGAAATTCTCAACTACTTCCTTCCCCTCCATACACTGACATGCCTCGAGAATGCTTAGTTTCCTATGAAATTTCTCTTTGAAGCGAAAATGTCAAAGAAGTAGAATGGCATTTCCCCTGGTGCTGGTACCATGAACCAAAAAGCAAGGAATCTGCAAACCAGTGAAAGTAATCCCAGCTACCACCACTACTTCCAGAGCAGGAAAGTGTAACTGTTTGACCCAGAGAAATAGATTCAGAAGAAGGCTTGGTCATGGCTTGTTGTATATTGATAGCTATGCAGAAAGGGGGACCGTTGACTGATGATCTTGGTGCATTTTTGAAGCCACAAAGATAAACCGATCAATAAACACAGAGAGTGGCCTTTGCCATCTGAGTTCTTCACACCCTTCCCGGCACAGTTCTTGAGAAGTGCAACACGGCATCCTCTCCACGTACAACATTTCCCAAGCAGGTTTGCATCGGTGATGAATGGTCAAAGCCTCACTTGTATGAACCGTCTGAAGTCTTTGAATAAGTGTGAATAAACTTCTTTGGTGAGTTCCCCTCTCCTTGGGGAAACCTGTGCTCTGGAGTGTGTCGGCTGATCTGCTCAAGGGAATGGCCCTGCCTTGGAGAAGAAGGTGGGACCAGAAGGCCTTTCAACTCTTGTGCTTCAAAAAGCCTCAGTCATAGGTCAGATTAAGCTCCCTACTAATTCTCAGTTCCCCACCCTGGAGAGGTTTTTGTCTTAGTTCCCCATCAGAATCTAACACTGTGAAACGTTTTACTGCTGTCCTCCCAAGCAAGACAGTAATAATCTGCCTCATCTTCAACCTGAACATTAGTGATGGTTAATGTGGAGCCAGAAGCAGTGAACCGATCTGGGATCCCGTCACCTCGAGTACCACTCTGGTAGACCACAAAGCGAGGAGCCTGTCCAGGTTTCTGCTGATACCAGCTGAAATAGTACCAGCTACCACCAGCACTTCCAGAGCAGGGGAATTTTACCGTTTCTCCCCGGGACACAGACAGTGAAGCAGACTGAGTGACAACTGGTTGTGTACTGACACCTGTGCAAAAAGGGAGAGAATGAGTTTAATACATTCCCTGTGCTCTCAAACACTATATAGGCAATAGGTAACTCTGGGTAAATGCCTACATAAAGCTACATCATTGGCTAGGCCTTGCTAAAATGAGGTTCCCATGCCCTTACCTGCACAATAATTGAAAAGTGCAAAGAAAAACAGAGCCCAGGCCATGGTGAACTCTTTAGAGCAGTATGAGTTGCTGAAGGGAAAGGAGAATCAGTTGGCTCTATTAACATCGTTTCTTAAATCCCTTGTGGCAGAAGAATGGCCCCTTCATGCAAATTTGAGCTCTCGTCATTGGCTCTACTAAAATGTCACATCACCGCTGAGAATAGGCAATGTTCTCCCCAAGCAAATGACCCTGCACCAAATTTGCACGAAGGAGATGTTGAAACTCTTGGGAACAACATTTGCTTTGGCCGGCATGGCAAGAAGGCAGCGGTAGTGCAACTTACCATGATGAAGGTAAACAGCAAGGGATAGAAAAACGATGTTTCTACAAGTGATGGGACCATTTCTTCATCTAGGGTGCACCTATTTTTTAAAAAAGGATCCTCATTTTAAGAACATAAGAAGAAACCTACTAGATTAGGCCAAGGACCCATCTCTGCATTGTATCACTTATGTTCTTATTAGGGGTGTGCATGGATCCCCCAATTCGCTTCGTGGCCCGATCCAGAAAATCCAGATCGGGCCCTATCCTCTTCGCGCCGGTCCACCCATCTCCCGCTCCGCTCTGCGGAGCGAGATCCGGCTTCGCCGCTGTCGCTACATGGACGGCGGCAGCGCAAGATAAGCCACCACCACCCACCCCTTACCTGCATCCGTCACGGGCTTAAATTGAGGCCCCGGTTGAAGCCGGAAGAGGCCTCGGCCTTCACTTCCGCCTTCAACCGGGGCCTCAATTGAAGCCCGTGACGGATGCAGGTAAGCGTCCCTCCTCCCTGCTCCCTTACCTGGCGCCGCCGCCACCGCATGGATGGTGGTGCCGGCAGTGCCAGACGAGTCCCCCTCCCCCCACTTACTTGCAGGTGAAGCTCCGGATTGAGGCAATCCTCTTCACCTCGATCCACAGCCCCTGACTCTCTTCGCCTCCGCCTTTTCCAGAGGTGAATTAGGCTGCCTCGCTCCTGCTTCTCTGAACTGAAGAGAAGCGGAGCACATCCCTAGTTCTTATGTAAGAACTTAAGTGCCATGCTGGATCCATCTAGTCCAGCACTCTGTTCATAGAGTGGCTGATCAGTTGTTGACCAGGAACCAACAAAGCAGGACATGGTGCAACAGAACCCTCCCACCCATGTTCCCCAGCAACTGGTTGACTATAGGCTTACCACTTCCGATACTGGAATTTTAAAATCAAATGTACTGTATATTATATTTAAATAATAGACACAGAGAACAAGAGGTGGAACCCTCTAACTGAAATACCACTTGTGCAATCAAACAAAACATTGGTTCTTCCTTTCCGAATGTGAAGTGAATGAATTTCCCACCCACCTCTAGCATGCGGTGTTGCCTAAATAGATGAGAAGGTTGGTCACTACAGCAGGGCAGGGTAGGAAATTTGTCTTGAAGTTCAAGTCATTGGTTACCACCTGGGCACACCACTTGCCTTCAAGGTTTTGGCATCTGGGCTGGGAAAGGGATCCCTTTGGGGGTTGTCTGGTTCGCACACCCAGTCTTGGGGCTAAAGAGGAGAGTAGTGACTCAAGAAGCCTCCCTCAGAATCAAAAGGTCTGGAGGAGATTAAAGCAGACAAGAAACTGATCCTGGATCAGAACATGCTCAGCTTGGCCTAAAGTTTAGCAAGAAGGCCAGGGTTGCACAACTTTTTCAGCCCTGAAAGGGGGGGGGGGTTTCCCCAGAACTTCACTGTTGCACATATACATACAGAAATGTGCAACAGGCACATCCATAAGTACACACACTCATGTATGATGCTTATACATATCATTCAACCCTTGCTGCTGCTGCTGCTGCTGCTACCAGTGGGGAAATTGTCATCTCTACAAGGATGGCTGGGGAAGCAAACCTGGCAGTGACTATGGTAGGAGGATCAGGGTCTTTTAACAAGCCAGTATTCAGGCATTTGGGCACAGTTTGTGCACCCCTGAATTAGGGGGGAGTTTGCAAGGTGACTCCTGTTTTAGCCAGGGGGGGGGGTCTACACAACTGCTTTTAAAGCACTTTAAAGCACTTTGAAAATGTTTTGAAAACTGTATATGCAGTGTGTCCTGGGCCCCAACAGTTGTCAAAACTGTTATAAAGCACTTTAAAGCAGTAGTGTTTTAAAGCTCAGCTAAAAACTTTTCTTTTTCCTAAAGCTTTTAAAACTTGATTTTGTTCTGACTTTATACTGTTAGTTTTACCCTACCCAGCGCCTGTTTACCCTACCCTGTGCCTGTTTGCATTCTCTTCCCCTCCTTATTGTTTTATTATGATTTATTATTTACTGTTTTACTCTGTACAGCACCATGTACACTAATGGTGCTATATAAATAATAATAATAATAATAATAATAATAATAATAATAATAATAATAATAGTGTAGATCCCCCCCAGTTCCTGCTAGGATGTTCAGATTTGATCAATCTGTTCTGTTTACATTTTGTGGGTTGTCCTGTATCTTTCAGTCTGTCATCCACTCATGGAAGGAATATATGAGAATCTTATTCCACTTGTGCAAGTACACATTAGTGTTAATACACAGTAGTGCAAGTCCTAACTTGGGCAAACCATCCCTGCACACACAAAGCTTTTTTAAAAAAAAATGGGTCCAAAAGTGTTCAGAATATGTGCAACCCCAGAAAAGACGGTTGAGGGATCTGCAGGTTGGATTCGTAGAAATTCAAGCTCATTTGAATGCATTTTAGATTTCTGCAACATCTCTCATGCCTGTACAGCTTTCTCAACATCTCCTGTTTTATATGTTAATATAGTTGCTGCCCTGGGTAACACAATACAACTGTCTCAACTCTGTTCTGTGTTGAGAATAATCAGGAATGTTAAGAAATCTCTCTACAGAAATGAGTGGCTTTATTGATCTATTATATTATTTCTCTCCCAATATAGGCTAACTCCAATCCCCTTTTACGAACAAGTATCAGAAGAATGTAGCTTAACTCCCATCACTCACACTACCACTCTACCTCTTTCATTCACTTCCCTTTTGTGTTACTTTAGAGATGTTTAACCAAATGACTTGTATTATTTCCACCTTGATGGGAAATAACAGTTATTATAAACCCCAAGATAATAAAACCACATCACAGTCTTTTTAGAGGGAAATGAGAAATGTCACAAGGTATTTAAGGTCAACACCATTTATGTAACATTTATTGAATAAAACATAAGAATACAGCAGGCACGTAATCTAAGAGATATGCTGGCTCACAGCGCCGTTCAATAACAGGAACCTACAACAGATAGGGGACTTGGCTTATCTACCCATGCAATCAATGTAGTGTTTGTGATAACTTACAAAAAAGATTTTGTAAGCTATAGAAACCAGAGGAAATATGTACTAAAAGGCTTTTTAACTGTAATATAAAAGGGGGATCTATGTAATAAAATGTCCTGGAAACCTTGCGTATGTAGGCATGACTACCAGGAAGACCAAGACAAGAATTTAACAGAATGCATGCTCCACTAGTCAAACACTTTGTGGACAACAGTCATAAGGATGGTGACTTGAAATTTTGGAACCTGGAAAAAGTAGCTCCCCAAGGAGGGTCTGTGTAACAGAAACTAAAGGGGCGAGAATTACTTGGGGCCCAATATCCAGAAGACATTTTTTCTCCATGCCGCTCATGATTGACTGGTACTGAAAAAATGGGTAGGCCACTTTCAGCATCTTTGGGCCCATGAGAACAGAGCCGGTTGTGGGTCTTGTTCTGTGACTTGCCTGTCTGCTTTACATGATGGAGAAAATTTATAATAATAATAATAATAATAATTTATTTATTTATTTATTTATTTAAGGATTTTTATGCCAACATTCAGCCAAAAAAGGCTCTCACAACGGCTTACAAAAGTATTTCTTGACAGTCCCTGCCCACAGGCTTACAATCTAAAAGACATGACACAAAAGGAAAGGGGATTGGGAGGGAGGAGGAGGGGGGAAAGGAAAGCAAATTCAGGCACTACAATCTTAGTTGCAAAGTTCAGCAGTTACAGTTGACAGCAGGAGGGAGGGGGCTCTCAGCTGGAGCTGGACCCAGGCACGGTGGAGAGGTGCCTGGCTGCTGCACCTCTAATTTATTAACAAATAATTTATTTATTTGTTACCCGCCTCTCCCTCTGGATCGAGGCAGGATACAACACAAATAAAAACCCCATAAAATACATACAACTAATTCAAACATCTAAAATCAGTGCATTATTAAAAACAGCGCACCATTAAAAAAAAGTGTTGCATGGGTAGAGGAAACACACAGGGTTTCTAATAGGAAGACTAAAAGCAGGGTTTCTCTCATCATGAGAATTCTATCAACAGAATTATCATAACAATAATGACTATGAAAAGAAAAGAAAACACACTAAGAAAGGCCAGCATGGCTGAACCCATGAGTAACGGTTCCTAAACCAAAGGTTTCACTGGGAGGCAAACCCTGCCAGTTCAGTCGCTTCAACTTCACTTTGAGGTCTCCCGAAGGGGTAGCTGTCCATCTGGCGAGCTTGGGAAAGATGTCCAGGTCTGCAGTTGGTTTTTTGTGGGTGTCGCTCCATTGGGGATCGCTGTCTCTGTCCCTTGTCGTCATCTCTTGACTGGCGTCGGCAATCACGCTTTTGCAATTCGAGGCATGGATCCAGGTGTTGCAGCTGGCACACTTAGCAGCGATTCATAGAGGTCAATATGGTGAACTGTAATGATGAAATTTAACATGAAGTTCTAATATATCAGTAGTATTAACTTTTATGGACCTTTTAATGTAAATTCTTAGTGTCTCTTATTTTAATTCTTTGTATTAAAACTAACTTTTACATATTTGTGGGCACCTTTTAATGAAAACCTTTTTAGTATCTTTTTGTACTTTATTTCTTTGTACTGTAAAGTTTTTGTGTGCTTATCTATGCATTTTTAAAGTTGATATGACCATGACGGTTGAAACAACAAATAAACATATAGACACAAAAAGCACCTGATATGGACCTTTTCACATTGGTTACAGAACGTTCTTCCTTTGAAAAGATTTGATGTAGATCCAATCTCCAGGCTGGAGGAAATTGCTGCTCTTGCATTTTTCTGGTGGTTGGAGACAATCTTTCAGCTACCTGTGAGTGAGAAGTTTGAACACGCTTTATTAGGTTCTTGCAGAAGTCAGTCAGACAGCAGTTCATCTACTAGCTCTGGTAAACCAGTGTAATTATGCTATTAATCATGGTGTTATACTCTGCATATGGCTCAAAATACACAGAAGGTATGGGGTTTCCTCTCCTCTGAAACATGGTGCGTCCTTATATCCTCAATATTCCCTTTTCTTAACTGCAAAAAGGGATTTCATTAAATTCCAAGACCCCCAGGTGATCAGGCTGGAAGTTGGGATTTCATGAGGAGGAGTCAGGAAACTCAACCAGCCTCCAAAGGAGGGAAAAGCCACATCAAAATTTCCAACAAGGTCATGACATGTTTAGGGTATCAAGAAATACTCTATGGGGGGGAGTAATAAACATTACTTTTTTTTTTTACTTACAGAGATGGTAAGTTCCACTTTTCTATGTTTGTTTTGCTGGGTCTCACAGACGTCCTAGGTTGGGATTCGAGCGTGCTCCGGACCCACGGTTTCACCCAAAGGGGAGGCCAAGCCAATAGGGATTTCAAAAGGCCCCTTACCTTGGTGCGCGCTGGGATGGCAGTCCCCAAAGGGTTTCTACCGATACGGTCCTGACAAGCGTTGTCGAATCCCAGACAAGGACCGAGTTATTGTGGTGGACTTCCAAGGCACTGACAAAGAGACTAGTGAGACTCTAGCAACAGCATTATTTTTGACAGCAAAACAGAGTTAGCCTAGCTATGAGATGAACCCCAACGGGAGAGGAGAGGACCAGAGGACAATTACAGCAGGCTCTTTATAACACCGAGTAAAGAATCTCAGTCTGCACGTCTCTTTTCCATGACAGCTAACTAACTAAATACATCATGAACTCATCCTTCAGGATTAGAAGCCTGTGTTATATTTCTTCCAGTCAGCTGCCTGCTGTCTAGGAGGGTGGTCCAGATGGGTTGTTGAGCGTCCAGGAGTCAGCAGGGTCTGAAGAAGCAAGGTGAAATGGTGCAGTTAACTGTGGAGCGCTGCAGAGATCCGGTTCTGGCCGGGCAGATATAGGGCAGGTTGTTAAGAAGCAAAACTGGCTAATTAGGTCCGTCTGTTCCTTTCAAGGAGGCCCGACACTATGGCCTCTTCTTTTCGCTGTTGCTCTTATCAGAGCCTACAGCATTAGTAAAGATGAAGAATCTCTGCCTCTACTTCCTGCACTTTGAGGAGTCCATCAATGACACCACAGGTGCCAAGTTGCTCTTCCAATGTTTCCAGGGAATGCTGTCAGGCAGAGATCCAGTTCTACGTTGGGGGCAAAAAATTCTGGCTCCCTCGTCCTCCGATGAATCCAGCCAGCCCCATCAAGAGGCGGCAAGGTGGGGCTAAACCCCTGGCATCCCAACGAATGGGACACTGCCTGTGTCTAACACAGTTCTAAGTCAGCCATCCCTTTAACAGGGCGGCAAGGTAGCTTTACCTCCCTGGCATCCCAATGAATGGGACTCTGCCTGTGTCTAACACAGTTCTAAATCAGCCATCCCTTTAACGGGACGGCACTGTGGCTTTACCTCCCTGGCATCGCAATGAATGGGACGCTGCCTGTGTCTCACACAGTTCTTAGTCAGCCATCCCTTTAACGGGACGGCACTGTGGCTTTACCTCCCTGGCATCCCAAAGAATGGGACTATGCCTGTGTCTAACACAGTTCTTAGTCAGCCATCCCTTTAATGGGGTGGCACTGTGCCTTTACCTCCCTGGCATCCCAAAGAATGGGACTCTGCCTGTGTCTAACACAGTTCTTCGTCAGCCATCCCTTTAACGGGGTGGCACTGTGGCTTTACCTCCCTGGCATCCCAATAAATGGGACTCTGCCTGTGTCTAACACAGTTCTAAATCAGCCATCCCTTTAACGGGGTGGCACTGTGGCTTTACCTCCCTGGCATCCCAATAAATGGGACCCTGCCTGTGTCTAACACAGTTCTTAGTCAGCCATCCCTTTATCGGGGTAGCACAATAGCTTTATCTCCCTGGCATCCCAAAGAATGGGACTCTGCCTGTGTCTAACACAGTTCTTAGTCAGCCATCCCTTTAACGGGGTGGCACTGTGGCTTTACCTCCCCGGCATCCCAATAAATGGGACTCTGCCTGTGTCTAACACAGTTCTTAGTCAGCCATCCCTTTAACGGGGTGGCACTGTGGCTTTACCTCCCTGGCATCCCAATAAATGGGACTCTGCCTGTGTCTAACACAGTTCTAAATCAGCCATCCCTTTAATGGGGTGGCACTGTGGCTTTACCTCCCTGGCATCCCAAAGAATGGGACGCTGCCTGTGTCAAACACAGTTCTTAGTCAGCCATCCCTTTAACGGGGTGGCACTGTGCCTTTACCTCCCTGGCATCCCAATGAATGAGACTCTGCCTGTGTCTAACACAGTTCTAAATCAGCCATCCCTTTAACGGGGTGGCAGTGTGGCTTTACCTCCCTGGCATCCCAAAGAATGGGACTCTGCCTGTGTCTAACACAGTTCTTAGTCAGCCATCCCTTTAACAGGGTGGCACTGTGGCTTTACCTCCCTGGCATCCCAATAAATGGGACTCTGCCTGTGTCTAACACAGTTCTTAGTCAGCCATCCCTTTAACGGGGTGGCAGTGGCTTTATCTCCCTGGCATCCCAAAGAATGGGACTCTGCCTGTGTCTAACACAGTTCTTAGTCAGCCATCCCTTTAACGGGGTGGCACTGTGGCTTTACCTCCCTGGCATCCCAATAAATGGGACTCTGCCTGTGTCTAACACAGTTCTTAGTCAGCCATCCCTTTAACAGGGTGGCACTGTGGCTTTACCTCCCTGGCATCCCAATAAATGGGACTCTGCCTGTGTCTAACACAGTTCTTAGTCAGCCATCCCTTTAACGGGGTGGCACTGTGGCTTTACCTCCCTAGCATCCCAAAGAATGGGACTCTGCCTGTGTCTAACACAGTTCTAAATCAGCCGTCCCTTTAACGGGGTGGCACTGTGGCTTTACCTCCCTGGCATCCCAATGAATGGGACGCTGCCTGTGTCTAACACAGTTCTAAGTAAGCCATCCCTTTAACGGGGTGGCACTGTGGCTTTACCTCCCCGGCATCCCATTGAATGAGACTCTGCCTGTGTCTAACACAGTTCTTAGTCAGCCATCCCTTTAACGGGGTGGCACTGTGGCTTTACCTCCCTGGCATCCCAATAAATGGGACTCTGCCTGTGTCTAACACAGTTCTAAATCAGCCATCCCTTTAACGGGGTGGCACTGTGGCTTTACCTCCCTGGGATCCCATTGAATGGGACTCTGCCTGTGTCTAACACAGTTCTTAGTCAGCCATCCCTTTAACAGGGTGGCACTGTGGCTTTACCTCCCTGGCATCCCAATAAATGGGACTCTGCCTGTGTCTAACACAGTTCTTAGTCAGCCATCCCTTTAACGGGGTGGCACTGTGGCTTTATCTCCCTGGCATCCCAAAGAATGGGACTCTGCCTGTGTCTAACACAGTTCTTAGTCAGCCATCCCTTTAACGGGGTGGCACTGTGGCTTTACCTCCCTGGCATCCCAATAAATGGGACGCTGCCTGTGTCTAACACAGTTCTAAGTAAGCCATCCCTTTAACGGGGTGGCACTGTGGCTTTACCTCCCCGGCATCCCATTGAATGAGACTCTGCCTGTGTCTAACACAGTTCTTAGTCAGCCATCCCTTTAACGGGGTGGCACTGTGCCTTTACCTCCCTGGCATCCCAATGAATGAGACTCTGCCTGTGTCTAACACAGTTCTAAATCAGCCATCCCTTTAATGGGGTGGCAGTGTGGCTTTACCTCCCTGGCATCCCAAAGAATGGGACTCTGCCTGTGTCTAACACAGTTCTTAGTCAGCCATCCCTTTAACGGGGTGGCACTGTGGCTTCACCTCCCTGGCATCCCAAAGAATGGGACTCTGCCTGTGTCTAACACAGTTCTTAGTCAGCCATCCCTTTAACGGGGTGGCACTGTGGCTTTACCTCCCTGGCATCCCAAAGAATGGGACTCTGCTCGTGTCTAACACAGTTCTTAGTCAGCCATCCCTTTAACAGGGTGGCACTGTGGCTTTACCTCCCTGGCATCCCAAAGAATGGGACTCTGCCTGTGTCTAACACAGTTCTAAATCAGCCATCCCTTTAACGGGGTGGCAGTGTGGCTTTACCTCCCTGGCATCCCAAAGAATGGGACTCTGCCTGTGTCTAACACAGTTCTTAGTCAGCCATCCCTTTAACAGGGTGGCACTGTGGCTTTACCTCCCTGGCATCCCAATAAATGGGACTCTGCCTGTGTCTAACACAGTTCTTAGTCAGCCATCCCTTTAACAGGGTGGCACTGTGGCTTTACCTCCCTGGGATCCCATTGAATGGGACTCTGCCTGTGTCTAACACAGTTCTTAGTCAGCCATCCCTTTAACAGGGTGGCACTGTGGCTTTACCTCCCTGGCATCCCAATAAATGGGACTCTGCCTGTGTCTAACACAGTTCTAAATCAGCCATCCCTTTAACGGGGTGGCACTGTGGCTTTACCTCCCTGGCATCCCAATGAATGGGACGCTGCCTGTGTCTAACACAGTTCTAAGTAAGCCATCCCTTTAACGGGGTGGCACTGTGGCTTTACCTCCCCGGCATCCCATTGAATGAGACTCTGCCTGTGTCTAACACAGTTCTTAGTCAGCCATCCCTTTAACGGGGTGGCACTGTGCCTTTACCTCCCTGGCATCCCAATGAATGAGACTCTGCCTGTGTCTAACACAGTTCTAAATCAGCCATCCCTTTAATGGGGTGGCAGTGTGGCTTTACCTCCCTGGCATCCCAAAGAATGGGACTCTGCCTGTGTCTAACACAGTTCTTAGTCAGCCATCCCTTTAACGGGGTGGCACTGTGGCTTCACCTCCCTGGCATCCCAAAGAATGGGACTCTGCCTGTGTCTAACACAGTTCTTAGTCAGCCATCCCTTTAACGGGGTGGCACTGTGGCTTTATCTCCTTGGCATCCCAAAGAATGGGACTCTGCTCGTGTCTAACACAGTTCTTAGTCAGCCATCCCTTTAACAGGGTGGCACTGTGGCTTTACCTCCCTGGCATCCCAAAGAATGGGACTCTGCCTGTGTCTAACACAGTTCTAAATCAGCCATCCTTTAACGGGGTGGCACTGTGGCTTTACCTCCCTGGCATCCCAAAGAATGGGACTCTGCCTGTGTCTAACACAGTTCTTAGTCAGCCATCCCTTTAACGGGGTGGCACTGTGGCTTTACCTCCCTGGCATCCCAATAAATGGGACTCTGCCTGTGTCTAACACAGTTCTTAGTCAGCCATCCCTTTAACGGGGTGGCACTGTGGCTTTACCTCCCTGGCATCCCAATAAATGGGACTCTGCCTGTGTCTAACACAGTTCTTAGTCAGCCATCCCTTTAACGGGGTGGCACTGTGGCTTTACCTCCCTGGCATCCCAATAAATGGGACTCTGCCTGTGTCTAACACAGTTCTTAGTCAGCCATCCCTTTAACGGGGTGGCACTGTGGCTTTTCCTCCCTGGCATCCCAATAAATGGGACTCTGCCTGTGTCTAACACAGTTCTTAGTCAGCCATCCCTTTAACGGGGTGGCACTGTGGCTTTACCTCCCTAGCATCCCAAAGAATGGGACTCTGCCTGTGTCTAACACAGTTCTAAATCAGCCATCCCTTTAACGGGGTGGCACTGTGGCTTTACCTCCCTGGCATCCCAATGAATGGGACTCTGCCTGTGTCTAACACAGTTCTAAGTAAGCCATCCCTTTAACGGGGTGGCACTGTGGCTTTACCTCCCTGGCATCCCAAAGAATGGGACTCTGCCTGTGTCTAACACAGTTCTTAGTCAGCCATCCCTTTAACGGGGCGGCACTGTGGCTTTACCTCCCTGGCATCCCAATGAATGGGACGCCGCCTGTGTCTAACACAGTTCTAATTCTGCCATCCTTTTAACGGGGTGGCACTGTGGCTTTACCTCCCTGGCATCCCAAAGAATGGGACTCTGCCTGCGTCTAACACAGTTCTAAATCAGCCATCCCTTTAACGGGGTGGCAGTGTGGCTTTACCTCCCTGGCATCCCAAAGAATGGGACTCTGCCTGTGTCTAACACAGTTCTAAATCAGCCATCCCTTTAACGGGGTGGCACTGTGGCTTTACCTCCCTGGGATCCCATTGAATGGGACTCTGCCTGTGTCTAACACAGTTCTAAATCAGCCATCCCTTTAATGGGGTGGCACTGTGGCTTTACCTCCCTGGCATCCCAAAGAATGGGACGCTGCCTGTGTCAAACACAGTTCTTAGTCAGCCATCCCTTTAACGGGGTGGCACTGTGGCTTTACCTCCCTGGCATCCCAAAGAATGGGACTCTGCCTGTGTCTAACACAGTTCTTAGTCAGCCATCCCTTTAACGGGGCGGCACTGTGGCTTTACCTCCCTGGCATCCCAATGAATGGGACGCCGCCTGTGTCTAACACAGTTCTAATTCTGCCATCCTTTTAACGGGGTGGCACTGTGGCTTTACCTCCCTGGCATCCCAAAGAATGGGACTCTGCCTGTGTCTAACACAGTTCTAAATCAGCCATCCCTTTAACGGGGTGGCAGTGTGGCTTTACCTCCCTGGCATCCCAAAGAATGGGACTCTGCCTGTGTCTAACACAGTTCTTAGTCAGCCATCCCTTTAACAGGGTGGCACTGTGGCTTTACCTCCCTGGCATCCCAATAAATGGGACTCTGCTCGTGTCTAACACAGTTCTTAGTCAGCCATCCCTTTAACAGGGTGGCACTGTGGCTTTACCTCCCTGGCATCCCAAAGAATGGGACTCTGCCTGTGTCTAACACAGTTCTAAATCAGCCATCCTTTAACGGGGTGGCACTGTGGCTTTACCTCCCTGGCATCCCAAAGAATGGGACTCTGCCTGTGTCTAACACAGTTCTTAGTCAGCCATCCCTTTAACGGGGTGGCACTGTGGCTTTACCTCCCTGGCATCCCAATAAATGGGACTCTGCCTGTGTCTAACACAGTTCTTAGTCAGCCATCCCTTTAACGGGGTGGCACTGTGGCTTTACCTCCCTGGCATCCCAATAAATGGGACTCTGCCTGTGTCTAACACAGTTCTTAGTCAGCCATCCCTTTAACGGGGTGGCACTGTGGCTTTACCTCCCTAGCATCCCAAAGAATGGGACTCTGCCTGTGTCTAACACAGTTCTAAATCAGCCATCCCTTTAACGGGGTGGCACTGTGGCTTTACCTCCCCGGCATCCCAATGAATGGGACGCTGCCTGTGTCTAACACAGTTCTAAGTAAGCCATCCCTTTAACGGGGTGGCACTGTGGCTTTACCTCCCCGGCATCCCATTGAATGAGACTCTGCCTGTGTCTAACACAGTTCTTAGTCAGCCATCCCTTTAACGGGGTGGCACTGTGGCTTTACCTCCCTGGCATCCCAATAAATGGGACTCTGCCTGTGTCTAACACAGTTCTAAATCAGCCATCCCTTTAACGGGGTGGCACTGTGGCTTTACCTCCCTGGCATCCCAAAGAATGGGACTCTGCCTGTGTCTAACACAGTTCTTAGTCAGCCATCCCTTTAACAGGGTGGCACTGTGGCTTTACCTCCCTGGGATCCCATTGAATGGGACTCTGCCTGTGTCTAACACAGTTCTAAATCAGCCATCCCTTTAATGGGGTGGCACTGTGGCTTTACCTCCCTGGCATCCCAAAGAATGGGACGCTGCCTGTGTCAAACACAGTTCTTAGTCAGCCATCCCTTTAACGGGGTGGCACTGTGCCTTTACCTCCCTGGCATCCCAATGAATGAGACTCTGCCTGTGTCTAACACAGTTCTAAATCAGCCATCCCTTTAATGGGGTGGCAGTGTGGCTTTACCTCCCTGGCATCCCAAAGAATGGGACTCTGCCTGTGTCTAACACAGTTCTTAGTCAGCCATCCCTTTAACGGGGTGGCACTGTGGCTTCACCTCCCTGGCATCCCAAAGAATGGGACTCTGCCTGTGTCTAACACAGTTCTTAGTCAGCCATCCCTTTAACGGGGTGGCACTGTGGCTTTACCTCCCTGGCATCCCAAAGAATGGGACTCTGCTCGTGTCTAATACAGTTCTTAGTTAGCCATCCCTTTAACAGGGTGGCACTGTGGCTTTACCTCCCTGGCATCCCAAAGAATGGGACTCTGCCTGTGTCTAACACAGTTCTAAATCAGCCATCCCTTTAACGGGGTGGCACTGTGGCTTTACCTCCCTGGCATCCCAAAGAATGGGACTCTGCTCGTGTCTAACACAGTTCTTAGTCAGCCATCCCTTTAACAGGGTGGCACTGTGGCTTTACCTCCCTGGCATCCCAAAGAATGGGACTCTGCCTGTGTCTAACACAGTTCTAAATCAGCCATCCTTTAACGGGGTGGCACTGTGGCTTTACCTCCCTGGCATCCCAAAGAATGGGACTCTGCCTGTGTCTAACACAGTTCTTAGTCAGCCATCCCTTTAACGGGGTGGCACTGTGGCTTTACCTCCCTGGCATCCCAAAGAATGGGATGCTGCCTGCGTCTAACACAGTTCTTAGTCAGCCATCCCTTTAACGGGGTGGCACTGTGGCTTTACCTCCCTGGCATCCCAATGAATGGGACTCTGCCTGTGTCTAACACAGTTCTTAGTCAGCCATCCCTTTAACGGGGTGGCACTGTGGCTTTACCTCCCTGGCATCCCAAAGAATGGGACGCTGCCTGTGTCTAACACAGTTCTTAGTCAGCCATCCCTTTAACGGGGTGGCACTGTGGCTTTACCTCCCTGGCATCCCAATGAATGGGACTCTTCCTGTGTCTAACACAGTTCTTAGTCAGCCATCCCTTTAACCGGGTGGCACTGTGGCTTTACCTCCCTGGCATCCCAAAGAATGGGACTCTGCCTGTGTCTAACACAGTTCTTAGTCAGCCATCCCTTTAACGGGGTGGCACTGTGGCTTTACCTCCCTGGGATCCCATTGAATGGGACTCTGCCTGTGTCTAACACAGTTCTAAGTAAGCCATCCCTTTATCGGGGTAGCACAATAGCTTTATCTCCCTGGGATCCCATTGAATGGGACTCTGCCTGTGTCTAACACAGTTCTAAATCAGCCATCCCTTTAACGGGGTGGCACTGTGGCTTTACCTCCCTGGCATCCCAAAGAATGGGACTCTGCCTGTGTCTAACACAGTTCTTAGTCAGCCATCCCTTTAACGGGGTGGCACTGTGGCTTTACCTCCCTTGCATCCCAATGAATGAGACTCTGCCTGTGTCTAACACAGTTCTAAATCAGCCATCCCTTTAATGGGGTGGCACTGTGGCTTTACCTCCCTGGCATCCCAAAGAATGGGACGCTGCCTGTGTCAAACACAGTTCTTAGTCAGCCATCCCTTTAACGGGGTGGCACTGTGCCTTTACCTCCCTGGCATCCCAATGAATGAGACTCTGCCTGTGTCTAACACAGTTCTAAATCAGCCATCCCTTTAATGGGGTGGCAGTGTGGCTTTACCTCCCTGGCATCCCAAAGAATGGGACTCTGCCTGTGTCTAACACAGTTCTTAGTCAGCCATCCCTTTAACGGGGTGGCACTGTGGCTTCACCTCCCTGGCATCCCAAAGAATGGGACTCTGCCTGTGTCTAACACAGTTCTTAGTCAGCCATCCCTTTAACGGGGTGGCACTGTGGCTTTACCTCCCTGGCATCCCAAAGAATGGGACTCTGCTCGTGTCTAATACAGTTCTTAGTTAGCCATCCCTTTAACAGGGTGGCACTGTGGCTTTACCTCCCTGGCATCCCAAAGAATGGGACTCTGCCTGTGTCTAACACAGTTCTAAATCAGCCATCCCTTTAACGGGGTGGCACTGTGGCTTTACCTCCCTGGCATCCCAAAGAATGGGACTCTGCTCGTGTCTAACACAGTTCTTAGTCAGCCATCCCTTTAACAGGGTGGCACTGTGGCTTTACCTCCCTGGCATCCCAAAGAATGGGACTCTGCCTGTGTCTAACACAGTTCTAAATCAGCCATCCTTTAACGGGGTGGCACTGTGGCTTTACCTCCCTGGCATCCCAAAGAATGGGACTCTGCCTGTGTCTAACACAGTTCTTAGTCAGCCATCCCTTTAACGGGGTGGCACTGTGGCTTTACCTCCCTGGCATCCCAAAGAATGGGATGCTGCCTGCGTCTAACACAGTTCTTAGTCAGCCATCCCTTTAACGGGGTGGCACTGTGGCTTTACCTCCCTGGCATCCCAATGAATGGGACTCTGCCTGTGTCTAACACAGTTCTTAGTCAGCCATCCCTTTAACGGGGTGGCACTGTGGCTTTACCTCCCTGGCATCCCAAAGAATGGGACGCTGCCTGTGTCTAACACAGTTCTTAGTCAGCCATCCCTTTAACGGGGTGGCACTGTGGCTTTACCTCCCCGGCATCCCAATGAATGGGACTCTTCCTGTGTCTAACACAGTTCTTAGTCAGCCATCCCTTTAACCGGGTGGCACTGTGGCTTTACCTCCCTGGCATCCCAAAGAATGGGACTCTGCCTGTGTCTAACACAGTTCTTAGTCAGCCATCCCTTTAACGGGGTGGCACTGTGGCTTTACCTCCCTGGGATCCCATTGAATGGGACTCTGCCTGTGTCTAACACAGTTCTAAGTAAGCCATCCCTTTATCGGGGTAGCACAATAGCTTTATCTCCCTGGGATCCCATTGAATGGGACTCTGCCTGTGTCTAACACAGTTCTAAATCAGCCATCCCTTTAACGGGGTGGCACTGTGGCTTTACCTCCCTGGCATCCCAAAGAATGGGACTCTGCCTGTGTCTAACACAGTTCTTAGTCAGCCATCCCTTTAACGGGGTGGCACTGTGGCTTTACCTCCCTTGCATCCCAATGAATGAGACTCTGCCTGTGTCTAACACAGTTCTAAATCAGCCATCCCTTTAACGGGGTGGCACTGTGGCTTTACCTCCCTGGCATCCCAAAGAATGGGACTCTGCCTGTGTCTAACACAGTTCTTAGTCAGCCATCCCTTTAACGGGGTGGCACTGTGGCTTTACCTCCCTTGCATCTCAATGAATGAGGCTCTGCCTGTGTCTAACACAGTTCTAAATCAGCCATCCCTTTAACGGGGTGGCACTGTGGCTTTACCTCCCTGGCATCCCAAAGAATGGGACTCTGCCTGTGTCTAACACAGTTCTTAGTCAGCCATCCCTTTAACGGGGTGGCACTGTGGCTTTACCACCCTGGTATCCCAAAGAATGGGACTATGCCTGTGTCTAACACAGTTCTTAGTCAGCCATCCCTTTAACGGGGTGGCACTGTGGCTTTACCTCCCTGGCATCCCAATAAATGGGACTCTGCCTGTGTCTAACACAGTTCTTAGTCAGCCATCCCTTTAACGGGGTGGCACTGTGGCTTTACCTCCCTGGCATCCCATTGAATGAGGCTCTGCCTGTGTCTAACACAGTTCTAAATCAGCCATCCCTTTAACGGGGTGGCACTGTGGCTTTACCTCCCTGGCATCCCAATGAATGGGACTCTGCCTGTGTCTAACACAGTTCTTAGTCAGCCATCCCTTTAACGGGGTGGCACTGTGGCTTTATCTCCCTGGCATCCCCAAGAATGGGACTCTGCCTGTGTCTAACACAGTTCTTAGTCAGCCATCCCTTTAACAGGGTGGCACTGTGGCTTTACCTCCCTGGCATCCCAAAGAATGGGACTCTGCCTGTGTCTAACACAGTTCTTAGTCAGCCATCCCTTTAACAGGGCGGCACTGTGGCTTTACCTCCCTGGCATCCCAATGAATGGGACGCCGCCTGTGTGTAACACAGTTCTAATTCTGCCATCCTTTTAACGGGGTGGCACTGTGGCTTTACCTCCCTGGCATCCCAAAGAATGGGACTCTGCCTGTGTCTAACACAGTTCTTAGTCAGCCATCCCTTTAACGGGGTGGCACTGTGGCTTTACCTCCCTGGCATCCCAATAAATGGGACTCTGCCTGTGTCTAACACAGTTCTTAGTCAGCCATCCCTTTAACGGGGCGGCACTGTGGCTTTACCTCCCTGGCATCCCAATGAATGGGACGCCGCCTGTGTGTAACACAGTTCTAATTCTGCCATCCTTTTAACAAGGTGGCAAGGTAGATTTAATTTCCTTGTGTACTTAGGATTCTCAGAAGTCTACCAATTTTATACTTACCTTGTAGGAAGTGATGGGAGCTGGCCCTGGCCAGATCTACATGTCCTTGTGAAGCGCTTCCGTGTGCCTTTTTTAAAGACGTACCTAAAAGAAGCGCCTCTTTCTTTACTGTGTGTACTGTGAGCTAGGCAGCGCAGCCTGCGGAAGAATCTCTACCCCATTCAAAGACGCTGCTCTGGCCGCTTCCCCCTCGCATGTTTTTCCATTCGAATAATCGCCCCTCCCACCCAGCGGCTCTTCTGGCGCGTCCCAGCGGCAGCTCCTCCTGCAAAACACTTTTCCTTTTCTCCGTCGATGTGTTTGCGTTTGCGTGCGTGAGCACACACCGAAGAGAGTCCCAGGGAGATGACACCGTGGGGGAGAGCGAGAGGCAGGAGCCGAACTCGTCCGCCGCACGCACGCAAACGCAAATACAAACACACCGAGGGAGAAAAGTGTTTTGCAGGAGGAGCCGCTGCCGGGACGCGTCAGAAGAGCCGCCGGGTGGGAGGGGCGATTATTCGAATGGAAGAACACACGAGGGGGAAGCGGCCAGAGCGGCATCTTTGAATGGGGTAGAGATTCTTCTGCAGGCGGCGCTGCCTAGCTCACAGTACACACAGTAAAGAAAGAGGCGCTTCTTTTAGGTACGTCTTTAAAAAAGGCGCACGGAAGCACCTTTGGAACGACATGTAGATCTGGCCCCTGTCTTCAAAGTCTTCAACTGATTCTAATGATCCTAGTGGCAAACATCTTTCCTAGGTTCACTTACCTGGGAGAAACCTAATAGGAACTTAAAATTTTGTGATTAATGGTAAAAGTTAGCACAAACAAGTTTTACAAGTAAGCACTTTGGGCAGTGAAGTGCAATCAAAACCACAAAGTATGTTATAAAGCATAATGCAAATAGCCCAATGTTGGAATTACGGAAGAAGTTTAAACCTAAGGACACGGTACAATATAGTATGGGAAGTAACACTCTTAAAAGAACTTACTGAACATTTTAAAGTCTTAAGAGAAGAAAAATGACACGTTTGCCACAGAACGCCGGTGTTTTATTAGAGGCATGAACGGAATAAAAGCACCAACACAGTTTACAAATGCCTTTAATAGCTTATGTTTACAATAGTTTCTCAGGAGAATAACATTGAAATACATATTCAACTTACGATAGGTCCTTTTGATTTGGGACCTCTCATTAGATTTTAAATCTGCCTAATTACTAATGTTAAATTTGTACTGTGTATTTATATTGTTGGACTCTACAGCACTTTCTTTAATAAAGTTTATGTAATTTATTACTTATTCCTTTCATTTATGGTTTCTGGATTATGTTGATATTTAAGTTTAATATTTGCAAAAGTAAAAAAAAATGCACTGCACAATCATTCAAACCACAAAACCCATTATCTATAATACAAAATAAAATGTTAAAGCACAGTTAGGAAGCTAGGAATTAATCTTAGTAAAGGGTATTTAATCCTATTATTGCCAGCCATTCTTCCTCTTAACCACCCTTCCCCAACCTGGTGCCCTCCCATTTCACAGTTAAAGGTACTGAGATTTACTTCTATAAATGCACATAGTATTTTGACATAAACCTTAAGAATGTCACAAACGAGCTCTCACAAAGCTCTCTCAGCAGTTTCACAACAACTCAAACCACAAAATTCATTATGAAATAAAATGCAATACACAATTCAAACCACAGAATGAATTAACCAATAAAATGCAACATGCAACAATTCAAACCACAAAATGCATTGTTAAGGCAATAAAAATTGGAAATGCTCATTTAGGAAGCCACTAAGGAACCCTGGTAAGGCCTGTTTAATCCTATTACTGCCAGCTATTCTTCCTCTTAACTGCCCTCATTTCACAGTTAAAGACGTTGGGATTTACTTCTGAGTAAATACACAACATTGCATGATAAACTCTAAAGAATAACACAAACGAACTCTCACAAAGCTCCCTGGGCAATTCACAACAACTAAAACCACGAAGTTCATTGCAAAATAAAATGCAATTCACTACAATCAAACCACAAAATGTTTTTTTTTTAAATAAAAATGCAATATAAAATGCAAAAGCGCAGTTAGGAAGCCAGGAAGGAATCTTGGTAAGGCATGTTTAACCCTATCATTACCAGCCATTCGTCCTCTAAACCACCCTTCACCCACCTGGTGCCCTCCCATTTCACAGTTAAAGACATTGGGATTTACTTCTGAGTAAATACACAACTGTACAATAAACTCTAAAAAAGGACACAAACCAAATCTTACCACCAAGCTCTCTCAAAATGCATTTCAAAATGCAACACAAATAGGCAAAGGTCTAAACATAAGAACATTGAGAATATGAGAAATAGCACTTAGAAACTTATTCAACATTTGAGAGTATTACTAGGACAAAGGGGGGAAAAAGACACTTTTGCAATGGAACGCCGGCGTTTTATTACAGACACACAAACAAAATAACTGCACAAACTCAGGTTTCAAATGCCTTTAATAGGTTATTGTTACAATACTTATTCATGAGGAAAAAAAATTAAAATACCGTATAATTTTTTAAAAAACAGCCTTTTTTTATCTAGGATCTATACTCCCATTATATCTACCTAATAACCAATGTTAAATTTGTGCTGTCTATTTATCATGTTGGACTGCTCAGCACTTTTTAAAATTTAAAGTGTATCTAATCTATTACGTTATCCTTGCATGTAAGGTTTCTGCAGTATGTTGGTATTAAAGTTTTAGGTTTACAAGTCACATAAAAAGCAATGTACAACAATTGAAACCATGAAATGAAACAACTAAAACCCTTAAACTGCATGAATGAGGAGCTGCCCAGGCTTGCAAGGGCACTATGGTTAAGTTGAGACATCCCGAAGAACAGGATGCAGGCTGTGTGTAACACTGGTCTGTCAGCCAGCCCCATAAAGAGGCAAGCAGGGTAGGTCCCTGCCATACCACTGAGTCAGCCAGCCCTTTAACGGTGTGGCAAAGTAGGATTAAGTCCTTGGCATCCCAATGAATGGGACGCTACCTGTGTCTAACACTGTCTAAATCAGCCAATCCTTTAACGGGGTGGCAGGATCGGGTTAAGTCCCTGGCATCCCAGTGAATGGGACGCTGGCTGTGTGTAACACAGTCTAAATCAGCCAATCCTTTAACGGGGTGGCAAGGTAGGGTTAAGTCCCTGGCATCCCAGTGAATGCTGGCTGTGTGTAACACAGTCTGCCAACCCTTTAACGGGGTGACAAGGTAGGGTTAAGTCCCTGGCATCCCAATAAATGGGACGCTACCTGTGTCTAACACAGTCTAAGTCAGCCAATCCTTTAACGGGGTGGCAAGGTAGGGTTAAGTCCCTGGCATCCCAATGAATGGAACGCTGGCTGTGTCTAACACAGTCTAAGTCAGCCAATCCTTTAACGGGGTGGCAAGGTAGGGTTAAGTCCCTGGCATCCCAATGAATGCTGGCTGTGTGTAACACAGTCTGCCAACCCTTTAACGGGGTGGCAAGGTAGGGTTAAGTCCCTGGCATCCCAGTGAATGGGATGCTACCTGTGTCTAACACAGTCTAAGTCAACCAATCCTTTAACGGGGTGGCAAGGTAGGGTTAAGTCCCTGGCATCCCAATGAATGGAACTCTGGCTGTGTCTAACACAGTCTAAGTCAGCCAATCCTTTAACGGGGTGGCAAGGTAGGGTTAAGTCCCTGGCATCCCAATGAATGGGACGCTGGCTGTGTCTAACACAGTCTAAGTCAGCCAATCCTTTAACGGGGTGGCAAGGTAGGGTTAAGTCCCTGGCATCCCAATGAATGGGACGCTGGCTGTGTCTAACACAGTCTAAGTCAGCCAATCCTTTAACGGGGTGGCAAGGTAGGGTTAAGTCCCTGGCATCCCAATGAATGGGACGCTGGCTGTGTCTAACACAGTCTAAGTCAGCCAATCCTTTAACGGGGTGGCAAGGTAGGGTTAAGTCCCTGGCATCCCAATGAATGGAACGCTGGCTGTGTCTAACACAGTCTAAGTCAGCCAATCCTTTAACGGGGTGGCAAGGTAGGGTTAAGTCCCTGGCATCCCAATGAATGGGACGCTGGCTGTGTCTAACACAGTCTAAGTCAGCCAATCCTTTAACGGGGTGGCAAGGTAGGGTTAAGTCCCTGGCATCCCAATGAATGGGACGCTGGCTGTGTCTAACACAGTCTAAGTCAGCCAATCCTTTAACGGGGTGGCAAGGTAGGGTTAAGTCCCTGGCATCCCAATGAATGGAACGCTGGCTGTGTCTAACACAGTCTAAGTCAGCCAATCCTTTAACGGGGTGGCAAGGTAGGGTTAAGTCCCTGGCATCCCAATGAATGGGACGCTGGCTGTGTCTAACACAGTCTAAGTCAGCCAATCCTTTAACGGGGTGGCAAGGTAGGGTTAAGTCCCTGGCATCCCAATGAATGGGACGCTACCTGTGTGTAAAACAGTCTAAGTCAGCCAATCTTTTAACGGGGTGGCAAGGTAGGGTTAAGTCCCTGGCATCCCAGTGAATGCTGGCTGTGTGTAACACAGTCTGCCAACCCTTTAACGGGGTGGCAGGGTAGGATTAAGTCCTTGGCATCCCAATGAATGGGACGCTACCTGTGTGTAACACAGTGTAAGTCAGCCAATCCTTTAACGGAGTGGCAAGGTAGGGTTAAGTCCCTGGTGAATGGGACGCTGGCTGTGTCTAACACAATTCTAAGTCAGCCAACACCATAAAGAGGGGCAAAGAAGTCCCTGAACTTCAAGCATATACTCCATGAAGGAGGGGGCCAGCCATGCTTACAAGTGACCATTGCTACATAGGACTAAGCTGAGTTGTTATGATTTGGCTCTCACACATGTACAAATAACACACGTACCTTTCAGAAGTGGTGGGAGCTGGCGTGGTCCTCAAATCTTCAACCAATGTTAATGATCTTGATGGCAGTCAGCATTCCTAAGCACACTTACCTTGCAGAAAACCTAATTGGAACTGAACATGTTGTGATAAATCATAAAAGTTGACACAAATTCTTACAACCAGTCTCTTTGGGCAATTCATAATTAAAATCACAAAATGCATAATGAAAACCCTTGCAATACACAATGAAAACCCTTGCAACACACAACTATTAAAACCCTTGCAACACTCAACAATTAAAACCCTTGCAACACACAACGAAACAAAATGCGCTTTTACATTTTACATTGCAGTTAGGAACCAAGGAGGGAATCTTGGTTTTACATTTTATATTGCAATTAGGAATCAAAGAAGGAATCCTGGTAAGAGTCATTTAATCCTATCACTACCAACCATTCTTCTGCTAAGCTTCATAGGATTGTGATAAACCCTAAAAAATGGCCCAAACGAATTCTGACAACGAGACTCTTTGGGCAATGCACAACAATTAAAACCATGAAACACATTACAGAATAAAATGCGCTACACAACAATTAAACCCCTCAAAATTCATTATAAAAATGTGCTTTTACATTTTATATTGCAATTTGGAAGCAAGGAAGGAAACTTGGTAAGGGGTATTTAACCCTATCATTGCCAATCATTCTTCCTCTAAACCACATTGCATCGTGTGATGAATCTTTTAAAAAAAAATGGCACCAACCAACTCTTACAACGAAGCTCTTTGGGCAATTCACAACAATTAAAACCACAAAATTCATAATAAAATAAAATGCTGTACATATCAATTAAAACCACAGAATGCACAACCAAATAAAATGCAATAAACAATACAATCCCTCAAATGCATAATAAAATGAAATGCAATACACAACAATTAAAATCACAAAATGCATTGAGGAGCTGGTCATGCTTGCTGGGTGGGGCACCTTCACTAATCTGAGACACCTCCCCGAATGGCATGGTGGCTGTGTGACAGCTTTTAAGTCAGCCAGGACCATAAAGAGGCAGCAGAGTGGGTTTAAGACCCTGACATCCCAGTGAACAGGATGCTGGTTGTGTGTAACACAGCTCTTAAGTCAGCCAGGACCATAAAGAGGCAGCAGAGTGGGTTTAAGACCCTGACATCCCAATGAACAGGATGCTGGTTGTGTGTAACACAGCTTTTAAGTCAGCCAGGACCATAAAGAGGCAGCAGAGTGGGTTTAAGACCCTGACATCCCAGTGAACAGGATGCTGGTTGTGTGTAACATAGCTCTTAAGTCAGCCAGGACCATAAAGAGGCAGCAGAGTGGGTTTAAGACCCTGACATCCCAATGAACAGGATGCTGGTTGTGTGTAACACAGCTCTTAAGTCAGCCAGGACCATAAAGAGGCAGCAGAGTGGGTTTAAGACCCTGAACTTGAAGCATAACGCTTTCCATGAAGGAAGGATGGGACATGCTTGCAGGGGCACTATGGTTACGTTGATACATGCCCATTAAAGTGGTACTGGCTGTGTGAAACAGTTCTAAATCCAGGACTGGCCCAAGACGTTTTGCTGCCTGAAGCAAAACCAAAATATTGTACTAACTTGCACAACTCAATAAAACATGACTAGGTAATGGTACAAGTAAAGAAGTAATAGAACCCACAATGTCTTACCTTGTCAGAAGCGTTGGCAGCGGTCCTGATCCTCAAAGTCTTAAAGCAAAGAAGCTAGGAAGGAATCCTGGTTAGGGTTGTTTAACCACCCTTCCCCAACCTGGTGCCCACCCAATTCACAGTTAAACACATTGGGATTTACTTCTGAGTAAACACACACAGGATTATATGACAAACTTTAAAAAATTGATATAAACCAACTCATAAAATAAAACTCAGTGGGCAGTGCGCAACAACAAAAACCACAAAACGCATGAAATGGAGTGCAATAGAGAACCATTAAGACCACGAGATGCATTGGAAAATTTAATGCATTTTGTGGTTTTAATTATTCTAGTTTGCATAACCAAATTAAATAAATATAAAATGTAAAAGCACAATTAAGAATCTTGGAAAGGGGTGTTTAACCCTATCATTGCCAGCTATTCTCCCTCTAATCCACCTAACCTGGTACCCTCCCATTTCTCAGTTTAAGAAATTGGGATTTACTTTTGAGTAAACACACATTAAAAAAAGACACAAACTAGCTCTTACAACAATGATCTCTGGGCTGTTCACCGCAATTCAAACCACACAATGAATTATGAAATAAAATCCCAGACACCTACCTTTCTTGGAAGCAAGTAGATCAAGCAGTCAGGCAAGCTGGGAAGAGAATTGAAAATGTACAATTAGATACAAGAAGAAGTAAACACTAAGACTAACACAAAGTAAAACTTACTAATTGCAGTACTCTAAGAGAAAACTTAGTTTTCAGATGTCCCTCAAACAGAAGCTGCCATTTCAATAGGGTTTGTCTCATTTGCTGTTCAGTACAGCCAGGAGGAGAGGGGGAGCAAAGAATATACCCAAATAACTTTCTGACTCCCCTGGCCATAACTACAGCAGACTTGCCCAGGGAGCAGAGCTCTATTATTTATTTATTTATTACATTTATATCCCACCTTTTTTCCTCCAAGGAACCCAAGGCGGCATACATAATCCTCCTCCTCTCCATTTTATCCTCACAACAACAACCCTGTGAAGTAGGTTGGGCTGAGAGTCTGTGACTGGCCCAAAGTCACCCAGTGGGTTTCCATGGATGAGCAGGGACTAGAACCCGAATCTCCTGACTCCCAGTCCAACGCTCTAGCCACTACACCACACTGCAAACTCATAACAGTAAGCCCTCGGGGTGGGGGGTTTCTAGTATTGGATTGAGTGAGTTAGATGTAAGCTCTGGTGCTGGTGAAAAGATTCTTTATTCTTTTATTTTTCTTGTTAAAAGGGATATTTTAAAAAACTTCATGAATAGCCCAGCGTTTCAGATGGTGTCAATCCTTCTTCAGGGGCTATATTTAACACAGAATGTATATGTGTATTAGTATTTCATTACAAACTGATAAATATGCATAACCAAATACAACAGGGACAATACCATTACATAAGAGTTGTTAGAGCATTATATTTATCTCTATAGGATATTGACATAAAGACCTAAAAGAAACCATCTAATGCATTGAAGAAATTTATATTGAGACAAGTCTAGCTTTCAGAAGCAGTTTAAAAAAAACGTAATCTTTTCAATCTTGTCTCATTAAAAAATATATTGGCAGCCTGCCAATATCCAAACCATTGGGGTGGGGGGTTGCCTGGCTATGCCCCCAAGGGGTGGCCATGCCCACAAGGCAAAGATAATTTTTATTACTGATGATGATGATGATGGTGATGATGATGATGAACGTCTTCCAAGTGAGGCTCTGGTCCAATCCAGCTATCACACAGCCCCCAGCAACAAATACTTACCAGCAAAGCTGCAGATTAGAACAGTCCAGGTAAGCAGGCAGGCCACCAAGGAGAGTCTGGAGAAGCAAGAATGCACTCTTGCTGGCAGGTGAAACACAACCGAGGCAGAGGGCTAGGTATTTTTTGTGGCCCAATAACCCTCATGATGCCAGTTGGTTCTTTGTGCTGGTGCCAGAAATATACATTGTGGCTCTGTAGCTGCAGCTGAATTTCATAGCTGGTTCTTCCTTCTCTTGAGTAGACCCCTCTACTCTCCACTCCTTGGATGTTTTGCAGCACTGAAAAAAAGAAGGGGAAAAAGAAATTTTAGAAGTTCCTTCAGGACTGGTTCTTTCTCCTCATGAGTATTCTTTTGCTCCTGAGCAGAAATTCACAGCCTTGTACTACTGCTAAAAGGTGGCATTAAAATATGTATGAAAAACAAAATTGTGGGGAACTGGTTCTTCCAAAGTTGATTTTCTCTGGCAAAGTAGGTGCTTTACTACTGAGCAATGCCCCCAGCCCTTAAACTGTGTATGGAAAGGGGAGAATGGACCCCTTCTGTAGTTGAAGACTGGAGAAACCCATGACGTAAGCTTCTTTTCTTCTTAATTTACTGTGAGTGTTGCATTTAATGGCTGATTTGTGGCAGAGTTTTTTCTTGAAACAGCTTGGGGGTGCCTGAGAGTGATTAAGGACTGAAGAGTGGAGTGAGGGGAGAGATGGTAATAATTCCAGGCATAAGGGAATTCTCATGTTGTGGTTTTCAAAATTGCTTGGAGACAATTCTGAAGGACACAAGAAATACAGCTGCTGTTGCAGGATTCTTAATTACTTATTTTTACCTTAGGCCAACTTCCCTAAACCTTCACCCTCACCAGATACACCCACAACCACGTCCACCTCTTGGATACAGTCTTCCTCTCACCCCAAACGTTTGCTAGAATGCAGCCAACTTTTATTAATTGCATTCTGATTTGTCTCCAAACTGCTCTGTAAGGAGTTATAAGAGCTGCTCCTTTTGTATGGGAGGATCTCTTCTCCCCAGAACTGCTACCACCTATGGGGGTTCTTATTTATAGCAAGTGCCTATAGGAACTCTCTGAACTGTGTTAAGTACACTCACTTCAGGAGAGTGCAAGGGCCCCCACTTCCCAGAGGCATGGGGCCATGGTGCTGAAATCACTGGGTGCCTCCTCCACCCCAGTGTAAGGGGCCTCACTGCTGCTGAAGTAACTGAATCTCTCCACCCAGAGGAAAGGCTCCTGCTGAGATCCCTAGGCTACTCGCTTGCCAGAGCAAGAAGCCCTTGGTAGATGCCTTGCCTCTCCCAATCAAGGCAATCATTTTCCTTCACTTAGACCAGGGGATTACACACAGTAGTTGCTGACTATAGGAAAGGGCTTCAGCCCAGGGAAAAGTATCTTGCTTTCAGAGGTTCCAGCCCCTTGTTTCCGTGTGTATAGTGTATGCTCTCAAAAAGACTCCTCCTCCCAGTCTTGAAACTAAGCCTCCATTTGCTCAGCTACCCACCCCGCCCCCCCCAACTAGCTGGTGTAGGGTGACCATATGAAAAGGAGGACAGGGTTCCTGTATCTTTTAACAGTTGTATAGAAAAGAGAATTTCAGCAGGTACCATTCATATGCATGCAGCACCTGATGAAATTCCCTCTTCATCACAACAGTTAAAGTTGCATGAGCCCTGCCCTCTTTTGGACCTGGTCACTCTAGCTACACCAAAGATACATTCAAGGTACAGTTAAAGATACATGAGCCCTGTCCTCCTTTCCGTATGGTCACCCTAAGCTGGTGCATTTGATTCTGGTTAAAACCTCAATAAATATGCCATTGTGGCTTTATTTATTTATTACATTTCTATACCACCCAATAGCTGAAGCTCTGCCTCTTCAATAGTGTCTCGAGTATAAATTTCTTTTGAGGGAGAATCGCTTTACTTAGGCACAGACACTCTATTGCTAATTTCTAAGGATTCCTTATAAACAGGTGTGTAAGTCTCATTAGAACCTGTGCAGGTTTGTACAGGGGTCTAACTAGAACACATCCCGTTAAGGGTTCTGGGGGAGAAGGCGGCACACACGTGTCTGTTCATAAACACATTAGCATGGAGTAGTCTTGGCAAGAAGGAATTCTAGTGAAAGGTTCAATGTATGAATGTTTTTTTATTTTCTGTTTCCATTGCTGGGTCACACAAATGTGTCTGATCTTAAGTATTGCTGCACGCCAAATGTTTTGCTTAGCCTAAATGTTTGCTAAAACAGGAATGGTAGGAACTGCAAAAGACAGAATTGACTAATAGTGCTAAAATTGCAGGAATTGTTTTGCTAGGTTAGCACCATGGTTCTGGAAGTCAGAAGGGTAGTGCAGAGTTTTAGTTTGATTTTGGGAAGTGGTAGTTTGGATTTGGACCTAAACATGGGGCAAGCAATCCTCTCCACACTCAAGCCAAAACTATATTTGAACTGCCTCAAAGTGTTGGAATGAACACAATAAGGGAGCCCTTTTTGTTGTAGATTCTGCTGCCATACAGAATTAACATTGTTTTCTCTATAAACCAGCAAGTGGTCTCAGATTACAATACCAAGAGAGTGGACAAAGATGTGGAAGGCCAGAATCCTGTGCAACCTGACTGTGTGAAGCCAAATATTGTTAACACTGAACTTTTCTTTTAGGATTCCAGCACCAAACAGCAAAGTTCTAAACTAAAGTGCACCCATGACTTGCGTGTATAAATACTAATGTTTTTGTAGGGTGACCATATGAAAAGGAGGACAGGGCTTCTGTATCTTTAACAGTTGTACTGAAAATGGAATTTCCACAAGTGTCATTGCTATGCATGCAACACCTGGTGAAATTCCCTCTTCATTTCAACAGTTAAAACTGCAGGAGCCCTGCCCTCTTTTACGCTAGGCACAGAATTTTTAAACTTAATTTGTGTTTCAGATAGACCCCTCCTGCAGTTGGGGGCTCTACCTTTGAACTCTTTCCTGCATCAAAAGTCTGTTTATTAGGAAACTAAAGCTGGTTAACCAACACAAGTTCTGTATTAGACTTTGCAGCTTCTCTCTTAAGAAGATTCCTTCTGTGCTATACAGCATTCTTTGACAAGCTTTATATTTGTTTTTACTTCCACAGGATTTTGTTTACAATTTGGGAGAGGTTTCCTTGGCAGTGACAGTATTGCTCTCCCACCTCCACAGCTAGGATTTTAGTGAGGTTCTGGATTTCTGCCTGCTGCTTTCTGACACTTTAGATTCTCTCTCTGGCAACAACAACACCTTCTGAAATTCCCCTTTCAACACTATTCTTAAAGATACCAAAACCCTGTCCTCCTTTTCATATAGTCACCCTACTGGTAAGCAGGTGTGTAAGTCTCAATTGAACATACACACGTTTGTACTCTGGTCTAACAAGAGCAGATCATTTAACACTCTGCCATTGTAACTCAGAGTTCCATAAGCTGGCCTTTTCCATTGCCACCAATTCTGTGAGAATACTTTAAAATCTAGTAGCTGGCAGAAGAGGCTTGTACATGAGACAGGCTTGTACATGAGGTGGCCATACAAAAAGGAGGACAGGGCTCCTGTATCTTTAACAGTTGCATAGAAAAGGGAATTTCAGCAGGTGTCATTTGTATACATATAGTACCTGGCGAAATTTCTTCTTCATCACAACAGTTAAAGTTGCAGGAGCTATGCTAGAGTGACTAGATACAAAAGAGGGCAAGGCTCTTGCACCCTTAACTGTTGTGATGAAGAGGGAATGTCACCAGGTGCTGCATGCATACAAGTGACACCTGCTGAAATTCCCTTTTCTATGCAACTGTTAAAGATGCAGGAGCCCTGTCCTCCTTTCCATATGTTCTAAGAGGACACTCGTCAGCCAGTGTAGTGTAATGGTTAAAGCGTTGGCCTGGGAGTTGAGAGATCTGGGTTCTCGTCCCCACTCAGCCATGGAAGCCCACTGGGTGTCTTTGGGCCAGTCACAATTCTCAGCTCAATCTACCTCACAAGTTATTAGGTTAAAATGGAGAAGATGAGGGTTATGTACACCACCTTGGGTTCCTTAAAGAGGAAAAAAGTCAGGGTGTAAATGTAATGAAGGAATGAACAAACAGTAGAGAGACCAATACAGTGAGTGAAAGAAAATGCTCAAAACTCAACATTAACAAACAATGATATGTGTGAACTCCTTTGTGCAACAATGCCAGCCCAGCCACTGAATGTCAGTTTGCTCTCCTGAGGACAAAACCTTAACCATCCCTGCTGCCCATAATGCTGAGGCACAGGAATTCTTTTGTGTTTCAAATTGCCCTAAAACCAGCATGTCAGTGGCATCATCTGAATATTGTGGTTTCAGTCTTTGCCTGCTTTGATAGAACACGTTCTCTGGCCAATAGAAAGAGATAAATCTGCACAAGGAAGATGAAGAAGTGGCAGAGAAGTTCCCCAACAGGGCCTGCTTTCTTTCCCATTTAAAGCTGCAGGAGCCCTGCTTAGTGTGACCAGATACAAAAGAGGGCAGGGGTCCTGCAGCTTTAACTGTTGTGAAGGTGGAATTTCACCAGGTGCTACATGCATACAAACGGCACTTGCTGAAAATCCCTTTTCTATGCAACTGTTAACGATACAGGAGCCCTTGTCCTCTTTTTCATATGGCCACCCTGGGAAGTATTGTTTGCCGGTTTAGGCTGGTACACCAGGTCCAACCCATCCTAGACAGAGATTGACTTAGCAACAGAGGAAGCTGTCTCACTTTACCACAGGTCAAATCCTTGATCCATCTGGCTCAATGTTGTTTACTCCAGGGGAGGAAAATGCACGGTTCCTGGTGGGCATGAGCCACTGCTCCTCCCATTGTGGCCCAGAATATCACCCAGCATCCTCTGGTGCCCCCCAGGGGGGGAAATCATATAAAAGGAGGAGTCTTTAGCTGCTACACCGCACTCAAACAGCCAAGTTTCATTTGTGTTGCAAGCTAAAACTCACCCTTTTGGTGCTGAAATTCAGTGACCAAGTGGTGATTTGGGGATTTTGTCCTTTTATTATTATTATTATTTATTTATTTATATAGCACCATCAATGTACATGGTGCTGTACAGATTACACAGTAAATAGCAAGACCATTTTCTTCTGCTGCCCCTTACGCCTGGAACGCTCTTCCAGAACATTTGAGAACTACAAGTTCAATCGCAGCTTTTAAAGCTCAACTAAAAACTTTTCTTTTTCCTAAAGCCTTTAGAACTTGATGTTGTGCAGACTTTATACTGTTAGTTTTACCCTACCCTGTGCCTGTTTGCATTCTCTTCCCCTCCTTATTGTTTTACTATGATTTTATTAGATTGTAAGCCTATGCGGCAGAGTCTTGCTATTTACTGTTTTACTCTGTACAGCACCATGTACATTGATGGTGCTATATAAAATAATAATAATAATAATAATAATAATAATAATAATAATAATAATAATAATAGGCTTACAATCTAATAAAATTGTAGTAAACAATAAGGAGGGAAAGAGAATGCAAACAGGCACAGGGAAGTGTAAACAGGCACCGGGTAGGGTGAGAGTTCATGGCACCCACATCTCTGGAAGTAGCTTGTCCATGGTCTACGCTGACCAGCAGCAGCTCTGCTCCCCAGGGTTCAGGCTGGGGGGGTTTCCAGCCCTACCTGGAGATGTCAGGGTTAGCCCAGCCAATAGCAAAAATAAGAGAGTGAGAGTTCATCATTGCTGCCAGAGAGAGAGTCTAAAGGGTTAGAAAGAGACTTCCCAAAGCAGCAAGGAGAAATCCAGACTCTACCTAAAACATTAGCCATGGGGGGAGGCAATACTATAACTGCCAAAGAAACCTCTATCAAACAAGCTCTTGTGGAGCCTGGTGCAAAACTGCCCAAGGGATATTTCCCTCAGCTGGAGATGTTGAGGCATGTCTTCCTAAACCAAGTGAGCCCATGAAACAGCCAGTTTTTAAAGCTCCCCCAGTTCAGTCTCAAGTTCAAGGGAGTGAGCAAATCCAAGTGCAATGTTTCTGCCATGCCAAGTTGTAAACCAAACCCTGTGGCGTGTTTAGAAGTAGAAAATACAAGTACAACGCCTGTCGAGGAACGCTGTGTAGCACAGAAGGACATTTCTCAGGAGAGTGAAGCAGCACTTGAAATGGCAGCAAAGTCTAATAATCCTTGTGTTTGTTAACCAGCTTTTGCTTCCTAATAAACAGCCTTTTGATGCAGGAAAGACTTCAAAGGTAGAACCTCCAACTGCAGAAGTGTCTACCTGAAACCCCAAAGTTTTTTTTTTTAATTAACATGGGACTCATCTACACCAAGCAGGATATTCCACTATGAAAGCGGTATATAAATGGCAGGAGCCACACTACTGCTTTATAGTGGTATTGAAGTGCAGGGCCTATTGACACATACCCTATACCGCTTTCATACAATTTTCAAAGTGCTATATCCTGCTTGGTGTAGATGTGTCATGGGCCCCAACAGTTGTCAGTGCACTTCAGTACCACTATAAAGCAAGAGTGTAGATCCTGCAGTGCACTTCAATACCGCTATAAAGCAGTAGTGTGGCGCCTGCGTTTTATATATCACTTTCATAGTGGAATATCCTGCTTGGTGTAGATGAGCCCATTGTTTTCTTTTTAAAATAGCAAATGGTCTCAGATTACAGTCACAAGAGAGTGGACAAAGATCTGGAAGCCCGGAATTCTGTGCAATCTGACTGCGCAAAGCCAAACACTGCTATCACTGAACTTCTCTTTTTAGATGCCAGCACCTATCTCCAGTATCTGAGGCATTAAGCCTGTGTGCACCAGTTGCTGGGGAACATGGGTGGGAGGGTGCTGTTGCACCATGTCCTGCTTGTTCATCCTTGGCCAATGGCTGGTTGGCCATTGTGTGAACAGAGTGCTGGACTAGATGGACCCTTGGTCTGATCCAGCAGGGCTCTTATGTTCTTAAGTTGCTAAACCAAAGTGCACCCATGACACACATCTGCCCATGGGTGTACAAATAGTAATGGTTTTGTAGGGTGACCGTATGAAAAGGAGGACAGGGCTTCTGTATCTTTAGCAGTTGTATTGAAAAGAGAATTTCAACAAGTGTCATTGTTAGGCATGCAACCCCTGGTGAAATTCCTTCTTCATCATCACAGTTAAAGGTGCAGGGCTAAGCAGTCACGCTAAGCAGGGCTCCTGAAACTTTAACTGTGATGGTGAAGGAATTTCACCAGGTGCTGCATGCATACAGCTGACACCAACTGAAATTCCCTTTCTTCTACAACTGTTAGAGATACAGGAGTCTTGGCCTCCTTTTCAAACTGGAATCTAAAAAGAAAAGTTCAGTGTTAACAATATTTGGCTTCACACAGCCAGGTTGCACAGGAGTCTGGGCTACCATATCTTGTCTACTCTCTTGTGACTGTAATCTGAGACCATTTGCTCTTCTGGGAGAAATCAATGGTAATTTTTAAACTTCATCTGTGTTTCAGGTAGACACTTCCTACAGTAGGAGGCTCTACCTTTGAAGCCTTCACTACATCAAAAGGCAATTTATTTGGAAGCAAAAGCTGGTTAACAAACACAAGACATTGACAATAGAGCGTCTATGGCTAAGTGAGGTGGTTCTCACTCAAAGAGATTGATACTCAGACACTATTGAAGAGGAAAACACCATAATGGCACATGTATTGAGATTTAAACAGATTTAAATGCATACACTAATTTTGGGGGGAATTAGCTGAGCAAACTGAGGCTTAAAAGTAGTTTCAAGACTGTGAGGAGTCTTTGATCATACACTCCCCCACCCATACAAAAGAAAGAGGGGGTGGAATCTCTAAAAGCAAAATACTTTCCCCTGGGTTTAAGCCACCCTAAGTGATCCATACTCCAATTATTATCTTTTCCTCCTTTTTCCCTAATATTTCATCCTGTTCCAAACTACAAAACCCATTGGCTTTGGAATTCCTTTCACACCTCTCCTTCTACCCATTTTACTCCCAACACCATTACATCTGCTCTCACGCCTTCCTTCAAAACTCACACAATCCCCAAAACAGTCTGTTCCACCCTTATTCAAATTAACAGATGCTAAAATCTTTCCTTCCACTTTCTCCTCCTTCCCCCATGACCAGCTGCACGCACACACACACACACACCTCCCTTGTTAAGAGTCAAAACTGCTCTTTGGGGTGCTGCATTTCTAGCAAACCTCTTTTTAAAACACACAGAATTGTCTACGCATCCCAGTGCACCTAGACATCAATATTGACTTTGAAAAACATGATTTTCTGGAACTTTCTCACTGTTGATGTGGGATTCTAATTCCCCAAATGTCTGCATGATTCTAATTCCCCAGATGTGTGACTTTAATCCATTTAAAATTCTTCTGTAATAAATAAAAAAATGCTTTCAAAGATCTTGTTATGGTCCCTGACACTTAGCTTTTAGAGCAGCCTTCCTCAACCTGGGGCGCTCCAGATGTGTTGGGCTACAACTCCCAGAATGCCCCAGCCAGGCTGGGGCATTCTGGGAGATGCAGTCCAACAGATCTGGAGCGCCCCACGTTGAGGAAGGCTGTTTTAGAGGTACCAGGTTTTCCTAAGCGCCCAGTGTTCAACACAAATGATCCCTCAGGTATATGTTTGGTTCATGTATGCGTGAGATGCATATCCATGCATATTAAAGCAGACTATGTAACCTTATGGAAAGGCAAATCTGCACACTGGAGCTGAAGGAAGGGCAGAGAAGTATCGTGACAGGGCCTGCTTTCTGTCCTGTCCCATCCCCTAGTTGGCCACAGCCTTGCTTGCACCTCACTGCTGACACCAACATTTTCTTGTGCAACAGTCATTACAGTCCTGGGAAGGAAATCCCAGGCCTCAACATACTGTGCAAGCTGCTCTTTCTTGCACCAGACTGGAAATTTGCCTCCCATGGTAATAGGGTGACCATATGAAAAGCAGGACAAGGCTCCTGTATCTTTAACAGGTGCATAGAAAAGGGAACTTCAGCAGGTAACATTTGTAGGCATGCAGCACCTGGTGAAATTCCCTCTTTTCCACAGTGAAAGCTGCAGGAACCCTGCCCTGTTTTGTAGCTGGTCACTCAGAGCAGGGCTCCGGCAGCTTTAATTGTTGGGATGAAGGGGGAATTTCACCAGGGGGGGATCTACACTACAGCTTTAAAGCGCTTTATAACAGTTTTGACAACTGTTGGAGCCCAGGACACACTGCATATACAGTTTTCAAAACGTTTTCAAAGTGCTTTAAAGCGCTTTAAAAGCAATAGTGTAGATCCCCCCCCCCCCGGTGTTGCATGCACACAAACAACCTTGTTTCTTTTAAAGAAACAGGAGCCCTTGTCCTCCTTTTCATATGGTCACCCTTCCCATCCTTTCTGCCTGATGGCAAAAGGAGCCAACAGTGCCTGGGGCTTCATCTGCACAACAGAGATAGAGCAGGTTTTTGACTACACTGGGCAAAAATGCAGCTCACTGCCTCAGCGTTTGCAGAAACTGTCCTGTGGGCAGGAAGCAGTCAAATAGAATTAGGCAAAGCCTGTCTGTGACCTGATGTTTCCAGGAGAGAAAGGCTAGGGTCAGGCCTGGCTAGCAGTAAGGGATACTGTGGCTGTACATGCACCTGCTGAACATCAGTTCTGTGGCATGATGGATGAGATAGGTGGGCTTAGCTGCTAAGTGAGGCGGGGGGGGGGGGGAGAGAGAGCTAGCTCCCATGTTGTAGAGGCTTCAGGGCTCAAACCAGGTTTGCATTCCTCTTTAAACCCATTCACAGTTTCAAGAGCACTGTTAGACCTGTCCCTTTTCATAGTGGCCCAGGTAGTATCTGTGTTTGTCAGGAAGTATTAGGGTGACCATACGGAAAAGCAAAACAGGGCTCCTGCACCTTTAACAGGTGCACAGAAAAGGGAATTTCAGCAGGTACCATTCAGATGCATGCAGCAGCTGGTGAAATACCCTCTTCATCCCAACAGTTAAAAATGCAGGAGCCCTGCCCGCTTTTTGTATATGGTCACACTCCAATAAAATCCCAGTCACTTACTTACCTGTCGTTCAAGCCATCCAGGAGGCAGCAACAGGAGCAAAGTTGCAGATTGAAAACAGGCCAGGTAAGCAGGCAGGCCAAGCCAGAAGACATTCTTGCTAGCAGGAAAAACACCACTGAGACAAGAGGGCTAGGTATTTCTTTGCGTGACTGCTGCTAGTTGGTTCTTCACGCTGCTCCCGGGAAGGCAGCCCATAGCAGGGGCTGGTTCTTTTCGGAGCCACTTCCAGGGGAGGCTCTGGCCCAATCCAGCCACCACACAGTCCCCAAATGCAAACTCTTACTAGTAAGCCACAGATTGAAACAGTCCAGGTAAGTAGGCAGACCAGCAAACTGACTTTGGAAAAGCAAGAAGGCACTCTTGCTAGCAGGTAAAATGCAGGTGAGGCAGGAGGCGAAGCGTTTCTTATGGCCCAGTCAGCCCCACAGGAAGGCCATAGCCAGACTAGTTCTTTTCCCACCCCAGTCTCTCCCCTAAACAAACTCCCTACCTAACTAAGGTAGCAGACAGACTGAGAGAGAGATTATATGCACTGTGGCGCTGCAGCTGGATTGAATCTGGCTCATTAGTGGTCACAGCTGGTTCTTCCTTCTCTCGAGTAGACCCCTCCACTTTCTGGATACTTTGCAGCACTTGGAAGCAGCTATTTAAAAAAATGGGGGGGGGGGGGTAGAAACCTTAAAAGTTTCTTCAGGACTGGTTCTTTCTCTTCATGAGTAGGCTTTTGCTCCTGGGGAGAAATTTTCAGCCCTGAGCCTTTCAGTGTTCTGTACTGCTAAAAGGTGGCATTAAAATACCTATGAAAAATAAAATTGTGGGGAACTGGTTCTTCCAAAGCTGTTTTTCTCCTGTTTTGTGCTGAGTAATGCCCCCAGCCCTTAAACCCCTTCAGCTTGTGTATGGAAAAGGTGGGGGGGATGGACCCCTTCTGTAGCTGAAGAATGGAGGATGAACCCATGACTGAAGCTTCTTTTCTGTTAATTTTACCACGAACGAGTGGTGCATTTACTGGGCGCTTCGTAGCAGAAGTTTTTTTCTTGAAAGGGGGCATGGAAGTTTGGGGGGGGCTGAGATTGAGAAGAGTGGTTAAGGACTGAAGAGGGGAGTGGGGGAGACAGTATGAATTCCAGGGGATCCTCATATTGGGGTTTTCAAGATTGCTTGGAGACAATTCTGAAGGACTCAAGAAACAAAGCTGCTGTTGCAGGCCTCTTAATGACTTATTTTTACCTCAGGACAAATGACCTAAACCTGCTCAAATCCACCTTGAGGTCCAGCATTGGGCAAAACGCAGGATATAAATATAAAACAACAACAGCCTCTTAATGCCTTCTTTTTTCCTTTTTTTTACCTCAGGTCAACTTCCCTAAACCTTCACCCTCCCCAGATACACCCACAAACACGTCCACCTCGAGGGTACAGTCTTCCTCTCACCCCAAAAGTTTGTTGCACTGCAGCCAGCTTTTATTAATTGCATTTTGATTTCTGTGTCTGGAAACTGCTCTTTAAGGAGTTATAGGAGCTGCTCCTTTTGGGGGGGGGGATTTCTTCTCCTCAGCACTGCTACCACCTATGGAGTTTTTTAATTATTATTATTATTATTATTATTATTATTATTATTATTATTATTATTTATATAGCGCCATCAGTGTACATGGTGCTGTACAGAGTAAAATAATAAAATAGCAAGACTCTGCCGCATAGGCTTACATTCTAATAAAATCATAATAAAACAATAAGGAGGGGAAGAGAATGCACCAAACAGGCACAGGGTAGAGTAAAACTAACAGTTTTACTCTAAACTAATACTAATTAGTTTAGAGTAAACTAAACTAAACTAAATACTAAACTAAATACTAAATAAACTAATACTAAACTAAAACTAATAGAGTTTTACTCTACCCTGTGCCTGTTTGGTGCATTCTCTTCCCCTCCTTATTGTTTTATTATGATTTTATTAGAATGTAAGCCTATGCGGCAGGGTCTTGCTATTTTATTGTTTTACTCTGTACAGCACCATGTACATTGATGGCGCTATATAAATAATAATAATAATAATAATAATAATAATAATAATAGTATAAAAGTCAGAACAAAATCAAGTTTTAAAAGCTTTAGGAAAAAGAAAAGTTTTTAGCTGAGCTTTAAAAGCTGCGATTGAACTTGTAGCAAGTGCCTATAGGAACTCTCTAAAATGTATAAGTACCCTCATTTTGGGAGAGTGCAAGAGTCCCCATTTCCCACCCCAGGTAATGTGCCACACTGCTGCTGAACTGAGTCTCTCCTCCCAGAGGAAAGGCTCCTGCTGAAATCCCTAGGCTTCTTGCTTGCCACAGCAAGGTGGTTGTGGTGGGAGCCTTGCCTCATTAAGTCAACACCACCTATTTTCCTTCCTCTTTACTGATCCCAGGAGCTGCAACACACGCAGCTTAGGGGCTCTACAGTTTGAAGTTTTTTTCTGTATTGAAAGACAGTTTGTTAGCAAGCAAAAGAAAGAAACCATTCATTAGGGGCTTAGAGAACTTGTTTGTTATGACTATTTTCTTTACTTGGACTCAGACGTGCAGGCTTTAAAGTCACACAGAGTTCTGGATCTTTGTTTTGGAAGTGTCTTTTGCTTGTAATTCTTTTTCTTGTTGCACAAAATTAGGCTCCTGCTGAGATCACTAGTCTTCTTGCTTGCCAGTGCAAGGTGCCCTTGCAGCTTCTAGTCAAGAACCCCTGTTTTCCTTCCTTTTCATGTGACCAGGAGCTGCAACACACACTTGTTACTGACTACAAGAAAAGGCTTCAGCCCAGGGAAACATAACTTGCTTTTAGAGGTTCCAGCCCTCTTTCCCCTGTGTGTGTGCAGAGAGGGATGTGTATGCTCTAACCTTAAAAAACACTCCTTTTCACAGTCCTGAAACTACTTTTAAGCCTCCATTTGTTCAGCTAATCTTCCCCAAAACTAGCTTGTGCGTTTAAACCTCAATAAATATGCCATTGTGGTGTTATCCTCTTCAAGAGTGTGAGTATAGATCTCGTAGAATGAGAATCGCCTTACTTAGCCATAGAACTCTATTGCCAATGTCTAAAGATTCATTAATTGGGTGACCATATGAAAAAGAGGACCAGGCTCCTGTATCTTTAACAGTTGTATAGAAAAGGGAATTTCAACAGGTGCCATTTGTATGCATGCAGCACCTGGTGAAATTCCCTCTTCATCACAACAGTTAAAGCGGCAGGAGCCCTGCCCTCTTTTGTATCTGGTCATGCTAGGCAGGGCTTCTGCCACTTTAACTGTTGTAATGAAGACGAATTTCACCAGGTTCTCATCATTGCTTCCACTTCCTTGTTTGGCAGGCAGAAAGCCGTGGAGCAGGAAGCCTGGGAATCATTTCTGATTTGTTGTTGTTGTTGTTTGCTCCTCAGATGTTAGCATCAGTGGGTGTTGTCTAGGGGAAAAAGAGAAATCGATTTCCCAGCTACAGACATAAGAAAATATGAAAATAGGAAGAGCCCTGCTGGATCAGACCAAGGGTCCATCTAGTCCAGCATTCTGTTCACACAGTGGCAAACCAGCAGTTGAGCAGGGACCCTCAAGTAGGACATGGTGCAACAGCACCCTCCCACCCATCTTTCCCAGCAACTAGTATATACAGGTTTACTGCCTCTGATACTGGAGGTTTCACTTAGCCATCAGGACTTGTCACCATTGATGCTGTTCTATGAGTGATTCCTCCTTTGGTGGTTGATGTACCTTGAGGGCCTCCAATCTTCCATTGGAGCTGGATGTCCATTTGGAAAGGGCCTTTTTTTTTTACTGTTGCTCCCATGAAGGTACACCTGGCACCAAAGTTTAATGACACCCATCGATGTCCACTCCATCCGATTTCATTCCCATATTAAGTTGAGAGTTATTGTTTAAATAACATCTGTAAAGACATTTACAATTAAATGCATACTTTTATTTTTCCTTGAAAATTCACATTTTAAAAACCATTTCTCTTGAATTCTGCATTTCTAAATGCATGTTGATATGTTCTTTTAAACAAACAAACAAAAACTACACCAGGAAATGTAGGAAGTCCATATAACGAAGTTCTGATGTGTACAGGAGCTGCAGATCACATCAGTTTATTGGGGAATGTTCAAATCCTCAAGCAAAATTCTAAATGGAAAGAGCCACCTGCTTGTGTTCAGAACGTGCATCTGGAGATCGGAAAATGGCATTGCTCAGATGTTTTTCACATCCTGAAAAGAACTTGTAGCAAGCAGTTGTGTCTCTGCTCTGAAGCATTCCAAGGAAGCTTCTTTGGCGTTCTTTTTCTTTAGTATTTTTTCTCCCTCTCCTTGGGACATCCTATGATTTGGATTATCTGGTCCTACCTTGGAGAAAGAGTTGACACCTTGCAATGCTACAGTTCAAGTTGTCTTAGGAACAGATCAAATTAAGTTCTGTATCATGGGGAGAAGGGGTGAAGGTCTCATTTTGCAACCAGAGTTTAGCAAAGACATTATTGCCGTAATACCAGGCACAACAGTGATAGAGCGCCTCATCTTCAGCCTGGACATTAGCGATCGTCAAATAGCCAGTGTCCCCAGACTCTGAACCAGTGAACCGATCTGAGATCCCTTCTCCCCTGGTGCTGTTATGATAGAGCAGAAAGCGGGGACTTTGTCCAAATTTCTGTTGGTACCAGTGGAACCTGCCCCACCTGCCACCACCACTTTTAGTGCAGGAGAGTTGAACGGTTTGGCCCAAGGACACACATCTTGGTACAAGCTGAGTCACAGCTGGCTGTGTCCTAATACCTGTACAAAACAAACCAACAGTTATATTTTCTGCTCTTGAATAATACAAATCACTACTACAAATACAAATCACTAGCATAGCATCTTAGGATCATAGAAATTATGGACTTGGAAGGTACCACAAGGATCATCTAGTCCAGTGGTTCTCAACCTGGGGCACTCCAGATGTGTTGGACTGCATCTCCCAGAATGCCCCAGCCAGGCTGGGGCATTCTGGGAGTTGTAGTCCAACACATCTGGAGCGCCCCAGGTTGAGAAAGGCTGATCTAGTCCAACCCTCTGTGATGTGTAGGAAAACCAATTAAACCATCCATGAGAGGTGACTGTCCAAACTCTTCTTAAAAACCTCCACGGATGGAAAACCCACAACCTCCATAGGTAGACTTTTCCATTGTTGTACAGATCTTACCATCAGGAAGTTTTTCCCTTATATTTAATTGAAATCTAGGTAGCTGTAACTTATACCCCAATTTCGTTGGCATAACTCAAAGAGCTTTGTTAGCTGCCCCCAGTCCTAGGCAAAGTGGGTTCTTCACATCCTTACCTGTACAATGATTGAAAAGAGCAAGGAAAATCAGAGCCCAGGCCATGGTGATGTCTTTCAATGAGTTTCTCTTTCTGATGGAGAAAGGAAAGCGGCTGGGACCAACCTCCTCTCCTCCTTTCTAAAATCCCACATTAACTTCACTCACCAGCTCTGCACGACTTGCAATGCACATCTGGCCCCAGGGTCCCAGCCTATGTTGTTAGGCAGATTAAAATAAACTTAATGGAACTTGATCTTTGTTCCGTTGTGAACAGGAAGAACACCCATGTGTACTAAGCATTCTTCTGCTTCACTTCAGCCCAACGACACAGGGTGTGCAGGTGGTCATGTAATTTTGCCAAATGTGGCCCAACACCTCCGCCTAAAGGTTAAAGACAGCACAGCAGGCCTCACCAACTCTAGACAGTGTTATAGAATTCCAAATTTTGGTAAAGTCTGGATATGAGAGCCAGAGTGGTGTAGTGGCTAAAGTGTTGGACTGGGAGTCTAGTGATCCAGGTTCTAGTCCCCACTCAGCCGTGGAAACCCACTGGGTGATTTTGGGCCAGTCACAGACTCTCCGTCCAACCTACCTCACAGGGGTTAAAATCGAGAGGTCGGGGTCTATGCATTATACACCACCTGGGGTTCCTTAAAGAGGAAAAAAGGTGGGAAATAAATGTAATAAACAACTATAAATGTACTATATAAATAATACATGCCTTTTCTGTCCCTTACAACACTGTGATTCAAATTAACTGAGACACTGCTCAAATTAAGCTTTAAGGTAATTTTCTGTCCCCCACTTTAAGGAGGATTGGTGCAGCAATGCCACAGGAGTCCAGGAAGGGGCTGGAGTCTGGTGCACAACCCACCTCTCAGCCTCCCGGATTCCAGTCCATAGACCACCACACTTGCCGGACTGCATGGAAGTAGTCCAAGATACCAACACTACTTAGAAAACAGGAGAATTTCACTATTTGGTCCAGTGGTGCAGGCTGAGTCATGGCTCATTGTGTTAGGGTGACCATATTTGGGAAACCAAAAAAGAGGACACCTAGTGTGTGTGGGGGGAAGCAGCTTTCTGAGTCCTGCAGAAAGTACGTTATCCCCCCGCCACCTTAAAGAACCCGATTGGAGTGGAGGAGGGGAAAGGATTTCATTCTGCACCACCACCATCTACTCCAATTGGGGCCTTTTCTATAATGTCCACGAATGACCCACTTTCCCCTTTAAGACCTCAATTGGAGCTCAGGGTGGGGGAATGATGTGCCTCAAGAAAGCATGTCATTCCCTCCTGCCATGCTAATGGCAGCCTTAAAGGGGAAGGTGTGTCATTCCAGGACGTTATTGAAAATTATAGAAAATCCCCCCTGACACCATGGAAAGAACAAAAACCAGGACAAATCCGGGGAAATCCTGACAGTTGGTCACCCTAATTGTGTACTGACACCCGTCCAAAAAGGAGGACAGATGAAGGAGGTGGGCCTTTCTCTCCCTTTCAACACTTGTGCTTCAGAAAGCTTCAGTCATACTTCAGATGGAGCTCTGTACTAATTGTCAGTTCTTCAAGCTGGGGAGGTAGAATACAGGTTTTTGTCTTAGTTCCTCATCAGAATGTACCACCGTGAACATGCCACTACCGCTACTATCCCAGGCAAGACAGTAATAATAAGCCTCATCTTCAGCCTGGATATTAGTAATGGTTAAATATCTAGTGGCCCCAGAGCCACTACCAGTGAACCGATCTGGGATCCCATCTCCCCGGGTACTACCATAGACCACGAAGCGAGGAGCTTGTCCAGGTTTCTGTTGATACCAGCTGAAAGTGGACCAGCTACCACCTGCACTTCCAGAGCAGGAGAGTTTGATTGTTTCACCCAAGGACACAGACTGTGAAGCAGGCTGAGTGACAACTCGTTGCATACTGACACCTGTGCAAAAAAAAGGGGGGGTTAAATGATCTTAGTACATTTCCTGTGCTCCCGAACATTATACAGACAATACGTTCCTCTGAGAAATGAATACAAATAGCTTCATTGTCATCTACTTGGGCTTTGTAAAGTGGATTCTTCACCCCCTTACCTGCACAGTAATTGAGAAGTGCAAAGAAAAACAGGGCCCAGGCCATGGTGAACTCTCTAGAGCAGTTTGAGTTTCTGATGGGAAAGGAGAACGTGTAGATTCCATCCCATGTCATTTCTTAAATCCTCCATAGCAAAAGAATGGGCCCTTCATGCAAATTTGATCTGTGATGATTGACTCTACTACAATGACACGTCACAGCTGAGAATCCGCAATGCTGCAGCCAAGCGAATGACCATACAGCACATTTACATAAAGAGGATCACTACCATCTTGGGACAAGGCCTTGATTTGGGTAGCATGAAAATCAGGCAGAGGTAGCAGGACCTATCGGTATAAAGACTCCAGACCACAGGGTCCCAGAAAGAGAGCGCAAATCACCAACAAGAATACCCCAGAGCAAAAGACCTCCAGATGGTTCTAACGGGAACATCACTGATACAACTCCTCTTTTGGAGATGCTGAACATGGAAGTACCCGGAAGGGTCATAGCTCAATGGTAGAGCAACTGGTTTGCATGCAGAGGGTTCCAGTTTCAATCCACAGCATCTCCAGATAGTCTCCACTGACTGGAGAGCCACTACCAGTCAGTGTTGACAATACTGGGCTAGATAGACCCATGGTCTGACTCAGTATAAGGTAGCTTCCTGTGTTCCTATATTCCTATGGTTTGCAGGTGCAGAGCTTTGCATTTCAGGTTCTGTGCAGGCAATTGTGTGAGCAACTTAGTGTCTTTATAGTATTTGGGTGCACAAAAACATGCACTAAGATTGTATGTTCCCCTTTTTTGCAGTGGTGTCAATACACAACAAGCTGTGAAACAGCCTGCTTCAGAGGCCTTTCCATCACTTTCAACTCTTGTGCTTCAAAGGCCTCCGTCATACATCAGAATCGTTTGAAACTTAATATGGCAAAGACTAAATTGCTTGTTTTTCCTCCTAAACCTTCTCCTCATCTCTCATTCTCTCTTACTGTCAATGATGTTACGCTCACTCCGGTCAAGGAAGCTCGTAGCCTTGGCTTTATATTTGACTCCTCGCTCTCCTTTATTCCTCATATTGAGGCAGTAGCTAAATCTTGTCATTTTTTCCTGTATAATATTGCCAGGATTCGATCATTTTTGTCTGTCTCTTCTGCCAAGACGCTTGTTCATGCGCTGGTTATTTCACGGTTGGACTACCGCAACCTTCTTCTCTCTGGCCTTCCTTCTTTTCACATCAGTCCGTTGGTTTCTGTTCACCACTCTGCCGCAAAGATCATCTTCTTGGCTTGCCACTCTGACCATGTTACTCCACTTCTGAAATCTCTTCATTGGCTTCCAATTCACTTCAGAATCCAATATAAACTTCTCCTGTTAATCTTCAAAGCTTTTCACGGTCTAGCTCCTTCCTATCTCTCCTCTCTCATCTCACACTATTGCCCCGCTCGTGCTCTTCGCTCCTCTGATGCCATGTTTCTCGCCTGCCCAAGGGCCTCTACTTCCCTTGCTCGGCTTCGTCCATTTTCTTCTGCTGCCCCTTACGCCTGGAACGCTCTTCCAGAACATTTGAGAACTACAAGTTCAATCGCAGCTTTTAAAGCTCAACTAAAAACTTTTCTGTTTCCTAAAGCTTTTAAAACTTGATGTTGTGCGGACTTTATACTGTTAGTTTTACCCTACCCTGTGCCTGCTTACCCTACCCTGTGCCTGTTTGCATTCTCTTCCCCTCCTTATTGTTTTACTATGATTTTATTAGATTGTAAGCCTATGCGGCAGGGCCTTGCTATTTACTGTTTTACTCTGTACAGCACCATGTACATTGATGGTGCTATATAAATAAATAATAATAATAATAATAAATAATAAGAATAAGCTCTCTACTAATTCTGCGTTCCTCACCCTGGAGAGGTTTTTGTCTCAGTTCCCCATCAGAATCTAACACTGTGAAACGTTTTACTGCTGTCCTCCCAAGCAAGACAGTAATACTCAGCCTCGTCTTCAGCCTGGACATTAGTGATGGTCAAATACCTAATGCTCCCAGAGGAAGAACCAGTGAACCGATCGGGGATCCCTTCTCCTCGGGTGCTACTTTCATAGAACACAAAGCGAGGAGCCTGTCCAGGTTTCTGCTGTTGCCAGTTGAAATGGTACCAGCTTCCTCCAGCACTGCCAGAACAGGAGAATTTCACTGTTTGGCCCAGAGACACAGACTCTGAACTTGGCTGAGTTACAAGTTGTTGTGTACTAACACCTGTGCAAAAAGAGAGAGAGAGAGAGAGAGAAATAAGCTTATTACATTTTCTGTGCTCTCAAATTTTATGAAGACCCTAAGTTCCTCTGTTAAATAAATACACGTAGCTCGGTTGTTGTCTGTTAGAACTTGGTAAAGTGAGTTTTTCACACCCTTACCTGCACAGTAAGCAAGAAGTGCAATGAAAAACAGAGGCTGGGCCATGGTGAGCTCCTAAAAGGGAGTTGAGTTCGTGATGGGAAAGGATAAGTGGTTGGTTCTCTCCATGCCCTTTCTTAAACCCCTCATGGCAAAAAAAAGTAAAAAAATAAAATGGTCCCTTCATGCAAATTTGATCTGTGATTATTGACTGTATTAAAATGTCACATCACATCTGGGAAAAAGAAAAGCTCTAGCCAAGCCAATGAGACTGCACCCAATTTGCATGATGGAGATATTTATACTCTTTGGAACAGCAGTGGCTTTGGCTGGCTGTCATGGCAATGCAACAGCAGTAGTGTACTAGGGTGACCATATGGAAAAGAGGACCGAGCTCCTGTATCTTTAACAGTTGTACAGAACTATAGAAGTTGTATATCGAATATAGAATATAGAAATTGTATAGAAAACAGTTGTATAGTTGTATATATACTGTTAGAGCAGTACGACAATGGAATCAGTTACCTAGGGAGGTTGTGGGCTCTCCCACACTAGAGGCCTTCAAGAGGCAGCTGGACTACCATCTGTCAGGGATGCTTTAGGGTGGATTCCTGCACTGAGCAGGGGGTTGGACTCGACGGCCTTGTAGGCCCCTTCCAACTCTGCTATTCTATGATTCTATGAAAAGGGAATTTCAGGATTTGATTACGAACTTATTAACAGCAGCAAGATTAATAATAGCTAAGAAATGGAAGATACAAAGTGAATATCAGATTGAGGAATGGTATAAAGAAGTATGGGATATAGCTATCAATGCTAAATTAACATGTAATATCAAAGTAGAAAGAGGAAGGTGTAATTATAATGAATTTGAGAATACATGGAAACCGTTTTTAGAATTTGTATTGTTAAGAGGGAAAGGATGTACACCTGTACAAGAGATATTACAATTTTGGGAAAAGGGATGAAGGTGTAGTTGGCCCTGGTGATGGGTGCACTGTTGTTTTATCTTAATGTAATGTAATAAATAAAAAGTTTTTTTAAAAAAGGAACTGAGAGTTCCCATACAGAAAAGGGAATTTCAGCAGGGGGACGTCTACATGGGCGCTTTACCCCCAGGGTAGCTTTGGAGTGGCAACAGGTGAGTTACATGATGTAGCTGCCACTCCAAAGGGATGCAGGGGCAAAGCCCCAAAGCTCCATGCTAAAAAAGTCAGGGACTTACCCTGACTTTTTTAGCTCGAAGCCAGGCTCCACACCCCTTTGGAGGCTTTTTAAGGTGGAAAAGTTAAAAGGGGAAGGGGGCAGCCAGAGCGAGCTCAGAGGTAGGAGAGCCAGCTGCCCTGTTCCTCTTCCCTCCCCATTTCTCCTGGCAGCAGCAGCTGACTCCATGCTGCCCCATTCCTCTCTCCTCAGCTGCCACTGCCCTGGCTCTCCTACCTCTGAGCTCGCTCTGGCTGCCCCGTTCCTATCACCCCATCCCGTTTTATTTTTATTTTTAATCTTTAGATGCAAAGGATCCCATCTCCCCTCCTCCTCCTCCCCCCATTAGCTGTAAATGCAATCTTTCACATTTACAGCTAAACAAAGAACAGACAAAAAACTTTTCCCATTAAAAAAACCCCACTTACCAGAGAGGAGAGGCGCAGATGCTCCAAGGTGCCTCAGGTGGGCAGGCATGGTGGAGGCGATGCCTGTAAACCCGCAAGTGTGCTCCTTCCCATATAGACGCTGGGAAGGAGCGTCCATGCAGCCGTGCCCCAGCTTGCTCCACCGGGCGCAGCAATACTGCTGTGGTATAGATGAGGGCCAGCTGTCATGTGTAGGCATGCAGCACCTGGTGAAATTCCCTCTTCATGTTTTCAGGGACATGACAATGTTTATCAGCACTTGAACTATGTGCAGGGCCGGCACCAGACTATATTGCACCCTAGGCAGGTACATTCTGAAGCCCCACCCCCCCGCTCGCTCACTCACCGCCCCCTCACTCACCTGCCCACCCGCTCGCTCACTCACTCACTGATCCCACCCGCCCGCTCACCCATCCACCCACCCGCTCGCCGCCCCCGCCCACTTGCCGCTCCGGCTCCCCCCTCGCTCACACGCTCTGGCTCCCCCCATCGCTCGCCCGCCGCCCCCGCTTGCTTGCTCACTCACCGCTACAACTCCCCCCTTGCTCACCCACTCACCGCCCGCTCCCGGCTTTGAAGCCAGGATGCTGGGGTTGGGGGGACGGGGCAGAGGCTTTGAAGCGGCGCGCCTGGAAGTGGCTTCCTGGCGCGCCATACTGAAGCCTCCGCCTCCAACCCCAGCATCCTGGCTTCGAAGGAGCCAGGACGCTGGGGTTGGGCAGAGGCTGGGGCGGTGGCTTTGGAACACCACACCCGGAAGCCCCTCTAGGAGAGCAGCTTCCGGGTACGCTGTTCGGTGCCCTTGTTTGCTTGGTGCTCTAGGTGGCCGCCTGAGTTGCCTCTATGGCAGCACCGGGCCTGACTATGTGCTCAAGTAACCTGGAAGGCCTCGAATGAGGATGCATGTAGAGGAAGCATTTTCCTGCTTCACTTCACACCATGGGAGAAGATTGTTCAGACGTTCTCTGTAGGCATCTAATTCTGAGAAATGTAGGGAAGTAGACCAATCTCTCTCCCTACAGGTTTAAACCAGGATGGCAGAACTCCAACATTAACATGTGTTTTGGCCCACAGCTTTCATTTCATTTCACTGATGACAATTTTATAACACCCAAGAGCCAAAGGTATCTAGGTGGTATTTTAAAAAATAAAATAAAAACTGTTTACATTAAAACATATAGACAGACAAACAGCACACACCAAACATTTCTTTTAAACAACCAACAGTAAAGATTGTATGAAACATTTAAAAACTTACAAAATCCTTCCAGATGCCTGGGGCAGGATCTACGCGGCTGCTTTATAATGGTATTGAAGTGCACTGAAAACTTTTGGGGCCCAGAACACATTCCATGTACCTTTTCAAACCATTTTCATAGTGCTGTATCCTGCTTGGTGTAGATCTAGCCTAGGAATAGATGACAGTCTTATCTTGACATTCAAGAGAGAACAGTGTGTGTGATATATACCCACACAAAGAAAGGGTGTGTGAGATTTAGCCATTGCTTGTACTGTGTCATTGAATAGTGTTAGAACTTGTACACTGCTTGGAAAGTCTTTGGGCATCCTCAGGGGTCCTTCTCCGTGAGCCCCTGCCAAAGGAAGTGAGGCAGGTGGCTACCAGGAAGAGGGCCTTCTCTGCTGTGGCACCCTGGCTGTGGAATGAGCTCCGTAAGGAGGTTTGCCTGGCATCTACACTATATTCTTTCAAGCGCCAGGTGAAGACCTTTTTATTCTCTCAGCATTTTAACAGTCAATAAATTCAATTTTAACTTTGCTGTTTTAAATTTGTATTTTAGCACTGCTGCTGATTTTATTCTGGTTGTGCTTTTATATTGTATTGTATCATGTTTTTATACTGTTAGTTTTATACTTTGAATGGTTTTTATTATTTTTTTAACCCCTCAGGGAGCTTCAGCTATTGGGAGGTATAAAAAATGCAACAAATAAAATCATCTTCCACTGGCAAACTGGAGATGTTCTGCTGGTGAAACTTTTGTGGCTGCAGATGCATGAAGATCTAACTTCTGCAAAATCCTATAGCAACCTCAGCTGGTACATCTTCAGTATTGCACCCTTTCTGCTCTTACACAACCTTACACAGCCAGGGAACAAAAAGGGAGCTACCTAGGGAGGTTGTGGGCTCTCTCACACTAGAGGCCTTCAAGAGGCAGCTGGACAAGCATCTGTCAGGGATGCTTTAGGGTGGATTCCTGCATTGAGCAGGGGGTTGGACTCGATGGCCTTGTAGGCCCCTTCCAACTCTGCTATTCTATGATTCTAAGACAAACAAACAAACCCAGGGACAAAGACAGGTTAAAGCATTGCCTTTTAGCCCCTTTCAATTCCTGTGCTTCAAAAAGCCTCAGTCGTAGGTCAGATTAAGCTCTCTACTAATTGTCACTTCCCCACCTTGGAGAGTTTTTTGTCCTAGTTCCCCATCAGAATGTAACACTGTGAACCATGCTTCTGGTGCCTTCCCAGGCATGACAGTAATAATGATATGCGCCTGGATCCTGCAACTACTCTGCGGCCGGCAAGGTGCACTGCAGCCCCCAGGTGGTGGTGCAGGACAGAGCCTGACCAGCGGCAAAAGAATCATCAGTGTCTCCCAATGCAAGCAACTGGTGCATTAGATTTAGATTTGCTCTTCGGTGCACCTAAATGTTTGTCTAGGTCGGATGGCAGGTTGTGTACTGTGCAAAAAAGGGACACACCTAAGTGCATTTTCTGTGCTCTTGAACACAGAAAATGCACACAGAAAATAAATACAAATAGTTTCACTGCTGTCCAGTAGGTGTTTGTCCATGGAATTCCAGCACACTCTTTCCTGCACAGTAATTGAAAAATGCAAATCCCTGCATCTGGAAAACAAAACATGGCATCAGTTCCATGTTCAGCATTTCCCAAAACGGGTTTGCATCATTGATGAAGTTCCAAGAATCACTTGTATCAATCCTGTGGAGTTGTGAATAACTGTGAATTACCTTCTCTGGTGAGTTCCTCTCTCTATGTGGGACACTGTGCTCTGGAGTGTGTGAGTTGATCTGCCCAAGGGAACAGCCCTGACTTGGAGAAGAAGGTGGGACTAGGAGGCCTTTTTGTCACTGTCAATTTGTGTGCTTCAAAAAGCCTCAGTCATAGGTCAGATTAAGCTCTCTACTAATTCTCACTTCCCCACCGTGGAGAGTTTTTTGTCTTAGTTCCCCATCAGAATGTAACACTGTGACCCATGCTGCTAGTGCCTTCCCAGGCACGACAGTAATAATCAGCCTCATCTTCAGCCTGGACATCAGTGATAGTTAAATACCTAGTGGCCCCAGAGCCAGAAGCAGTGAACCGATCTGGGATCCCATCACCTCGAGTTCCAGTCTGGTAGATCACAAAGCGAGGAGCTTGTCCAGGTTTCTGTTGATACCAGCTGAAATAGTCCCAGTTACCACCAGCACTTCCAGAGCAGGAGAGTTTAGATGTCTGGCCCAGGGACACAGACTGTGAAGAAGGCTGAGTGACAATTCGCTGTGAACTGACACCTGTGCAAAAGGGGGAAAACATGATCTTAGTACATTCATTCTGTTCTCCCACCTTATCATTCTGATAAATAAATAGAAATACATTCAGTGTTGTCCACTTCATAGAGTGAATTCTTCACACACACCCCTTACCTGCACAGTAACTGAGAAGGGAAAAGAAAAACAGAGTCCAGGCCATGGTGAACACTGTACCGGAGTTTGGTTTTCTGATGGGAAGGGGGAATTGGTTAGCTCCCTCCCACATTATCTCTTAAATCCCTCCTGGTAGAAGGATGGCCCCTTCATGCAAATGATCATGGACTCTACTAAAATGTCACTTCACAGCTGAAAATCAGCAGTGTTCAAGCCAATGGCCATACAACAGCACATTTGATTGAGGATTATATTGAAACTCTTGAAAGCAGAATTTACTCTGGCTGGCATGGCAAGAAAGTGGTGGTAGTACAGCTCATGATAAAGGCAGACAGGGAAATAAAATGATATTTTTCCACAGGTGATTCACCCCTTTATTTATACAAGACATACAATTTTTGAAAGTGTTGGAGAAATAGCAGAATCATCATTTAAAATCAAATGGATGCATAGTCCGATAATATAAATGGAAAAGAAAAGATGTAAAAAAAACAACCAATTGAGATATCACAACCCAAGCATCTGTTTTTCCTTTCCAAATTTGGGACTCCACTATAATTAGTAGGGGTGTGCACGGACCCCCCACTCCGCTTCACTTGCAGATCCGCCATTTTCCGGATCGGGCCGCTCCGCCCCGCCCCCGCTCCGCCCACTTCCGCAGTAAAATGGAGCAGTAAAAAATTCATGTCTATACCGCTCAATAGCCAAAGCTCTTTCAACGGTTCACAAAAATTAAACTACGTTTGTCAGATTTGACAACCAGCACCTCAGTCCTGATTGTTGGTCCCTGGTTGACAGCTGGTTGGCCATTGTGTGAACACAGTTTTGCAGGGGTGTGTGTGTGCTGAATAGGAACACAGAATACAGGAAGCTACCTCATACCAACTCAGAACATTGACATAGCATTGTTGTCAATGGCTGGCTTCAGCACTCTGCGGCCTCTTTGCCTGCCCTACCTGGAGATGCCAGGGATTGAATATGGCAAGGATACATTTTTCCTACAAAGCATGTGCTCTGTGGCTTTACAGTGGTCCTTCCCATAGGTGAATCTAAAGGGACATGTGGAAGGATGAGACTCAATTTGTATATTGATGCAAGGATAGAAGGGTTGAGGAGTGATGCCTAAATCATTTGCTGCCCCCTTTTCCTGCTCTTAATTCATGTCTGTACATTAATATTTTTTCAGTTGACCTTTCACAGAGGAGCACAGGATTCAGTGTACGTGTGCGCCTCCCATGTGCTGTCCAAATGCTACCCATGACTCTGTCCCATTTCAGCCATTTTGCCAACATATCTTCCATTGGCATACTGGAGGTGTTCTGCTGGTGAAACTTTTGTGGCTACAGAATACAGAATGAAGACCTATCTTCTGCCAAACCCCGTAGCAACCTCAGCTGGTACATCTTCAGTATTGCACCCTTACTGCTCTTACACACGCTTAGAAAGAGATAGAGACAGAGAGACCAAAAAGTCAGACAGACAAAACCAGACACAAGTTATACTAGGGTGACCATATGAAAAGGAAGACTGGCTCCTGTATCTTTAATAATAATTATAACTATTTCTTACCCGCCTCTCCACTTGGATCGAGGCAGGGGAAACGGTGAATATAAAACACAGAAAAACTGATGAGTGTACATGATTAAAACATCTTTAAAACATCCTAAAACATTCAAAAATTTCACTAGATGGCCTGCAAGAAGAGATCAGTCTTTATTGCTTTTTTAAATGCTAAAAGACTGTTAAGCTGACGAGTCTCCTCCGGCAGGCCATTCCACAGTCTGGGAGCAGCAGAAGAGAAGGTCCTCTGGGTAATACCCATCAGCCTAGTATTGGTTGACTGAAGTAGATTCTTCCCAGAGGACCTGAGTGTGTGGGGCAGATTGTACAGGAGAAGGCGATCCCGCAGGTAGCCTGGACCCAAACCATGTAGGGCTTTAAAAGTAATAACTAACACTTCCTACTTAGCCCAGAAACTTATTGGCATCCAGTGAAGAGATTTTAACACTGTTGTAATGTGGTCACCTATAGGTGTACTGGTGACCAACCTGGCTGCCATATTTTGCACTAGTTTGGATTTTAACTGTTCCATAAAAAAGGGAATTTCACCAGGGGCCGCATGCATACAAATGATACCTGCTGAAATTCCCTTTTCTATGCATCTACTAAAGATACAGGAGCCCTGTCCTCCTTTTCATATGGTCATCAAAATATGGCACCTCTTTCCTGCTAATCCAACAGTGATAAGAAGTCTTATCCAACAAGTCTCACACACCTGCTTGTTGGTGACTTAGGCCTTTGCTAGACCTACCTTAAAAAGCGCGACGGAAGAGGGGAGAGCCTGCGATGCAACTATCGCGGCCTGTCGCGATAGTCTATAGGACAGGCGCGAAGAGCTCACAAAGAGACCCGTTGCGCCCGCCATTTTTTTTCTTAAAGGGCCAGATAAGCACAGACACTCATGCGCCAGGTAAGTTTTTTTCTTTAAAAAAAATTGTTTTCCTCGCTTCCCCCCCCCCCCGCCCTCAATGGGTGCATGAGCAGCTCCCGGCTACGTGCAACTAATCACGTGTAGCCGGGGTTAAGCCACGAAAACGGGCCACATGTTCCGCAGTCTCGGTCTGAGCCCGAGACCGTGGAAAATACCAGGCCCAAAGTATTATGGCTTCCTTTATTCAAAGAAAAGTGTGGTCTCTCTGTCATTGTGTGTGTATGTGGGGCTGGTAAACACTCACCCCATTTTGCCTTTTTGTTTTTACTCTACTCTGCTATCTGCCTTTTTAACAAGAGGCAGCAATTCCATAAAACCATCAAAATTTGCTTTGAACATGCTCCCATTTCAACGATGGAGTTGGGATGGGGAAAAGTCCACATCCTCCTTGGCAGGAGAAGACCATCCAGTAATCACCTCTGAACATGCTGCAAAGTACATATGCGTAAGTCAGCCCAAGACACAGCATGTGCTTTTGGGGTGGCAAAGACATTTATCAGTACTCTGTCTCTGCAGGTATGATTTGTACCCTGTCAAAGTCACACCATAGACTGCAGAGGTGATTCAGGCATGCCCAAGCACCCTCACCCTTACAGCAGAGTCCAGGAAGCTACTTTGTATGCACCTGAGCTCATTATGGAGCCTACTCTATAGCAGTGATGGTGGCATAAAGGGAGCTCTTCCCCATTCCCATTGCTTCTCCTCAGTGTTGTCCAACAGAATTTTTTTTAGTGGTTCATGGCCTACTATAATCTGGGCCACAGAGAGAGATGGTAGAACGCTCAGTAGCATGCTGTGGCAAGTTTGTGTGAGGTTTTGAAGATAAAGTCACTCAGATCTATCATAACTTGAACACTACAATTAATGCCTTCCATCAGTAGAGGTATCCATCACAACATCTTGTTAAGTTTTATTGGATGAACATTGGTCATGGAAGCTCAAGGATGTGGACAAGGTGGTTGGCCAATTCCAGTCAACCATTTGGAACTCAAGACATGGCACCTCTTCTCTCTTTATCCACCAGGAATAAAATTCCAAGTCTCACTTGTCTGAACATTTTGTATAGAGCTTCGGCTACTGGGCCAAAAATGTAATAAATAAATAAATAAATAAAAACACCTTTTGCTCTGTGAATCATCTTGTTGGTGTCTTGCCCTCCCTCTGCGAGACCCAGTGGGCTGATCTGCCCAAGGGATTGGTCCTGCCTTGGAGTGGAAGGTGGGACTAGAAGACTTTTCTATGCCATTCAACTCTTGTGCTTTGATAAGCTCTAGACATCGGCCAGTTTAAGCTCTCTCATTCTCAGTTCCCAACCCTGGCGAGGAAGAGTTAAACTTTTTGTCTTACTTCCCCATCAAGTTATATCACAGTGAAACACACCACTGTTGCTCTCCAAAGTAAGACAGTATCAGCCTCATCTTCAGCCTGGGCATTTGTAATAGTTAGAAACTGAGTGTTGCCAGAACCAGAACCAGTGAACCGATCTGGAATCCCTTCTCCCCTGCTGCTGGCACCAGCTAGCACAAAGCGAGGAGCCTGGCCGGGTTCCTGTCGCAGCCAATGCAAACCAGCCCAGTTGCCACCAGCACTTCTAGAGCAGGTAAATCTGACTGTTTGGCCTGGGAGCACAGTCTCTGAAGCCGGCTGAGTCACAGTTGGTTGTGAGCTGACACCTATACGAAAAGAGCAAGAGGGTTATGTTTATCGGTGGTCTTCCATATCACATCAACACAAACGTTTGAATGATATGTTGTTATGCCACTACAAATAGCATTGTAAGAAGCCTTTGTAAAGTTAATTCTATACCCTCCTTACCTCCACAATAATTGAGAAGTGCAAGGAAGAAGAGAAACCAGGCCATGGTGCTCTCCTACAGAGAGTTTGAGTTTCTGATGGGAAAGGATAACTGGTTGGCTCCCTCTCACATCACCTCTTAAATCCCCCATGGCAAATGAGTGGCCGCTTCATGCAAATTTGGCCTGGGAATACTGACTCTACGAAATGGCCTTGTCTCAGCTGAGACTATGCAATGCTCTGACCAATGACGGTACTCCAACTTTGCATGATGGAGATACTGAAACTCTTGGGAACTGAGACAACGCTTGGTGGGAACATGGGAGAGGGCCTTCTCGGTGGCTGCTCCGGTGCTCTGGAACTCTCTTCCCGGGGAAGCTAGGCTGGCTCCCTCCTTGATGGGCTTTCGGAAGCAGGCTAAAACTTTTTGGTTCCAGCAGGCCTTTGGAGAATAATCTGGCCCTCCGTCTATGTTAATGTCTTATAATTTTGTTGTGTATTTTAAATGTTTATTATTTTGTTCCCCCCCCCATGTATATTTTAACCTTTGTAAGGCCGCCTTGAGGCCCAGCATTGGGCAAAAGGTGGGATACTACTACTACTAATAATAATAATAATTAATAATAATAATAATAACAACAACAACAACTGCATTTCCTTTGCCTGGCATGCCATGAATGCAGTGGTGGTATACCTTGCCGTGATAAAAGGACAATCAGAAAGAGAAGCAAGAGGATATTTCCACCATGGAAGCAACCCTTTCTTTGTCTGGAACATGCTATTTGTGGAATAGATAGCAGGATCATCATTCTACACTAAAATGGACTCTATATTGTATTCAAATAAATGAAATGCAGAAGTAAAAAAAAAAAAAAATAAACCTAATTGAAATGCCACTTATGGAATCAACCGAAGTATTTCATCATCCTTTCCAAGTCTTTCCTTCGCCCAACATGCAATGCACATCTGTTTCAGGCAGTTCAGAATTCCGGATTTTGTTCTATAGCTGATATAACGATGGCTTGAACTTGATCTCTGTTCACGAGTGCACAGAAGGGAACAGAAGCAGCATTCAAGGATGACAAACCTGCTTTTGCTTCACTTCCCACCACAGGTGCAGGATGTGCAGGTGGTCTCTGGGGATATGTGATTTTGCCAAATCTGGACCGAGAGCTCCTTCTACAGGTTAAAAACATAAGAGGCCCACAAAATCTGCATAGTGTTTTAGAACAAAATGCTGACAGCGCCATCCAGCCAAAATGAATTTTTATTATTATTATTATTATTATTATTATTATTATTATTATTATTCCTGTTATTTTAAATGAATGTCCCCTGAATGAGGTGGGATGGCAAATAAAGAAGGGCAGCTGAAACTGCCTTGATCATCTTGTCTGTATAGGCAAAGATGTAGGATGACCCTTATGAACTATTAAGATCATGGAGTTTCCCATGTGGCTTGGAGAAGATCAAGGGGCTGGAGCATCTCTTGTATGAAGGGTAGTTACAACAGCTGGGACTGTTCAGCTTGGAAGGGGATACATGACAGAGGTGTACAAAATGATGCCTGGGGTGGAGAATGTGGATAGGGAGACATTCTCTTCCCCCTCCCATAATACTAGAACCCAATGGGTCATCCCATGAATTGATATATGTGGAATAGATAGCAGGATCGTCACTTTAGAATCAATTGGACTTTATGTTGTTATTATTATTATTATTATTAATTTATATAGCACCATCAATGTACATGGTGCTGTACAGAGTAAAACAGTAAATAGCAAGACCCTGCCGCATAGGCTTACATTCTAAGAAAATCATAATAAAACAATAAGGAGGGGAAGAGAAAGCAAACAGGCACAGGGTAGGGTAAGCAGGCACAGGGTAGGGTAAAACTAACAGTATAAAGTCCGCACAACATCAAGTTTTATGTGATATTCAAATAAAAGAAATGCAGAGGCAGATGAAGGTAACTGATTGAAATGTCACCTTTGGAATCAACCAAGGCTTTTGCTCATTCTTCCCAATTCCTTTCTTTGGCCAACATGCAAATGTACATCTGTCTGAGTCAGTCCACAGTTCTCAGACTATATTCTTGTGCTGACAAAAATGATTATTGGAACTGGATCTCTTTTCATGAGGGCACTGGTGTTCGAATACCGGAATGGATTCAGATTTTTCTTTTTCCATGTTTCTGGACTGATCTGCAAAACCTGGATAAAGTGTGAAGTCAGCAAAAGACATTCACTGAAAAGGTCAAATTTGCAGATGGGCTTAATTGAATAATTGGACTATGACATAGTGTGAATTTTTCTATTAGTGCCAATTATGTGTTGCATCATTTGTACTGTAAAGTGTATATGAAGACTGTTTTGGAATCACTGCAACCAGATTAAAAGATCACTCTTGTTCCTGTGAAAGCTGTTGTTAGCTGTATATCTTGTGACCATATGTGAGTATTGATTGTACATTGTTTTGCCATAACGAAGTTATTTTGTGCCAGTAAAGTATTTATTTTTGTACATTACAAACAAAAATTCTCTGCCTTACAATTCTTGAGTCTTTGCCGTATTTCATAGTTAAGATCCGCTGTTACTCTGCTATCACTGTGAGTCTGTTTAAACAGCAAGTTTATGTTCAGTGATTACCCCGACAACTGGAAGGCCCAGAAGGAGCACTCAAGTGTGTTAAGTGTTCTGCTGCTTCAGCTCACACAGGGGCAGGATGTCTAGGTGGCTACTGTAGTTATAGGGCTGGACGAACTGCCCTGTGCCTGCCCCACACGCAGCTCACCAGACCTGTAGTACTTACCCGACCCTGTTCAGTGCACTGGGCTCACTGCCGGATGGTTCATGGGTCCCCCCTGGCAAGTGGCATGCAGCATCCCCTCCATCCCATAGCCATCATTTTGCATAAAATGGCGCCATTTATGTAAGAATACAGGCATAGATGGAATAATTAGACAATTTATGCAGAATGGTGGTGCGCAGACATGCAGGGATTCCCACGCTTATCCAACTTGGTGTGTGAGAAGGCACACAAGCACAGGTATCTGTGGACGGATGTCTGCAGGGGAGGTGAGCCAGTAACATGGCCATGCACTCTGGGAGGGGTTTGGTGGTCACTAAGCCTCTACCTCAAAGGCAGATCTCCCGTCCTCCTGCATCAATAGACCTGCAGTCATCTCTCCCGGGAGCCCAGGCTCCACTATAACTCCTGACATGTGTGGCTCCTAGGTGGTGACTGTCTCAGAGAGCTTCAGAGCTTTATCACACCAGCGTTATACTGTGCAATCACTGCGAATTGCGTGCAAAGGACTCCGAAGTTTTCCAGTTTATAATCTGCTTTTATTGTGAAATACTCCCATGCATCCTGCTTTAATTGTGCTTCAAAGGCAAAAGCCTCGCCGTATTTTGCCACTAGTTTCCGAGCGTATCATCTGTGGTTTTCCGAGCGGCCACTGGGGCGCAGGAGCAGGATTTGAAGAAAAATTAAACAAATGCTTACATCTGCGTAAGCTTTAAAGATAAAGACATCCAAATTGGCACAGTAATAGATATTAAGGAGAGCTGTAAGCATACCAAATTTGGATCGGATTGGGTCATCCATTGATATTTTATGGGTTGTTGTTTTTTACATTTCCCCCCTTAAACCCATTTCCTGGTATGCAAAGGATCTAGCCACCCAGTAGCAGCAGCAACAACGGCGACAGCTTAGCTCTGTAGGGGATAATTCAAGGGAAACAGGTACGTGGGATGAAGCTCTCAGCTCCTCCTTGAAAGGGGATTTCCCCAGGAGGGGCATGACAGAAATGGAAAAAAACAAGCAAACAAAAAACCCACCATCTACAAGGCCAAGATTATCAAGGCATTGACAGTTGAAATGAAACTTTTTGTCTTACTTCCCCATCAGGTTATATCACTGTGAAACACATCACTGTTTCTCTCCCAGGCAACACAGTAATAATCAGCCTCATCTTCAGCCTGGGCATTCGTGATGCTTAGATACTGAGTGTTGCCAGAGCCAGAACCAGTGAACCGATCTGGAATCCCTTCTCCCCTGCTGCTGGAACCAGTTAGCACAAAGCGAGGAGCCTGGCCGGGTTTCTGTCGCAGCCAACTCAGATGAGCCCAGCTGCCACCAGCACTTCTAGAGCAGGTAAATCTAACTGTTTGGCCTGGGAGCACAGTCTCTGAAGCCGGCTGAGTCACAGTTGGTTGCGACCTGACACCTATACAAAAAGAGCAAGAGCGTTATATTTGTATGTGGTCTTACATAATATTCATTACATAAAGACATTAATTTCGACTGATGCGTAACACATAATACAAACAGCTTTGTCAGCAGCCACTGAGCCTTTGTAAAGTAAGTTCAGCACACCAGTACCTGCATAGTAATTGAGAAATACAAGGAAGAAAAGAAAGTTGGCCATGGTGAGCCCTTGATACAAGTCTGATTTTCGGACGGAGATGGACAATTGGTTGGCGTCTTCGCATGTTGTGTCTTAAATCCCTCATGGTAAAAAAAAAAAAAAAAAAAAAATGGGGAAAAAAAGATCCCTTCATGCAAATTGGATGTGAGCATTGACTCTACTAAACGCTTTGTCCCAGCTGAGAATGTGTGACATTCGAGCCAAGCCAATGACCACTCACCAAATTTGCATGAAGAGCATATTGAAACTCATTGGAATGGCATTTGCTTTGGCTGGCATGGCAAGAAGGCAAGAGGTAGTGCATGTCACCATAATAAATGTCAAAAAGCAAGTGAATATTTCTACCAGAAAGGCGAATATTTATTTGTTCCCTTGTGCAATAGTGTGGAATTGATAGCAGGATCATCATTTTAAAATGAAATAGACTGTAAATTTCTTTCTTTCTTTCTTTCTTTCTAAACAGATTGAAATGCTACTTCTGGAATTAAGCAAAGCTTTTACTCATCCTACCATTTCCTGTTCTAGTTATTTCAGTATCTCAGACTATGTTCTTGAGCTGACAAAATGATTACTAGAACTGGACATCTATTTACAAGTGGTGAAGGCCAGAAGAAGCACACAAGTATGTTCAACATTCTCCTGCCTCGCTTCACTCCAAAGTTGCAAGATGTGCAGGTGGTCTCCATGGTCAGATAATTTTGCCAGATGTGGACCAACGGCTCCCTCTACAGGTCAAAGACACATTAAAAATTTCACAAACTCTCCATAGTGTTTTAGAACAAACTGCTGATGGCACCGTCTAGCCAAATTGAAGCATGTTTATCCCCGTTCTTTTCAACGAGTATCAAGGTCTGGGGTGGAAAACAAAGAAGGACAACTGAAAACATCTTGATTGTCTTGTGTGTACAGGCTGGGCGTGCTGATTTAAGATAACCCTTATGAACAACTAAGGTCATTGAGGTCCCCATCTGGTTTGAAGATGAAGGAGAAAATTGATTTAACAGAGGGACATGCAAATCAGCAGAACGCAAGCTTATTGGTGTATCTCCAAATACCATCTTGAATCTGATTCCAACTCAAGTACATACCAGACTATTGACATTTGGTTTGTTGTTCTTGTTGTTTGGTTCTATTGGGTGAAAACCTGCACATATTTCTCAAAATGTAAGCATCAGTTGTACACATACTTGTGTAAAATCCTTTGCCCATTGATTAAAGCATATCTGTACATATTTTTCAAATGTATGCGTGCCAACATAAGAAGTACCACACTGGATCAGACCAAAGATCCATCAAATCCAGCATTCTGTTCACACAGTGGCCAAATAGCCATCAGCCAGGGATGAACAAGCAGGACATGGTGCAACAGCACCCTCCCACCCATGTTCCCCAGCAACTGGTGCACACAGGCTTATTGCCTTGAATACTGGAGATAGCACACAACCATCAAACCATCAGGGCTAGTAGCCATTGATAGCCTTTGCCTCCAAGAACTTATCCAACCCCTTATTATTATTATTATTATTATTATCATTATTATTCATAATATTATATTTATTTGTATCCTGCCTTTTGCCCAATGCTGGGCCTCAAGGCAGCCTTACAAAGTTTAAAATATACATGGGGGGAGGGGGGAAAACCCATAAACAATTAAAAAATACACAACAAAATTATAAGACATTAACATAGATGGAGGGCTGGATTATTCTCCAAAGGCCTGCTGGAACAAAAAAGTTTTAGCCTGCTTCCGAAAGCCCATCAAGGAGGGAGCCAGCCTAGCTTCCCCAGGAAGAGAGTTCCAGAGCACCGGAGCAGCCACTGAGAAGGCCCTCTCCCATGTTCCCACCAAGTGTGCCTGTGAAGAAGGTGGGACTAAAAGAAGGGCCTGTCCAGAAGATCTCAAAGCACGGGCAGGCTCATAAGGGAGACTACGTTCTTTCAAATAACCTGGACCCGAACCATATAGAGCTTTATAGGTCATAACCAGCACTTTGAATTGTGCCCGGAAACAGACTGGAAGCCAGTGGAGCTGTTTTAACAGGGGAGTTGTATGCTCCCTGTAACCAGCCCCGGTCAACAATCTGGCTGCAGCTCTTTTAAAACCATCCAGATTGATGGCCATCACCACATCCTGTGGTAGTGCATTCCATAGCTTAACTATGAGCTGTGTGAAGAAGTCCTTCCTTTTATTTGTCCTGGATCTCCCACCAACAAATCCTCTTTTGTGTGTGGGGGGGGCAGGGGAAGGATGTCCATGAATCACGCTTCAAGCTATCAATGGATACCATTATTGATGGCTGTCTACTACCTCCAGTACAAGAGGCAGTAAGCCTGTATGCACCAGCTGCTGGAGAACATCAATGGAAGGGTGCTGTTGCATCATATCCTGCTAATGGATCCCTGGTTGACAATTGGTGGGCCACTGTGTGAACAGAGTGCTGGACTAGATGGGCCCTTGGTCTGATCCAGCATTGCACTTATGTTCTTAAGCTTGGGAATTTACAAACTTTGATCACAGATTATGTCTGAGTCTGTGTTCAGTCCAGAAAGTGAAAACTGGGTAAATCTGAACAAAAAAATGAACTGAAACAAATTTCTCATATGTCCCTAGACCAACAGTCTTTGGCTCTTCTATCACTTCATATCCCCACTAATTATATTCAATGTTAGGGCAAATCCAAGAACCATAGACAAATTTGCATGATGGGGAATATTTCTGTGAACTTGCACATGTGCGAATTTGGAAATTAAAAAAAACCCCATTTCCACAGTGGGTAGACGATGGAACAGAAGGTACCCAATAATCCGGGAAACACAGACAGAATGGATTTTACACAATTCATGCAATCCTATCTGTGAATAGGTTTTTTGCTAACTTGCTTGTGCCGTCCTGTGGTCTTAATTGCCCAGGCTGAATTGTCTGAGGGGATGGCCCTGCCTTGGAGATGTAGGTTGGGCAAGAAGGCCTTGTTCTTTCTTTCAACTACTGTGCTTCACAAAGCATCAGTGATAGCTCAGAAAAAGTTGTCTACTAATTCTCAGTTCCCAACTCTGGGGAGGAAGAGTTCAGGTTTTTGGCTTAGTTCCCCATCAGAATATACCCCTGTGGCCTACTGTTGCTGTCCCAGGCAAGAAAGTAATAATCTGCCTCGTCTTCAGCTTGGACATTAGTGATGGTTAGATAATAACTGTTCCCAGAGATTGAACCAGTGAACCGATCTGGGAATCCTTCTCCCCTGGTGCTGCTCCCATAGAACACAAGGCGAGGAGCCTGTCCAGGTTTCTGTTGAAGCCATTGCCTATCGCCCCAGCTACCATCGGCACTTCCAGAACTGGAAAGTCGAATTGTTTCTCCTAGGGACACTGACGTTGAAGTAGGCTGAGTTAGAGTTGGCTGTGAAGTGACACCTGTACAAACAGCAAGATTGTGAGTTTACCTGTGCTCTTTAATGTCACAAAAACACCACAAGTCTGATGATATTTAAACATACGGTACAAACATGCATGAGAAATAGCTTTCTTATCGTTAGACCTTAGTAAAGTGAGTTCATCATAGCCCCACCTGCACAGTAATACAGAACTGCAAAGAAAAACAAAGCCCAGGCCATGGTGAACTCTCGATAGGTGTTTGAGTTTCTGATGGAGAAGGATAATTGGTTTAGCATCCTCCCATATCATTTCTTAAATCCTCATGGCAAAAGGATGTCCCTTTCATGCAAATTTGGCCTGTAATCATTGACGTTGTCTCAGCTGAGGATGTGTGACGTTCAAGCCAAGCCAAAAACCATATACCAAATTTGCATGAAGGAGATATCAAAACTCTTAGGAATGGCATTTGCTTTGGCCGGCACGGCAAGAAGGCAGCGCTAGTGAATCTCACCATGATAAAGGCTAGAAAAAGAAAGGAGGGGAAAAGGATTTTTCTACCAATGATGCCACCTTTTTTTTGTCTGGGACATGTGATTTGTTAAAGTGTGATACAGATAGCAGGATCGGGAGAGTAGCAGGAGAGTGCCATGTATAAAATTATCCATGGTGTGCAGAAAGTGAATAGGGAGACATGTTTCCCCTACTCTCATAATGTTTGAACCCAGGACCTTCTCATGAAGCAGAATGATGAGAGAATCAGGGCAGATAAAAGGAAGGACTTCTTCAGACAGCATATTGTTAAACTAGGAAATTTAATTACTACCACAAGTTGTAATGATACGGTTCGGCCTGTAAAACATTGACTTTACTAAAAGGCCTTGTGTCAGCTGAGAATGTGTGGTGTTCAATCAAAACCAATGACGATACACCAATTTTGCATGAAGGACATATTGAATCTCTTGGGAACAGCATTTGCATGAAGGACGTACTGAATCCCTTGGGAACAACATTTGCTTTGGCTGATCGCAAGAAGGCGGTGCTAGTATAGCTTACTGTGATAAATGCCCTAAGAATGAAGTGATGCAAACACTTATTTTTCTGTGGGAGGTTATTTGTGAAATAGTGTGGAATAGGTAACAGGATCGTCATTCTAAAACCAAATAGACTGTAAATGATTTTCAAATCATATAAAAGCAGGAGAAAAAATGAAAAAAGTTATTCATATGTAACTTGTGGAATCAATCAAAGCTTTTTCTCCTCTTTCCTAATTTCTTCTGACACTTGACATGCAATAATTCTCAGTTCCCCACTCTGGGAAGGAAGAAAGGAGGTTTTTGTCTTAGTTCCCTTTCAGAATATACTACCACGAAACACCATGATGAGCTCTTTGTAGAAGTCTGATTTTCTGATAGAAAAGGATAATTGGTTATCATAGAATCATAGAATAGTAGAGTTGGAAGGGGCCTACAAGGCCATCGAGTCCAACCTCCTGCCCATTGCAGGAATCCACCTCAAAGCATCCCTGACAGATGGCTGTCCAGCTGCCTCTTGAAGGGTGGGAGAGCTCATGACCTACCTAGGTAATTGGTCCCATTGTCATACTGCTCTAACAGTCAGGAGATTTTTCCTGATGTCCAGCCAGAATCTGGCTTCCTGTAACTTGAGCCCATTATTCCGTGTCCTATGATCTGGGATGACTGAGAAGAGCACTCTCTCATATTATATCTGTGAGCCCCTGCCAAAGGAAGTAAGGCAGGTGGCTACTAGGAGGAGAGCTTTCTCTATTGTGGCACCCCGGCTGTGGAACGAGCTCCCCAGAGAGGTCCGCCTGGCGCCTACACTGTATTCTTTTCATCGCCAGCTGAAGACCTTTTTATTTTCTCTGTATTTTAACACCTAAATTTAAACTTTGCTGTTTTAATTCTGTGTTTTAATCCTATATCAATTTCTGCTGTGTGGTTTTATCCTGGTTGTGCTTTTTATATTGTATTTTGTATTTGGGTTTTTAGATTGTTGGATGTTTTATTATGTTCTTAATGGTTTTAATTTTTGTGAACCCCCCAGAGAGCTTCGGCTATTGGGCGGTATAAAAATGTAATAAATAAATAAATAAATAAAATAACTGGAATCCCCAAGAATTATCACTGCCATGCAGATTTGATGTCAGATTATTGCCTCCTGAAATGTCACCTCTCAAATGAAAGATGTTCTAGCCAGGTGGCCTTACACCAAATTTACATGGAAAAGGTATTTGAACTCTTGGAACAAGTACTTTCTCGGACTCGTATGACAAGGGTGCAGTAGAAATATAAATCATATAAAGTAGTAATATAAGGCCAGTAAGAAAGACAAGCAAATGGCTATTTGTGAAAGTGTGGAATAGACAGCAGTATCATCATTTTAGAATCAATTGGACTGTATATTCAAATAAAAGAAATGCAGAAGTAGACAAAATAACTGATAGAAAGTCCATTTGTGGAATCAACCAAGGCTTTTGATCATCCTTCCCAAAGCTTTCAGTCACCTGACGTACAATTCACATTCATTCTGGCCATGCCAGAAACTCAAACTACGTTCTTGCATTGACAAAATGATTATTGGAATGTGATCGCTGTTTATGAGTGAAGGCCCAGAAGGTGCACTCATGCCTGTTAAAAGGTCTCCCTTTGCACCACAGGTGCAGGATGTGGAAGTGGTCTCCATGCTTGTAGAATTTTGCGAGATGTGGACCAACACTTCCCCCTAGTGATTAAAGTCAGCACAGCAGGGCTCACAAAATGCTGATGGGACCATCCAGCCAATATGAAATGTTTTCATTCCTGCTCTTTGAAATGTGTGTCCCCTGAATGATCCAGCACAACAGAAGGCAGCAGAAACCAGCTAGACTGTCTCATCTGTATAAGCAAGGCATGCCAATTTACGATAATACTTACGAACCACGAAGGTCATGGAGTTCCCCAGCTGAAAAATTGATCATTGGCTCTTCTATAACTTCATATCTTCACTAATTATCCAATGTTAGAGCAAAGCCAAGAACCATAGACACAATTTTATTTTATTTTTATTTATTTAAGGATTTTTATGCTGCCATTCAGCCAAAAAAGACTCTCACGGCGGCTTACAAAAGTATTTCTTGACAGTCCCTGCCCACAGGCTTACAATCTAAAAGACATGACACAAAAGGAAAGGGGATTGGGAGGGAGGAGGAGGAGGGGGAAAAGGAAAGCAAATTCAGGCACTACAATCTTAGTTGCAAAGTTCAGCAGTTACAGTTGACAGCAGGAGGGAGGGAGCTCTCAGCTGGAGCTGGACCCAGGCACGGTGGAGAAGTGCCTGGCTGCTGCTTCCTCCCTCACTGGTGGCCTCTGCAGAGACAGTGGGTAGCAGGAGGGAGGGGGCTCTCAGCTGGAGCTGGACCCAGGCACGGTGGAGAGGTGCCTGGCTGCTGCTTCCTCCCTCACTGGTGGCCTCTGCAGAGACAGTGGGTAGCAGGAGGGAGGGGGCTCTCAGCTGGAGCTGGACCCAGGCACGGTGGAGAGGTGCCTGGCTGCTGCTTCCTCCCTCACTGGTGGCCTCTGCAGAGACAGTGGGTAGCAGGAGGGAGGGGGCTCTCAGCTGGAGCTGGATCCAGGCACGGTGGAGAGGTGCCTGGCTGCTGCTTCCTCCCTCACTGGTGGCCTCTGCAGAGACAGTGGGTAGCAGGAGGGAGGGGGCTCTCAGCTGGAGCTGGACCCAGGCACGGTGGAGAGGTGCCTGGCTGCTGCTTCCTCCCTCACTGGTGGCCTCTGCAGAGACAGTGGGTAGCAGGAGGGAGGGGGCTCTCAGCTGGAGCTGGATCCAGGCACGGTGGAGAGGTGCCTGGCTGCTGCTTCCTCCCTCTCTAGTGGCCTCTGCAGAGACAGTTGACAGCAGGAGGGAGGGGGCTCTCAGCTGGAGCTGGACCCAGGCCCGGTGGAGAAGTGCCTGGCTGCTGCTTCCTCCCTCTCTGGTGGCCTCTGCAGAGACAGTTGACAGCAGGAGGGAGGGGGCTCTCAGCTGGAGCTGGACCCAGGCACGGTGGAGAGGTGCCTGGCTGCTGCTTCCTCCCTCTCTGGTGGCCTCTGCAGAGACAGTTGACAGCAGGAGGGAGGGGGCTCTCAGCTGGAGCTGGACCCAGGCACGGTTGCATTAAGAAGATATGAAAAAGTAGATGGAATAGCACTTGCTTTGACATAAGAGGAACAACGTTAGATCAAACCAAAGACCTGTCTAATTCAGAGCACAATATGCAATACATATCTGTCTAGTCCAGGGGTCCCCAACGGAGCAGCAGAGTGTGCCATGGAATCTGTGGGTTATTGCAATATTGCCTCTGCAGGCCTTCCCAATGGGGGATTTGCAGGCACCTGCAAAGAATGTAAAAACTGCCCCATTGGCCAGACCAACCCAAAGGTCCATCTAGTCCATGCTCCCTGCTTTCCAAGGTGACCAGATCAATAACCTGCAGCCACACCCTAATGTCCAAGAGCATACATCTCTTCCATTTGTAGGATTAACAAAATGGACTTGAATCAGATGCTGGTAAAGTTCCCCCATCCTGACTTGTCTGTACATCTGGTGTTTTTGTTTTTGCTCTGTGGGAAACCTTCTTGAGCATTTCCTGTCTCCTTGTGGCCCAGATTGCCTGGCCTGATACACCAGAGAGGATGGTCCTGCCTTATAGCAGGTGATGGGACAAGAAGGTCATTCTGTCCCTTTCACCTCTTAAATTTCAAAAAGCCTCAGTCATAGGTCAGCTGAAGCTCTGTTCTCATTCTCAGTTCCCCACCTTGGGGAGGAAGAGTGGAGGTTTTTGTCTTAGTTCCCCATCAGAATGTAACACTGTGAAACGTTCTACTGCTGTCCTCCGAGGCAAGGCAGTAATAAACAGCCGCATCTTCATCCTGGACGTTAGTGATAGTTAGATCATAATTGTTCCCAGAGTAAGAACCAGTGAACCGATCTGAGATCCCTTCTCCACGGGTGCTGCCATCATAGAACACAAAGCGAGGAGCCTGCCCAGGCTTCTGTTGATGCCACTGCCGATAGCTCCAGCTACTAGTAGGAACTCCAGAGCAGGAAATTTTAACTGTTTGTCCCAGGGACACTGACTCCGAAGTAGGCTGTGTGGGCTGTGCTGTGACCCCTGTTCAAACAGTGTTGCAGTTAGATATTATCACAAAGGCATCACAATTCTGTTGCTATACAAAAATGCAGTACAAGTAGCTTTGTTAGCAGCCACCCAGCTTTTTTTACATTGAGTTCCACACACCCTTACCTGCACAATAATGGAGAAGTGCCAAGGAAAGCAAGGACCAGGCCATGGTGAGCTCCCTGTGGACCTTTGACTACCTGATGGGGAAGAATTGTGGCCTGGCCCCTTCTCTTGTCCTTTCTTAAATTCCCCCGTGGCAAAAGGGTGGAGTCTTTATGCAAATTATTTGGATGTCCTAGACTCTACTAAAATGTCATGCCCCTACTGAGACTGAGCAATGTTCTAACCAAGCCAATGACACCAGATTTGCATGAAGGAGAGATTAAATATCTTGGGAATAGAAAACGCTTGTGCTGGTAGGGCAATAAGGGAGTCAAAGTGTAACTCACCATGATAAAGGCTGATAAAGAAGAGAAATAAAAATGATGTTCCCACCAGTGATGCAAACCTTTATTTGTCTGGCACATGTCTTTTGTACAAGTGTGATATGAACAGCAGGAACTGGAGATTAATGGGAGACTATGGGCTTCTTTCAATTAAGGAGCAATCACATTTGCTTACCGGTGCTTTGTTTCCTGCTTTCCTTGCAGAATTGTAATGAGCTGAATTACACAGGAGGAGAGGGGCAATTGCCAAAAATCTCCCCTCCTCATAGTATTGAATGGGACAGTGCCCTCTATTGGGTGCTTTGTGTTGCAACTTCGACTCCACATGGTAGGAACACCCAAGATATTTCAGAAGAATTGGGATATCCACAGACCTTTGTTTTGTTCTTGTTGTTTCAATGGAACATCCAGTGGAAGGAGCGTGAGACATGCAGGATATTCATGGTGTCAGCAAAATGACCTGCAAACCTCCGTGAGTGCCCAGTTATGAGTGTGTTACAAATTGCTTGTTTTGAGATGCCCTGTGGTGTATAAAATTAAGCCTGCTGAGCAGGAAGCAGAGAGGGAGACATTTCTCCCACTCTTGCATAATTCTAGGATCCAGGCTTATCTTGTGAAGCTGAGTGATTGTCTCAGGTCCTGCTTGTGGATCATTGATCGATGAATGGCTGGCCACTGTGTGGACAGAGTGCTGAACTAGATGGACCCTTAGTCTGATCCATCAGGGTTCTTCTTATGATATACTGAAGTGGATGATCCTGCCTTGGAGAAGGAGATTAGACAAGCAGGCCATTCCGTCCATTACACCTCTTATGTTTCAAAAAGCCTCAGTCATACATCAAATGAAACCTTGTGTTAATTCTCAGTTCCCCACCTTGGGGAGGAAGAGTGGAGATTTTTGTCTTAGTTCCCCATCAAAATATAACACTGTGAAACATGCTACTACTGGTCTCCCAGGCAAGGCAGTAATAAGCAGCCTCATCTTCAGTCTGAACATTAGTGATAATTAGATCATAACTGTTCCCAGAGAAAGAAACAGTGAAGCGATCTGGGATGCCTTCTCCACGGGTGCTGTCACCATAGAACACAAAGCTAGGAGCCTGTCCACCTTTCTGTTGAAGCCATTGCCTATCACTCCAGCTACTTCTAGGAACTCCAGAGCAGGAGAGTCTAACAGTTTGTCCCAGGGACACTGACTCCAAACTAGGCTGTGTGGGCTTTGATGTTACACCTGTAGATATAATCACAGAGACATCATAATTCTGTTGCTATACAAAAATGCAATACAAGTAGCTTTGTTATCAGCCACCCAGCTTTTTTTAGATGGAGTTCTTCACACCCTTACCTGCACAGCAATTGAGAAGTGCCAAGAAAAGCAAGGACCAGGCCATGGTGAGCTCCCTGTAGACCTTTGATTATCAGATGGGGAGGAATCATGGCCTGGCTCCTTCCCTCATCGTTTCTTAAATCCCCCCCTGGCCAAAGGGCGGAGTCTTTATGCAAATGATTCAGATGTCCTGGACTCTATTAAAATGTCATGTCCCTGCTGAGACTGAGCAATTGGACAAGAAGGCCCTTCTGTCACTTTCAACCGTTGTGTTTCAAAAAGCCTCAGTCATAGGTCAGAGGAAGCCCTGTGTTCATTCTCAGTTCCCCAGCATGGGAAGAGAGAGTGGAGGTTTTTGTCTTAGTTCCCCATCAGAATATACCACCGTGGAACATGCCACTGCTGTCCTCTGAGGCAAGGCAGTAATAATCAGCCTCATCTTCAAGCTGGACGTTAGTGATAGTTAGAACATAATTGTTCCCAGAGTAAGAACCAGTGAACCGATCTGGGATCCCATCTCCACGGGTGTCGCTATGATAAAACACAAAGCGAGGAGCCTGTCCAGGCTTCTGTTGATGCCATTGCTGACTGCCCCAGCTAGCACGAGCAGCTCCAGAGCAAGAGAGTCTAACCGTTTGTCCCAGGGGCACTGACTCCGAAGTAGGCTGAGTTGGCTGTGCTGTGACACCTGGACAAACACCATGGCAATTAGACATTCTGTGCCATTGATTATCACAAAGGCACCATTATTGGACTGATATACAAAAGTGTAATAGAAGTTGTTTAGTTAACATCCACTCAGCTTTTTTTTTTAAATTGAGATCATCACCCCCTTACCAGCACAGCAATGGAGAAGTGCCAAGAAAAGCAAGGACCAGGCCATGGTGAGCTCCCTGTAGACCTTTGATTATCAGATGGGGAGGAATCATGGCCTGGCTCCTTCCCTCATCCTTTCTTAAATCCCCCCTGGCCAAAGGGCGGAGTCTTTATGCAAATGATTCAGATGTCCTGGACTCTATTAAAATGCCATGTCCCTGCTGAGACTGAGCAATTGGACAAGAAGGCCCTTGTGTCCCTTTCAACCGTTGTCTTTCATAAAGCCTCAGTCATAGGTCAGATGAAGCTCTGGATGCATTCTCAGTTCCCCACCATGGAGAGGAAGAGTGGAGGTTTTTGTTTTAGTTCCCCATCAGAATACATCACTGTGAACATGCCACTACTGCTGCCATCCCATGCAAGGCAGTAATAAGCAGCCTCCTCTTCAGCCTGGACGTTAGTGATGGTTAAATAGTAAGTGTTCCCAGAATAAGAACCAGTGAACCGATCTGGGATCCCTTCTCCACGGGTGCTACTTTCATAGAACACAAAGCGAGGAGCCTGCCCAGGCTTCTGTTGACGCCATTGCTGACTGCCCCAGCTACCACCAACAGCTCCGGAACAAGAGAGTCTAACAGTTTGTCCCAGGGACGCCGACTCCGAACTAGGCTGAGTTGGCTTTGCTGTGACACCTGGACAAACAGCATTGCAGTTAGATATTCTGTGCCATTGGTTATCACAAAGGCACCGTTATTGTGCTGGTATACAAAAGTGTAATAGAAGTAGCTTAGTTAGCACCCACTCGCCCTTTTTTTAAAAATTGAGATCATCACCCCCTTACCTGCACAGTAACTGAGAAGTGCCAAGAAAAGCCAGGACCAAGCCATGGTGAGCTCCCTGTAGACCTTTGATTATCAGATAGGGAAGAACCTTGGCCTGGCTCCTTCCCTTGTCATTTCTTAAATCCCCCATGGCCAAAAGGTGGAGTCTTTATGCAAATGATTCAGATGTCCTGGACTCTACTAAAATGTCAGGTCTCTGCTGAGACTGAGGAATTGGACAAGAAGGCCCTTCTGTCTCTTTCAACCATTGTGTTTCAAAAAGCCTCAGTCATAGGTCAAATGAAGCTCTGGACGCATTCTCAGTTCCCCACCTTGGGGATAGAGAGTGGGAGCTTTTGTTTTCATTCCCCATCTGAATATGTCACCGTGAAACATTGTATGGCTACTTTCCCATGCAAGACAGTAATAATCTGCCTCTTCTTCCACCTGGACGTTGGTGATAGTTAAATAACCATGGTTCTCTCTCATGCAAGCACTGAGTCATTACTGACTCTTGGAAGGACGCCAGCTTTCGCTGACATTTTCTTGGTGGGGTGGTTTGCCATTGCCTTCCCCGGCCGTTATTACCTTTTCCCCAGCTAGCTGGGTACTCATTTTACCAACCTCGGGAGGATGGAAGGCTGAGTCGACCCGAGCCAGCTGCCTGAAACCAGCTTCCTCTGGGATTGAACTCAGGCCGTGGGGAGAGTTTCAGCTGCAGAAACTGCTGCTTTACCACTCTGCACCACACGAGGCTATAAATAACCATGGTTACCTGACACAAAACCAGTGAACCGATCTGGGCTCCCTTCTCCCCTCATGTTGCTAAGGAAGTACCAAATGCGAGGAGCCTGTCCAGGTTTCTATTGATGCTGTTGGATAGTATTCCAGCTACCACCACTACTTCCAGAGCAGGAGAAATTGATCATTTGTCCCAGGGGCACAGACTCTGAAGTAGGCTGTTACAGTTTGCTGTGCAGCGACACCTGTAGAAACAGCATGAGCATTACGTTTTCGGTTTTTATATCACATAATTTTAATGATACATAAAAACAAAATACAAATATTACAGGCTGATGAGATACTTAAGATATATTAAGAACATAAGAGGAGCCATACTGGATCAGACCAAGGGTCCATCTAGTCCAGCACTCTGTTCACAAAGTGGCCCACCAATTGTCAACCAGGGATCCACAGGCAGGACATGGTGCAACAGCACCCTTCCACCCATGTTCTCCAGCAGCTGGTGCATATAGGCTTACTGCCTCTTGTACTGGAGGTAGCAGATAGCCATCAATAATGGTATCCATTGATAGCTTGAAGCGTGATTCATGGACATCCTTCCCCTGCCCCCCCCCCCACAAAAGAGGATTTGTTGGTGGGAGATCCAGGACAAATAAAAGGAAGGACTTCTTCACAGAGCTCAAAGTTAAGCTATGGAATGCACTACCACAGGATGTGGTGATGGCCATCAATCTGGATGGCTTTAAAAGGGGGTTGGATGAGTTCTTGGAGGCAAAGGCTATCAATGGCTACTAGCCCTGATGGTTTGATGGTTGGTGCTATCTCCAGTATTCAAGGCAGTAAGCCTGTGTGCACCAGTTGCTGGGGAACATGAGTGGGAGGGTGCTGTTGCACCATGTCCTGCTTGTTCATCCCTGGCTGATACTGGATCAGACCAAGGGTCCATCTAGTCCAGCACTCTGCTCACAAAGTGGCCAACCAATTGTCAACCAGGGATCCACAAGCAGGACATGGTGCAATAGCACCTTCCCACCCATGTTCCCCAGCAACTGGTGCATATAGGCTTGCTGCCTCTGATACTGGAGGTAGCTCACAGCCATCAGGACCTGTAGCTATCGATAGCCTTCTCCTCCAGGAATTTATCCAGCCCCCTTTTAAAGCCATCCACATTGGCGACGCTGAAATGCACAGCTGTCTGAGTCAGCTCAGGATACCAGCACGTGTTCTTGGGCAGACAGGTGTTGATCAGGACTTCATCGCTGTGCCTGAGTAACCTGGCAGGCCTCGAAAGATCACCCATGTATACCAAACATTTCCCCACTTCACTTCACACCACATCAGCAGCTTGTTCAGCTGGCCTTTGCGGTCATCAATTCTGCCCCATGTGGAAATTCAACCAACGTCTCCCTCTTAGTAATGTGTTTAGTAATGTTTTTTAGTAAACACTTAGTAATGTTTTTCACCATAAATACCTGAATCTTACAGGCTTGTAAGGACTCTTTGATCTTAAGAATTTGCAAAGTAAAAAAAATCATGTCATGCATTGCATATCGACCTTCCTATATGCAATGAAGGATATGAATGCGCACAATTTGCAAGTGCTGAAGTTTTATGATCAAAGGGTCTTTGCAGGAAGCTAAAGATCTCTGAGAAATTCACAACAAATTCAACTGAGTTTCCATAGCTCTGACTTGTGGATTCCACATTACACAGATTCTGCAGACTTACACGCCAGTTTTGTTTTCTTTTGTTTTCATTTGGGGGTATTTACGTTTATGCGTGTAAGTGTGGATACAGACGTGCGCTAATATGCTCCTGTGAATTAGTGCGTGTAGAATGAAATGATGGTAAAATAAATCCAATTCTGTCAATGAGCAGATGACAGAATGAAAAGTACTTGACCATCCATGTCTCGGGTCCCTTCAAGGTCCTGGACCCCCTGAACAACTCCTTAAGGATTATTTATTTATTTATTACATTTATACCCCACCTTTGTTCATCCAAGGAACCCAAGGCAGCATACGTAATCCTCTTCTCCATTTTATCCTCACAACAACCCTGTGAGGTATGTTGGGCTGAGTGTCTGTGACTGTCCTAGAGTCACCCAGTTGTTTTCCATGGCTGAGTGGGGACTAGAACCCGGATCTCCCAACTCCCAGTCCAGTATTTTAGCCACTACACCACACTGGCTCTCCTTAAGAGTCGCACCTTCCTTCTTTGACCTTTCCCTTCCCAGTAACATGGGGTTTAGGCTGTAGACATGGAGGTGTGACACTCCAGACACTTGTGGCTTAACACAGCAGTTTACTAATACATTAAAACAACCAACTTATAAGTGAAGGTATTTATGCAAACTGGTAGCCTCGTGGGGCGTCATACCAATTCTGACCTTTACAGTAACCCACAGGTATTTCTGTTTAATGAACAGTTGGGACAGGGGCATACAGACTCCAGTAATGAGGAGTCTTCAAACAAAACAAAACAAATGTAAAAAATGTCTCTATTAGGTGGAAATTGCACACAGAAATATGTATACACATTATATAACATCAAAAAACATTATATCAGAGAAAACTACTTGCAAGCATGATGGAAATTGGGCAAAATGCATAGAAAATATGTGTAAAGGTATAGGGCAGCGTTCTTTGGCCGCTCCCACCGGATTTAGCACGGGCCCAGGACAAAGACACCAGAAGCTCACCAAAGTGAGGTGAAAGACTTTATTAGACTAAGGGTAGCGTTGATACATGGGGAAGAATAACTAGTAAAACATCATAAAAAGCATGCATAGCATAATAACCCAGTAATGGTCTAAAATAACAAAACTTAACTGTGCCTATACTCACGCCGGGCCGGGCCCACCTCGCATGATCTTACACTCCTCCTGCCAGCCGCCGACACCCTGGAATTAGGGAACGCCTCCCTTATACCCCTCCTCGGCCCTTCCCCCGACCCTTTCAGGCTTTGTTCTTCAGCCTGGTTTCACACCTCCCTTGGCCTGGGCAATCACTCAAGGGCGTTTGACAGATAAGGTCCGGCGTCTTGATGCCAGCCTCCACCATGCTTTCCTCCCCTCCCCAGGTGCTGCCAAGGCACTTTGTCTGTTAACCTTTAATGTGTCACAAAAAGATAGTTAAAAGAAATCCCTCTTCCTGTTCCACCTCACCCATGTGACCTTATCCAGCACAGTCTACCTGCTTTCCCTTACAACGTGTATATTACCAGAAAAACTAATTATCGATCAAACTTTTTTTTTTTTTTTTTAAAAAAAAGCATGGCAATATGGAAGTGGGATGGAATGAACTACTGATAGTTGGAAAAATGAGAATCTAGGAGAAACTGAAATTGACAGATTCGCACACATTGCTATTCAACAGACAATTTTACCATTTCTTTTCATTGCTGTGTGAACCTTACAGCTGATGCTTATAATGTATATTGGACATAGTTTACAGTATTGTGTGTTTGCAGCACAATCCTATGCATATGTTCTTGGAGTGAGATCCATCCAGTCAGACCAGCTAACCAGTTTTGAAAACTTACAAACATATCTCCCTGCGTTCCTTCTCCTGATCATTTCAGCTTCAAAAGGTCTCACCCTCCATTTTATAGCTTTCAGAACAACAACACATAGGAAGACACGGTTCATGCTACTGTCAGATTGTGTTAACCTCTAAGAGGAACTACAAACTTTGCTTTTGGCTACACTAACTGCAACCCATGCCAAGTGAAGCTCATCAGCTCTGGAGAGGTTTTTGTCCTACTTCCCCATGAGGTTGTATCACTGTGTGCTGCCCGTTGCTGTCATAAGACGAACAGAAATAAATGGCCTCATCTTCTTCTTGAACCGCAGAGACGGTTAAGGTGGCCGTGTTGGTCGAGGTGTCAATGGCACCTGAGAATCGCTCTGGAATTCCTGACTCTCTACTATCATCTCGATATATGAGCAGTTTTGGAGCCCTGTTGGGTCTCTGTTGGTACCAGGAGCTGTAATAATCATCTACACTGCCACCACTTCTCGTACAAGTGATCCTGACAGTTGTTCCCATCAAAGCTGAGAGAGAGGACGCCTGAGTCATTGTAAACTGTGCGCCACAACCTGGAACAAAGATCAGTAGCAAATGTTAAGTGGAAATAGAAGAACATAATGAGAAAAACATTTGTGGTACCACTAAGGGGTAAAATAAACCAGGGGGGGGGTCTCATTAGGCATTTTCATTTAAAAAATCACAATACCCCAACAAGAAGCCAGAAAAAGAAAGAGCATCAACATCTTCGCCATGGTAAGAGATTCACAGCTTCCTGGCCCAAAGTAGGTCTGATTGGAAGAACTGGGAAATTCTCCATTAAATACCCCCCCAAGCTCCAGAAGTGTTGCTGTATGCAAATATCTCAACATCCATTGGCTTCGGAAAATGAATTCTGCTTCTGAGTCACCACCAGGGGCACAGCACCAAATGCTTATGAACGCTGTGAGTGGAGACAGTTGTAAACCGCCCAGAGAGCTTTGGCTGTGGGGCGGTATATAAATGTAATAAATAAATAAATAAATAAATAAATTCAGAAGACGGGGCTGAGGACCATGCAGAATGCATGCATTCTGGTGACAAGGCACACGCTGGAAATCCACCAGTCTTCAACCAAAAAATCCACGTTTTGTACTGTGCCAGCTCTGTGGAGGCTGGGCAGAATCTGGAAGGGAAGATGGAAGACAGGAACTGATGTGGTTCAGCAAGTTTTTAAAACTGTTGGTCCAAGTATGTGTGTTTGTGGACAGGGGCATTTCATGCCCCCAATTTGGAGTGCCTCTGTCAAAATGCAAGAGAAAGCAAGGGGAGTTTAATTTATTTAATAGATTGATCAGCTGCTTCCATAATATTTATTTGTTTATTTACAATATTCATACATTGCTCCATATCTAAAATAAATTCTGGAATGGTGAATATAGGAATGAAACAGTAAAACCTACTCGTGAACCAAAACACAGTTATAGGGATTTATTTGCAGTTCCCATAGTATTTATTTATTTATTTACAATATCCAGACATCGCTCCATATCTAAAGTAGATTCTGGAATGGTGAACATAGGAATAAAACAGTAAAAGGCCTCTTGAAGGCCTCTACAAACACACCCATGTTTTATTTTTACCACAATGTTTACTTTTACGGCAAGCTTCCCGACCAATATGAGAAGCTGTCGACAAACCATTGGCTTATTTTCCTCAGTATTGTCCACACCAGGGATGCAGAACACCAGGATCATGGGCCAAATTTGGGCCTCTGAGTGTTCCTGTAGCTCCATCCTTTTCCCTACAATCACCAACGATTTCAGAGTTTCCTGGCTTTTGTGTAGCTTTTTCCCATTCTAAAAGGTTGAAATGGCTCTCCTAAGACCGTGTTACTGCCAGTAAGAGCTTTAAGCTGGTATTTTTTTGGTATCGGGGCCCCTGAAACTAAAAGGAGGTGGGTGGGGAGAAAAGGAGAAAGGCCACATACTCCTCCCTTTTGCCCACTTGGAGAAGAGGCTGATGCTAGGGAAAGTGGAAGGCAAAAGGAAGAGGGGCCGACCAAGGGCAAGATGGATGGATGATATTCTGGAGGTGACAGACTTGACCTTGGGGGAGCTAGGGGTGGCGACAGCCGACAGAAAGCTCTGGCGTGGGCTGGTCCATGAAGTCACGAAGAGTCGGAAACAACTGAACGAATAAACAACAACCTCCAAATTAAGTAAGAATGGACGAAAAATGTGTGGGAGCTACGCAGGTGAAAAATATGTGGGCGAAAAAATATATGGGAGAAAAATGTGTGGGAGCAGATCTTTTCTTTTTTTTTAATAATTTTATTTAATACTTCAATACAATACATACATCAATACAATAAAAAAACAACCCTACATAATACATAAATTGTTATATATCATTTGATAACATATATTCTAACTTATTATATTAACATAATCATACTTAACATAAAAGTGCACCCACCACCACGGGATCTTATTCCTGTTTCCAAAATCTCATTGTTTCTTCTGGAGGTGCTTTCCCACTCCCCTTAGATAAGACAAATTCTAGAAACTATTTCCATATTCCCTCAAAATCATTTGTTTTTATCATTCCTCGTCTAAACTTTTATATTACATGTTAATTTATCATTAACAGCAATATCCCATATTTCTTTATATCAATCTTCTAGATCAGCCTTTCTCAACCTGGGGCGCTCCAGATGTGTTGGACTGCATCTCCCAGAATGCCCAGCTGGCTGGGGCATTCTGGGAGTTGTAGTCCAACACATCTGGAGCGCCCCAGGTTGAGAAAGGCTGTTCTAGATGATAATCCCCTTGAACCTTTCAATTCCTAGATATCATTAACCTTGCTGCAGTTAACAAATTCGTTATCAATTCTTTCGTCTCTTTGCTACAATTTAATTCTCCATGTAATGATAACAATGCCACTATCGGTGTCTCTTCAATCTCCATTCCGAAAATTGCTTTTATCTCATTAAATACCATTTCCCACAATTTTTGTACAAATTCACATTCCCACCACATATGTAAAGACGTTCCTTTTTTTTTTTTCTTTTTTTTTGACAACCTCTCCAGCAATTTGCTGTGTGGGAGCAGATCTACACAGATATATGAAACGTTGGTTTTTTAGTCATTAAACGTATTATTTTATTATGATTTTATACGTTCCCGGTCACATGTATTTATTAATACGTTTCTTACTGTTGTGTTGTCCATAGATATCCACTGATCTGGGCCGTACAATGTATTTTTTATCATTGTTTTCTCAAGTCCCCATTTATTGTTCCTCCCACTTCCTCATTTCTCCCATTGTCCCTCCTCCGAGAGAAACTTCCACAGCTTTTCCTAAGCTGGAGCCATGGAGGGAGGGAGGGAGGGAGGGAGCCTCCAGGCAGGGTTAGGGGATTTACTTTACTCAAAAGTAAATCCCATTGATTTCAACTGCTAACAGAGAGGAGGGGGCTGGAAAGATTTCCCCTCTTTCTGCGCCCTTTTCCTAAGTACAGACAAAGGGGCAGCATGTCATGTTAGCAGTTGAAATCAATGGGATTTACTTTTGAGTAAAGTAAATCCACTATCCCTGCCTGGAGTCTTCCCTCCCTGCTTGCTTGCATCTTCAAGTTCATGCACTACAGGTGTACCGGTTCCCTTACTCAAAAGTAAATCCCATTGATTTCAACTGCTAACATCACATGCTGGCTTACCTTTGAGGAAAGCCCATTGAACAGAGAGAGTCTTACTTCTGAGTAAACACATATAGAACAATGTCCATACATGGAAGTGGGGAGGTAGGTTGTGGCTGCAAAGAGGACCAGGAGGCAAGAAACAGCTGCAACTTTGGGCAGGGAAAGAAAAGGAACATGCCCCTAGGAAGCAGATTGGCTTTAAAAAAAAATAGAAAAAGAAAGAACGCTTAGGAACAATACAATCGCACACATAACAGATCATACTACGACTTATAAGAATAACATCACAAAATAATACGACAGGAAGGGTAAGCGATAAAACGATAAAAGCTAAGCATCATCTGGCGGAATAAGATGGAAAACACAATTAAAAACGTTTGTAAGTGGTTTATCCACTTATGTGTAGATCTGCTCTGGGAGAATATGGAGGAAGCTCTCTCGTACTGACTCAGACCCTTGGGCTCTGTAGTTTGGTATCACCAACGCCAACTGGCAGAGCTGTAATGAAAGAGTACCCATGCATACTGAATGTTTTCATGCCACATCACAGGTGCAAGGACGCTGTAGGCATCACATTTTGCCATCTAATTCTGACACATGTAAAAAAGCAAACAGACGAACTGATTTATTCTAATCGTTGTAGTCACTTCCTTGTTTTGAGGTGTGAAAAAGTTTGTCCCTAGAAGGCCCCAGGAGGGAAAATAGGGGGGAGAGAGGAGGTTTTGGAGGAGGAGAGAACAGATAGAAAATGAGGGCTTAGAAATGAAGTGGAGTTTTGTTTAGGGATGTGCTCCGCTTCTAATCGGACCGGAGAATTAGAAGCGGAGCGGGGGGCTTCACCTGCCCTTAAGGCGGAGGCGAAGAGGATTGGGGGGCCGGCGGAGCATGGCGAAGAGGATCGAGGTGAAGGCGGATCCTTCGCCTCGATCCGGAGCTCCGCTGGAAAGGTAAGTGGGGTTTACCGGGCCCTGCCGCTGTCGCCCATGCGGCGACAGCGGCAGGGCCCGGTAAACCCCCCCTCCTCTCCCTTACCTGCCTCCGTCCGCGGGTCCGTCGCCGTCTTCAATTGAGCCCGTGGTTCCAGCAGGAAGTCTTACGGCCCAGACTTCCTGCTGGAACCACGGGCTCAATTGAAGACGGCGACGGACCCGCGGACGGAGGCAGGTAAGGCCCCCCCTCCCTGTTGGTCCCTTACCGGGCTCTGCCGCTGTCGCCGCATGGGCGGCGATGGCGGCAGGGCCCGGTAACCCCCCCCCCGCCCTCCTCTCCCTTACCTGCCTCCGTCCTCGGTCCGGAGCTCCGATCCGGATCCGGAGCTCCGAGCGGAGCGGAGTGGGCACAGGTGGAGTGGGGGCGGGGCAGAGCGGCCCGCTCCGAAAATGGCAGATCTGTAAGTGAAGCAGAGCGGGGGGGGGGGGTCTGTGCACACCCCTAATTTTGTTTACATCCAAACTTTGTTTCTGGATCCTCCTTACTGAGAAGAAAATGCAAACCTAACATCTCCCTCTAAAGGCAAAAGCTTGCATAGCAGGCACCACAGAGGCTAAGCCTAAAAAGTTTTGAACTAAAGCCATCATTTATTTATTTTTATTTATTTATTACATTTATATACCGCCCCACAGCTGAAGCTCTCTGGGCAGTTTACAACAGTTAAAAATAGTAAACATTAAAAGTATACAAAAATTTAAAAAAACACAAAAACAGTATAAAAACAACAGTATCCATTTAAAAACAACAGTTCTGGGCTCCATTCAAAACAAACTTAACGTTGTTAAATGCTGTTAAAAGGCCTGGGAGAAGAGAAAAGTCTTGACCTGGCGCCGAAAAGATAACAACGTTGGCGCCAGGCGAGCCTCATCGGGGAGATCATTCCACAGTCGGGGGGCCACCACTGAAAAGGCCCTCTCCCTTGTTGCCATCCTCCGAGCTTCCCTCGGAGGAGGACCTTAGATGTTGAGCGCAGTGTACGGGTAGGTTCATGTCATTGGACAACCGTAAATCTAAATTATTTGCAAGCCCCTTAGCATCCCCCGATATTTAATTTATTTCCACTTTGGATTTCTAATTTTCTATTGGAGAATTTCAAGATTAAATTTCACGATCTGAAAATGTATTTATTTATTTTATTTATTTATTTAAGGATTTTTATGCCGCCATTCAGCCAAAAAAGGCTCTCATGGTGGCTTACAAAAGTATTTCTTGACAGTCCCTGCCCACAGGCTTACAATCTAAAAGACATGACACAAAAGGAAAGGGGATTGGGAGGGAGGAGGAGGAGGAGGGGGAAAAGGAAAGCAAATTCAGGCACTTCAATCTTAGTTGGAAAGTTCAGCAGTTACAGTTGACAGCAGGAGGGAGGGAGCTCTCAGCTGGAGCTGGACCCAGGCACGGTGGAGAGGTGCCTGGCTGCTGCTTCCTCCCTCACTGGTGGCCTCTGCAGAGACATTAAAAGGTCCGCTGCTGCCTTTGCTAATGGTGAGCCCCAATCCTGAAAAACTGTTGGAGAATTTCAGCTCCTGGAGAAGTTTGATAAACTGCCCCAAATACCCAAGAATTTCCAGACAGGTCAGAATTACTACACCATTTGAGCTCAGCTCTACTTTTGATGACTGTTATTGACATTCTCCTATGAATTGTTTGCCAGTGTGTCTCTTACTACTCTTTTAATTGTGCCATTGTTAATTTTGTTTGTTCTATTGGTCTGATTTTTATCTTTTATTCGGGAACTGCTATTTTTCTTGATTAACACCATATAAAAGCTTTAAAAATAGAAAACAAAACAAAAGCAAGACTATATGGATTCATTCCTTTATACCCTTAGTTAGCAGGAAATGATAGGAGAAATGTAAACCACAAACTCTCCTGCTGAGCTCATCCTGAAGTTACTTACAGCAACCACAAACCTCACTGAGAGATTCTGTGGTTTCATGATTTAGCAGCACTTTTATATCATCTCCCTCATTCTTAACACTTACCGACAGTAAATTGGATTAGGGTGTTTTTTTAAGAAATGTACAAGAATTTCCTTCCTTTTTTCAAATGCACATTTGCCCTAACCCGCAGTTATGCAAATGTGCTTTTCCACAAATTTCCAGAATCTGTGTGAATTGGAAAAAGCCAGTCTATTGAGGAACCTTCAAGTTGGATTCATAGAAATCCCTCCCTCCGAACCCCATTTTTCCCATATTGGGGCGAGGGGTGGTCCTTGAACCTTCTGCATGCAGAACAGGTCCATCCCACCACCAAGCTGCAAGTCCAGTAGCGATTAGTTGTGCAGGAACAGTGCCAGAGGACACTGTACTCCTTTATACTAGGGCTCCTTTAAATGGGCGATTTATTCCACACTTGTGAATGGACACTCACAAATTGTTTTGGGTCCATTACATGACTTCATCAATGACCAGGACAACTCCTTTGGTATCCCCTGGGAATCTTGCTATAAAAAGAACCAGTTTTAATGTGGTAATATCCAGAAAAATGCAGGATCTTCCATCACTAGATGGCACTGTCTCAATAGAAGGGAAGGGAAGGGAAGTATTCAATTCAAAGCTCCTAGTCACCCCTCTCTGCCTATGCAATGCAGCCCATAACAGTTAGACAAAAGAACTGGGAAATACAAACTCTCAGGTAAGCAACACGATTTCCCCTTAGTGCAAAGACGCTCCTAGTCTGTCCTAGCATTTTCCTAAGCATGCAATAGATTACAATAGGCCGGAGTCCTTTAAAATGTTCCTCAAATACTCCAGCATGCCATCTCTCCAACCTCCATCTCCTAGTCTTTAAACTAAACCTGAAATCTCCTCCTCCAGACACACATTTATTCTAAAGAGAAATGTGAACAGTTCATGTACCATGAACAGTCTATGTTCTTCTCCATGGTGCACCATTAAATAAGCTTTGGGCATGTCCAACTATGAGCAAGTGTGTATATAGTGCTGAAACAGAGCTTATTTTGCAAGATTTGTTTATTGGTCCCAGAATTTTCAGTGCAAAAGAACTTGAGCAGCTACAAGTACAAAAAGGCTTCTGCAAAGTTCTGCTCTGCTCTCCATTACATGAAATTCCCTTGAGCAAACCGAGTCAGTTCATGGCAAAACAAATCCGATGGAAAACATCTTGATTTAAGACTTCTTGTATTCAATCCTTTCCACCTTCACGTCGTCACCAATAAGTTGGTAGACATATGTTACAACTGTAGAGGATTGGATATCCATCAGAACAAATGAAGGAATGATATTTCTGGAGAAGGAATAAAATATTTACGTTAGAAATGTTATAAAAGAAGTAAAACAACAACTACAACAACAACAACAACAACTCAGTAAGCCATCACCCATAATGATGCAGAACTTGGACCTCCAAAACCTACCCCCTTGTTGAGTCAAGGAATATGTAGCTCAAAGGGTTACCATGGAATTCTAAAGAATTTGGATTAAATTACATAAACGCACATACATAGAATTACGGAGTTGAATGGATCCATGTTGCCATCTCCTCCAACCCCCTACTCAACGCAAGAAACTCAAAGAGAAGAAGTCCTTGCTCTCTTTGTGATATCTCATCTGGTTCCCCTCTATTTGGCCCTGGTTAGGCCTCATCTTGAGTATTGTGTCCAGTTCTGGGCACCACACTTCAAGAAGGATGTATTCAAGCTGGAGGGGGTTCAGAGGAGGGCAACAAGGATGATCAGGGGTCTGGAAACAAAACTTTATGAAAAGAGACTGAAAGAACTGGACATGTTTAGCCTGGAGAAGAGAAGATTGAGGGGAGACATTATAGCACTCTTCAAATACTTGAAAGGTTGTCACACAGAGGAGGGCCAGGATCTCTTTTCAATCATCCAAGAGTGCAGGACACAGAATAATGGTCTCAAGTTACAGGAAGCCAGATTCCAGCTGGACATCAGGAAAAACCTCCTGACTGTTAGGGCAGTACGACAATGAAACCAGTTACCTAGGGAGGTCATGGGCTCTTCTACACTAGAGGCCTTCAAGATGCAGCTGGACAGCCATCTGTTAGGTATACGTTAAAGGTGGACTCCTGCACTGAGCAGGGAGTTGGAGGAGATGGCCTTACAGGCCCCTTCCTGCTCTCTCTCCTAAGCTATGATTCTATGGGATTGGAAGACTGCTATCATGTCCTGCCTCATTCTTCTCTTTTCTAGGGTAAAATCTGCTCCTTAAGCCCTTTCCACACAGAACTTGTTTTCCATCCTAATGCACAATCCTATCCATGTTTAGAAAGATATAAGTCCCAGCTGGCTGAGATATGGCTGGCTGGGGCATGCTGGGATTTGTAGGACTTCTTCTGACTAAACGTGCATAGGAATTTACCAGTAGTCGCCCTCCTCTGAACCCTTTCCAATTTGTCCATATTCTTCTTAAAATGTGGCACCCAGAACTGGACACTGTACTTCAAATGAGTTCTGACTTAATTTGCATCCTGAACGTTTGGAAGGCAATGGGTATCATCAGGTGATCAAGGTTGGTGCAAACCAAGATGGCGGGGAAGTTGTGCACAGTGGAGTCTTGTGAAAGCACTCTCCCAGAATCCTGTGGTTGCTACTTTGAGAACAAACTATCCACACCTCACTTTCCCCACCTCTGGAACCATGAAGGAGAGAAACATAGATCAACCCCAACCCACAAACGGGCATCATCGTTGGACGTAGGTGGCAAATTGGAAGAGAAGGCTTCTCAGTCATGGGTGGCAGCTGCCTTATGGCCTCATCTTCCCATAAAAGCTCCCGGATTAACATGCTTTCATCACAAAGCAGAGCTCTTTGCAATCCACCCTCCCAGCTTTATAAAACTTGAGATTTTATTAAGTGGATGACAGGTAAAAGATACTTAGCCAAACCCCTTTGTTTAAAAACCAAATTCTACCCCACCCCCCACCCCTGTATTTATTTCAAAGCAAAATCTTGAGAAACCAAACTCATGATGCAGTGTCATGATGAACACACACATTGGAGAATTAGGAGACCAAGGCCACAGCTAGACCCCAGGTTTATCCTGGGATCATCCAGGGTTCGCCCCTGCCTGAGCACTGGATCCCCTGTGTGTCACCTAGATGAACAGGTTTGACCCCTGGACGATCCAGGGATAAACCTTAGGTCTCGCTATGGCCCAAGTTCTATTATATATAATTACTTTCCAATTCTCTATTTTACTTGTGGTTTTTATTATTATACCAGCTTTTTCTGTGAACCACCCTGGGGGCAGGGAAAATATTGAAGGAGCAGGCCTATAGGTTAGAGGTCCTCCCGGATTTATCTTTGTCACCGGAGACCCAGATGACCCAGAGTGCCAATTACCATTTTCAGTTGGTATGTCAACTATGCCCGTTCCTGGATAGGGATAGCCCAGCCACAGTGATCCATGCACTCATAGCCTCACTATTAGACTACTGCAATGTGCTCTATGTGGGGCCACCCTTGGGTGTGGTTCAGAAGCTGTAACTGGTGCAGAATGCAGCAGCTAGGGTGCTCACCGGGACACCCAGCTATGCTCCCGTAACACCGGTGTTCACACATGCTCATTCCCTCTCCCACAAAACACCCTCGGGGGGGCCCTGTGGCTTCCTCCATATTTCTTTCAGATGCTGAACTAGTCCAACACACATCTTGAGTTTGAGGAAAGCTACCCCAGAGGGTCTTGCTCTACCTTTCCAAGGCGTTGTAGGCCCCGGTGGCCGATCCAGGGTTGATGTAGAACTTATTTTCATGCTCCAACGCCTCGAATTTGTGTGTGTGCCCCGAAATTAGGATGTCTACATTGAGCTGCCTCCGCAGGATTGCCAAGCTGGCCAGATCGCCCCAGGGAATAACTTGATGGCCGTGGATAAGACCGATCCTAAACTGTCCGACCGTGACAATTTTCTGTTGTGGGTAACTGAGGCCCTGAAGAAGAACATGGTTAGTTGCTAAGCAATACACAGGGCTAAGAGATACCTGCCAAAACCCCTTCATTTAAAAAACAAATTATCCCCAGGGAAATCTTGAGAAGCTAAACCCATGATGCAAGCTCATGATGAGTGTGGTGTAGTGGTTAGAGCGCTGGATTAGGGAGACCCAGGTTCTAGTCCCCACTTGGCCATGAAGCTCACTTCACCTGACCCTACAGGGTCCTTGTGAAGATAAAATGGCCATAAAAGTAACAAATAAATCAATGAATACACATCTGAACCAACAACAGTTATGGGTCTCATCGTCTAGCTCCAGATTTTTAAGGTCCCTTGGGCAAGACACTTGATTGGTCCTGCTGCTCCCTGAGTTTGTCTACCTTCTTCTCATCACCACTGTCACCAGCTGCTATTCATCCTCATCCTCTTTCTCACCCTTTCTGCCACTTGACTGGTATTGAGAGGCTGTGAGGAACCAGGCAGTGGCATTGACTGGTCCTTCTTTCCACCACCATTGTCTGGGCCAGATCAAGAAGAGGAACAGAAGAGAAGATCTCATCAGTAGGCTTCTGCTGGGGTGTGGGCCCTCAGCAGATGCCTAGTCATGCCTATCCTGGACGCTGGACCTGATACGGACTTTGAACTTATGAAATTGCTTTATATTAACTCAGGCCATTGGTGTTCATGCCTAGATTGTTTGCTGCTATCTGGGTGGCGTGTGGGAGGTTGCAGGAATTGTGGCCTTGAAGTCCAGGCCTACCAGGTGAACTAGGAGCACCACTGAGCTAGGGTTCTTCTCCTTAAAGTCCTTCAACACATACAGTAGGTCAGTCCACATGGAAACTAGTAACCAGGTCTTAGAGAACCATCACTCTACCTCATCAAAGTCTCCTCTGACAACATGGACATCCCCGGCCAGCGTCCTCAGGTATTCATAGCTCTCCTTGGTGCAGAGATTCCCAGTGCAAAGGATGTGTTGGATCTTCCCTGGAACCAGGAGCTTCTTGAACTTGGCTGGGAGGCTGTTGCAGCGATGCGGGATGTGAAGGTCTCCTAATACCAGCACCAACTTAGCAGAGGGCAAGAGAGAAGGGTAAAATCAAAGAGGGATATTGATGAAACAAGGAACTTCCCAACTCTTGGAGAGCCAAACTTGACTGGGGCCAGATCTACACCAAGCAGGATATAACACTTTGAAAGCAGTTTGGAAATGATACATGGAATGTGTCATGGGCCCCAACAGCTGTCAGTGCAGTAGTGTAGATCTTGGCTGGGTTTGTATCTGGATTTCAATTCTATTTCTAAAACTCAATCGCTGGGGTAAAGGAAGGGATGACATTCCATGGGTGGTTGCTCTTGTTTTAAACAATATACATTTCAGAACATTTTAAAGCAGGAGTATTATAGCTTCATCCCACGTACCCGTTTCCCTCGAATTATCCCCAGAGTGTAAAGTTGTCATTGTTGTTGTTGCTAGCTAAATCACACCCCGGGCGGCAGCGCTCCTAAGATCCTTTGCATACCAGGAAAGGGTTTAAGGGGGAGAAATGTAAAAAAAATAATTAAAAAATCAATGGATGACCCAATCCAAATCAAATTTAGTATGCTGAAAGCCCTCCTTAATATCTATTACTGTGCCAATTTTGATGACTTTATCTTTAAAACTTACACAAATGTAAGAATTTGTTTAATTTTTCTTTAAACAGATCAAGTCCTGCTCCTGCGCCCCCAGTGGCCGCTCGGAAAACAACAAATGATTCGCTCCAAAAGTAGTACCAAAGTAAGTCGGGTCTTTTGCCTTTGAAGCGCAATTAAAGCAGGATGCATGGCAGTGCTTCACAGTCAAAGCAGATTATAAGCTGGGAAACTTCGGAATCCTTCGCACACAATTCACAGTGATTGCACAGTATAACCCTGGTGTGAGGAAGTTCTTATACTTCTTTCATAGTCTGGATTCTATTTTGGAAAAAGCTCACGGGGACTGGATTCCACTGGTGGGGGGTTAAAAGGCAAAACAGCGAGGAAGAGTGCACTTTTTTGGGGGGGTGGAGTCACATGATTAAATCGAGACTTTCTGAGTAGTGATTTAAATCATGATTTAAATCAAATTGATTTAAATCAAATCCACCCTGTTTAATACACATCTTTAGGGAGCAATCCTATGCGTGTTTAGACAGAATAAAGTCCTGCGTAGCTGGCTGGGGGATTCTGGGACTTGTGGGACTTTTCCCCCCCTGTCCGAACATGAACAGGGTTGCGTCTTTAAGACAGGCAAACCTGTATGGATTTTTTCCTTTTTTTCTTTCTAATGCAGGGAATTTGTAGTATTTCACAACTGCATTCATTTCCCTTGCTTTTCAGAGAGAGAGAGAGACAGAGACCGAGATCTGGTCCAAGACTTCTCAGGCTTAAAGCTACTGGAGGCTTATTCTGTCACCAAATAAACCCCAAACCTTTGATCCAGGGCATTGTTCTGTCAACTCCTATCTTTTTATCGCCCCAGTTCTACAAACAGGTATGCAGTTACAAGAACAGGACTGGCTGCAACCTTGTGAGCCCATCACATGATAAGAAAAAGGAATGTGTGTGATCTTAACCATATCCAGGGCGTTGTTTTCTTTTCCTGTCCAGTTTACAGAGTCTCTTTGCTGTAAATGCCTCTAAGCTAAATGGGACTTCCCTCTCTCTAGCACAAGAATCAGCCCAAGGGACAAATTCAATTTTGGAGACGCTCTTTGGGGATCCATTCCAGCACTGGGCAGGGCCAAAGAGAAAAGGCAAATTGGAGGAGGGCCATTTAAAAAAAATCAACACATTTTAGGGTAAAGCTCTTACTGTCAGTAAGCAAACAGCAACTTCCCAGTAACCAAGTGAAAAGAGAGATACTGGGGCTCAGGCATGACTGGAAATTTCATACACTCTGATCTGGTATTCCTGCCCCCGTAAACATCTAGTGTCATCAAATGCTTGGCTTAGAATCAGCTCTGTATACTGAAACACATGGATTCTTATCATTATTTTAAAAGTCAACATATTTTAGCAAGTGCATCTGGGCATATGCAGAGTGCGAATCCCTTCCTGATAAATGCATTCGGAGAACAGGCTTCCATAAAGTACACTCTCCAGAGACACTTATGTCTCAGAGCATCATTTCGGGAAGTGTACCACTGTCTGTGGGACCAGTTATGAATGGCAGTGATATGCAGTACCTGGATATTTCCCTGCATATGTTCAGAAACACTCTGGGTCTAGAAAGCTGAACTCCAACACAGGGAACAGATACCCAGGGAGAGCATTGGGAAACCTTTCTAGAACCGTGTCACAGCACTGAACACTAAAAGCAACCTTCCTTCCAGCAAGAAAATAAGCCGTGGTCTGCATCACACCCTTCACCCCAGCACAATGCAAAAAAAACCACAACCCACCCATGTCTGCTTACCATGCTGCTGCAGTCCCGGCTGCTTTGCACTTCCCTAGCACACCAAAGCAAACACAATCACAATTGCAAGCTGACCACAGCAGCCGCCAAGGGTCAAAATTAGTAGGTTTCTGGATCTTCTCACACATGTGCAGTGCAAAGGTGAAGCCGCTGCCCTTGCCCTTAGCTTGCAACTCTGCATTCATCTCCTTTTCTCCTCCTCCTTTTTTTTTAAATTGGGGTCCCAGTCCTGAAAGCTCTTACGGACGCCACTTCATTTAAAGACATTGCCAGGGCTGTTTCAAAATCTAGGTTTTGAAATCTAGGGCAGATTGAGAGCCAGTGTGGCGTAGTGGTTCGTGTGTTGGACTGGCTCCCAGGAGACCCGGGTTCTGGTTCCCATTCAGCCATGAAACTCACTGGGTGGCTTTGGGCCAGCGACTTTATAGGCCAGTGACCTATAAAGCCTTACAATGCTTAGGACCAGAATACCTGACGGAACGCCTCTCCTGACATGAACCTACCCATTCACTGCGCTCGACATCTAAGGTCCTCCTCCGAGTGCCTACTCCGAGGGAAGCTCGGAGGATGGCAACAAGGGAGAGGGTCTTTTCAGTGGTGGCCCCCAATTATGGCATGATCTCCCCGACGAGGCTCGCCTGGCTCCCAGCTCCTCACGAGTAACCGCAAGGAGCCAGGACAAACTGCGACGCCCACAGACACGTTCCGTGGTCTCGGGATCAGCTCGAGACCGCAGAAAGAACGGGTTCAAAGGCTAGGGCGAGATCCCAGGGCAAGGGAAGGATCATCCCTCCCTGATGTGAACCCACAGGGACGATCCCAGGGATTTCCCCGAGATAAAGCCCTGTCTAGCTATGGTCCCACCCAGCTCCAAGGTTTTAGTAAAGCCGGAACTAACCATATTATAGGCCACTTTACCATATGCATATCCAGGGCCGGCGCTAGACTATTTTGCGCCCTAGGCAGGCGCGCCGTACTGAAGTCTCTGCCCCGCCCCCCACTACCGCTCCTGGCTTTGAAGCCAGGATGCTGGGGTTGGGGGGCGGGGCGGAGGCTTCGAAGTGGTGCGCCCGGAAGTGGCTTCCTGGTGCGTTGTTCTGAAGCTGCCGCCCCCCAACCCCAGTGTCCTGGCTTCGAAGCCAGGAGCGGCTTCCGGCCGGGTGCTAGCTTCGAAGCCAGGACGCTGGGGTTGGGGGGCAGCCGGGGGGGTGGCATTGGAACAGCGCCCCCAGAAGCCGCTCTTGGAGAGCAACTTCCGGGTGCGCCGTTCTGTGCCCTCCTGTGCTTGGCGCTCTAGGCCACCACCTGAGCTGCCTCTATGGCAGCGCCTGCCCTGTGCACATCACCTAACTAATGGGTCTGTTAAGAGCATGAAATCCATTCTCTTTCCCTTGTTTTGCTCTTAACTGATTCACAACCTCCAACAAGATGAATAAATAAAAAAGGGAGTGAGATAACATTCCTTACTTCAAAAGGCTGAGTCAAGGACATGAGAGAGAGAGAGAGAGAGAGAGAGAGAGAGAGAGAGAGAATTAATTCCAAAGGCTAGGAATTCAAGAGCCCTGCAGCTAAACTGCTTTTTAAAAAGTTTCCACTCACTTGTGTCCATGAGCTTGAAATTTAACAAAATCTGGCAAAGGGAGAAAATCTGATAAGGAAGACGGGAGAAATTGATTGCATTGTATAGTAATATATCTTTTTCTGGTTTTGTTTGCACTTCAAGGGACAAACCTATGGAAGTTTAGAAAGAAAGAAAAAAGTCCTGCAACTCTCAGCATTTCCCAGCCAGCCATGGTTTTCCTGTCACAATGGATTGTACCCTAAGGAAAGTACGAAAATGTGACAATGGTGACCCCTGCTGACAATATCATGTGTTTGCCACATTTTAACTGAACCTCTTCCAAAGCTTATTTTTAGAGCAGCCAGACCTCAGTAAGCCAATATACAGCACTTGTTGAGGAACATGGGCCATAGGGTGCTGTTACACCTTTGTTCCTGGACGGCCACTGTGTGAACGGAGTGTTGGACTAGATAGACCCGAGTTTATCCCAGAGTGCAGGACATGGCATAATGGCTCAAGTTACAGGAAGCCAGATTCTGGCTGGACATCAGGAAAAACTTCCTGACTGTTAGAGCAGTACGACAATGGAATCAGTTGCCTGGTGAGGTTGTGGCCTCTCCCACACTAGAGGCCTTCAAGAGGCAGCTGGACAACCATCTGTCAGGGATGCTTTAGGGTGGATTCCTGCATTGAGCAGGGGGTTGGACTCGATGGCCTTATAGGCCCCTTCCAACTCTACTATTCTATGATTCTATGAGTTTTGTTGATTCACTCATTCCTGGTTGAAGTAGCAACTGGCTGCAAACAATGCAAATCAATCCCCATCAGCTGCGAGGAGGTTTTTGTCTCACTTCCCCGTGTGGTCGTAGCATTGTGTACTTGCCGCTGCCTGCATAGGATGCACAGTAATAACCGGCTTCATCTTCTGCTTGAATGCCAGAGACGGTTAAGGTGGCAGAGCTGGACGAAATGTGAATGGAACCGGAGAATCGCTCTGGGATTCCAGAGGGTCTGCTGCTGTGCTGATAGATAATCAGCTTGGGGGCACTGCCAGGCTTCTGTTGATACCAGGATGAGTAGTACTCTCCGATATTTCCACTGCTTTTGGAACAAGAGATCCTGACTGTTTCTCCAAGGGATGCTGACAGAGAGGGCGGCTGAGTCAAAGTGAATTGGCCAAATGCTCCTGGAAGGAAGAAAAGAATGGAGAGAGGCCGACATCAATTAGATGTTTGTTCCATCAAGCTGAGAGAACAGGGAAGGGAAGCTGTGAGCAAGCAGCAGCATCAGAGGAGGATCTTCTTCTCGGAGTTTGTCACAATAAAAGCAAAAGCTAGCATGAATCAGAGGAGGGGGTCTTGTAAGGAAAAGTCAAGTTCTTCTCTACCTGTGCAGTAAGTAAAGAGGAGGAAGAGGAGAGGAGTCAAAGCCATGGTAGAGATATGGGAGCGTTTGGACTTCCGACAGCAAACAGTTCTCTAGATATGGCCCTCCTGGTCTTCCTTAAGACCATAACGCTGGAGAATGCAAATCCATGCAAATGTGCTTCCTGTCCATTGGCTACTACATAACCATCCTTTCCAGTTCTGCAATAAATGCACAAACGTCCCCCTTGGTGATTTAGTCAGAAGCACTTGGAAACAAATAATTTCAGTTATATTTATATATATATTTGTTTTCCCCAGAGAAGTCTCAAGGAGTTTCTGGCTCACTCCACCACGCCCTTAAGGCCTTACGGGGGTGAGCTTGCATTGTCCCCAACCCACCTCTGTCTCCACCAAGGAAGGAAGAGTCTTTAGCCTGAAACGTCACTGCATAATCCAGCGTGTTCTTATCCATTCGGCTGTGAATGGATCGTGTGCATACTGGGAGAAAAGAAGGCCCCATCAGGTTGTTCTATAGCAGTGATGTCCAACCTTTTCTGGTCCTGAGGACCAGATGTGGCTCAGAGCTCATGGGTTACACATGCCTGAACACACACACGCCTGCAGATACACACACACACATCACTCTAACACACACACACACACACACACTCAGAGGGAGCTTCTGAGTAAGTCAACAAGGAAGAGAGACTTTCAATTGGTGGCCCCCTGTTGTGGGATGCTCTCCCCACTGAGTCCTGCCTGGCACCAGCATTGTCACTTCTTCAGTCCCAGGTTAAGAGCTTGTTCTTCTCATCCCAAGAACATTTATTTGATGGTGTGTGACGGGGCTTTTGAATATTAGTTGTTTTGTCATGTGTTATAGTGTTTTACATTGATGGTGTTTTATCTCAACATTTGAAGTCTGACAGTGGTCCAGTTTGCACATCATGACTACCCATGGGTTGTTTAAACCATGGATAGTGCTGACTGAGCAGGAGCAAGAGACTGTGCTGGCTCCTACCACCCACTCTCACTATAACTGGGCAGAGCTAAACAAGCCAAGGACATGCCATCAATTGGTTGTTGATTGTGATGTCCAATCCAGATTATTATTATTATTATTATTATTATTATTTATTTATATAGCACCATCAATGTACATGGTGCTGTACAGAGTAAAACAGTAAATAGCAAGACTCTGCCGCATAGGCTTACAATCTAATAATGTTCTGGTTTGTTGGGGGGGAGTCAACTCAGAGTTCTGACCCAAGAACAAACCCTGGGTTACAAGTCTAGGTTCTTCTTCACATAGCACACAGGAAAACTCCATGGAGGAGAAGGCTAGCAATGGCAACTAGTCCTTTTGGCTGTATGTACTACCTCTAGGACCAGTGTACAGTGTACTGGTGTACATAGCCCATGTGGCTATGTACACCAGTTTCTGGGGAAGATGGGTGGAGAGTGGTGTTGCACTCATTTCCTCCTTATGGGATTGCCTTGAGTATCTGCTTGGCCACAATATGCTGGACTAGATGGACCTTTGGTCTGATCCAGCAGGGCTCTTCTGATGTTCTTTATCTTAGATTTGAATGCCACATTCATGAGTTGAGAGAAAACAGAAGAGAGAGAAATAATCATGGATTACTTTCCTTCTGTTTGGTGCAGTTCAACTTCTGTTCATGCACAAAGAGAGCAAAGAAAGAAAGAGAAGGTTTTTGTCTCACTTCCCCATCTGAACGAATGGCTGTGCCATATACTCCCAGTTTGCACGCAACAAGAATACATAGCTTCATCTTCCACCTGGGCGCCCGTAATGGTCAGGGACATCACATTTCCTGACTTGGAACCAGAGAAACGGGCTGGGACATCAGATGGTCTGGTACTGGTGGTGTACATCACCAACCGGGGATTACTCCCAGGTTTCTGCTGCAACCACCAAGGGTGATTGTTATCACCAATATTTCCACTGCTGTATCTGCAAGACAGGGTGACCGTCCCACCCAGAGCCACAAATTCTGGGTCCTTCAGCGTCTGCAGCTGCTGGGCACTGAGACCTGAAGGCAAAACAAAAGCAGGTTAATAGTTTATTAAACCGCTTGACATTGCAGCAACACCAAGCATTTGCAAAGCTCAGGGTTTTCAAGTCCAGTTTATCCATTCCATCAAATTGATTTTCCCTCACCAATGGAGACCAAGAGGATGAAGAGAAGCAGAGCCTGGGCCATTCTGGGGGAATATGACGGGGTTGTCTACCTAAAACACAAAAGGATATCCCATTAGCCTCTTCCATGTCTCTCTTAAATCCCCAGGAGTCATGAGAACAGACCCTGTATGCAAATACCTGACTTCTTAACTACTGTCTTAACTACTTCTTAACTACTACTGGCCCTAGGGAGTACAGAAATATACATTCGGGAAGGGCAGCTACAGTCTGCTGGTCTCACCATGCCTCTGATGGACCAGCAAAGTCTGTATCAGCTACAAATCTCTGGAACTGAGGATGGTAGGGGAAGCAAAGCTTAAATTGCATGGTTAGAACCCGGGGTCAAGACCTAGACCTGGTTTGTTTGCTTGTTTGCATGTTTGTTTTAACCCCAAGAGTCAGGCTAAGAAAATATGAAGCCAGAGCGAAGAAAACAGGACATGTGGGGAGAATATTTCGTTCTTGCAGATGATGGAATAGGTTTGTTCTCTGTCATTCCAAAGGCCCGGACTAGAACCATTGGCTGGAAATTGTAGTAGGGTGACCATATGGAAAAAGGACAGGGCTCCTACAGCTTTAATTGTTGTGATGAAGAGTTCACCAGGTGCTGCATGCCTACAAACGACACCTGCTGAAATTCCCTTTTCTATACCACTGTTAAAGATGCGGGAGCCCTGTCCTCCTTTCCATAGGGTCACCCTAAATAATTGCAGAGAGGTAGATTTTGGGTAAACAGTAAGAGAAATTTGCTAACATTGAATGCTGATCAGCAGCGAAAGAGACTACTTCAAGGGTGAAAGGTGGGGGATGGAATCCTCTTTAGTGGGGCTATTTCAGCAGAGGCTGCCCCAGGGTCTTTCTCCAATCTTTCTGTTCTCCTTCCTCCCTCAACTGATGGAAAGGAAAGTTCTGTTTCACAGTATCAGGTCTGTAAGTCTGTTTCTCTTAAGTACTAGGACAGAAACTGTGGAAAGAGCAACAGTGACACCTGTTGGCCACTGATGAACCACGTCAGGTATACAGTAACTCTGACTATCATAGAAAACCTATATCCTAAATAATAATAATAATAATAATAATAATAATAATAATAATAATAATAATAATTTAGTTACCCGCCTCTCCCTCTGGATCGAGGCAGGGTACAACACAAATAAAACGCCATAAAATACATAAAAACTAATTCAAATGTTTAAAACCAGTGCATCATTAAAGCAGCGCACCATTAAAAAAAGGCATCTTAAAATACAACTGGGTAGGCCTGCCAGAAGCCCAGCCCACCCTCTCCTAGGAGGGACGAAACAAGACAAAAAAGACGGTAAAGGAGAGTGAAAAACACGATGAGTTGATCGAACTCAGACCCTGACTCGGCACTTCCAAAAATGGCCTGATTTCGCTTACATTGATTTGGAGGCCATCTGTTTTGACTCTGGTACCAAGCTTAGTGCCTCCCACTGATTAACATTGGGATTTTAAAAATGGCTATGGAGGGAGGTGTTAAAATATGTGCAACATCGTCCCCCCCCCCCCCTATGGCCTTAGCTAGACCTAAGGTTTATCCCGGGATCGTCCCGGGATCTTCCCTGCCTGCTCCCGGGATATCCTGTGTGTCATTTACATGAACAGGGATGACCCCGGGAAGATCCCAGGATAAACCTTAGGCCTAGCTAAAGCCTCAGTCAGAATTCAATTATATTTGCAGGTGTAGTAGTCACAGATGAGGGCTCTACATCTGCCAAATGTCTGAAAAATGGGTACCGGGGAAGCCACTGTGGTTCTCGAGGGGGAGCGGGAGGGGAGCATGGTTCCCTGGCTCCAAGCTCAGACCGCAATCGATGAGCTTGGAGCCAGAAAACTGATTTCTCCCTAAGGCTGAAGACCTATACAATTTACATGGAAATAAGTCCCAATGAACTCAGTTTTGTGCATCACTAAACAAAGAATATTGATTGGCTTGTAGTGTGTGTGTGTGTGTGTGTGTGTGTGTGTGTGTGTGTGTGTGTGTGTTTGTCCTGTATAATACTACTAAGGTTCAAATTATGGCATGAACTATTAGGAGAAAAATGGTTTCAGTTATATATTTTCAATGTTTCTAACATTGGGACTGATGAGAGTTTGTCTCCCAGGCTATATGGCATTGCAGAGAGAGGTTTCATTCATTCACCCTCTCTATATGAACTGAACAAGAAAGCAGAGAATGTGTTATCATGTATCCACAGCACATCACACTGAGGTACAACGGTTCTTCATGCTCAAATTCTGCTGAAAGAAAGGAAATAGAACCAACATCTCCCTCTACTGATCAGTGCTGGGATACAGGCATCAAACGATGTCTGTTTTTAAACATAATGCAAAATCACAAAAATCAGCATTTTCATTTCTCTTTATTTGAATGGAAGACTTTAGCACCTATTTATGTTCCTCCTGTTGACTGTAAAGTACTTAAATGTTGCCCTAACAGAGGTTAACATAATCAATTTGAGTTTCATTGCAGACTTCATTTAATCTTCATACATTTAAAGGACTTGTAGAGTACAGGGCATATGATGTTTTTTTTCCACGCTGTTTGAAAGAATAAGAGATGGAAGGGACTTCAAAGGTCATCCAGTCCAACCCATTTGACAAGACAGAAAGCCTATATACATCACTGGCTGGGGAACATGGATGGGAGGGTTTGGTTGCACTGTGTCCTGCTTTTGGGTCCCTGATGGACAGCTGGTTGGCCACTGTGTGAACAAATTGCTGGACAAAATGGACGCATGGTCTGATCCAGCATGGACCTTCTTAAAAGTGGACAAAAGTCCACTGGAAGGACAATTGTCTCAGCATTGTAATGAGTCACAGATGTTTCTATAAGACGGGCTCTTTTCTGGACACAGTGCAGCCAAGGCGTGGAATATCTCTAATGAAGTATAGTGTAGTAACTACCAATCACATTGAAAATGGGACTATCAATTTCAGAATTAAACCATGTTTAAGTTTTGAAAGAAAAAAGAAAAAGAATGCTTGATCGGTTTCCTAATATTTTTAAATCTTCATTTCAACTCTGCTCCCGGTATTTCTGTTAGCTCAGTTCAACCTCTGTTGATGAACAAAGACAGCACAGAAAGAAAGAGACGGTTTTTGTCTCACTTCCCCATCTGAATGAATGTCTGTGCAACACCCCCCCAAAGTACACACAACAGTAATACACAGCTTCATCCTCTACCTGGGCCCCCGTAATGGTCAGAGACATCACATTTCCTGACTTGGAACCAGAAAAACGGGCTGGGACATCAGATGGTCTGGTGCTGGTGTGGTGCATCACCAACCGTGGTTGACTCCCAGGCTTCTGCTGCACCCACAAAGGGTAATTGTTATCCCCAATATTTCCACTGTTGTATCTGCAAGACAGGGTGACCGTCCCACCCAGAGCCACAAATTCTGGGTCCTTCAGCGTCTGCAGCTGCTGGACACTGGAGCCTGAAAGCAAATCAAAAACAGGTTAACAGGTTGTTGATTAAACTGCTTGACATTGCAGCAAAACCAAGCATTTGCAAAGCTCAGGATTTTCAAGTCCGGTTTATCCCTTCCAGCAAAATGAATTTCCCTCACCAACGGAGACCAGGACTGTGAAGAAGAGCAGCACCTGGGCTATTCTGGGGGAATATGATGGGGTCGTCTACCTAAAAAAACAAATGGATATCCTATTATCCTCTTCCAAGTCTCTCTTAAATCCCCAGGAGTCCTGAGAACAGACCCTTTATGCAAATACCTGACTTCTTAACTACTGTCTCCAGGCCCTAGAGAGTACAGAAACACACACATACACCACATTCTGGTTGTCACACCATGCCTCTGAAAGACCGGCAAGGTCTGTATCAGCTGCAGATCTCTGGAACTGAAGATGGTGGGTTAAGCAATGCTTTGTCCCTCCCACCAACCAATAAAGGGATTTAAAAAATGGCGGTGGGGGTTAAAATAAGTGCAACATCTTTTTTTAAAAAAAATTCCATGATATTTGCAAGTGTAGTAGTCACTGATGGGGGATGGAAGGGACTTCAAAAGTCATTCAGTCCAACCCATTTCTGCTGCAGGAAATCTGCTAATACAACATCCTTGATAGGTGGACGTGCAACATCTTTGGATGTTGGTTCAAGCTCTGCGGGTTCATTACTTTTTCAGACTTGTAATTTGTCATGTGATCATTTGTGAATTCTGTGGCTTGGGATTGTTAACTGAGCCTGAAATCCCCCCTTCTAATAACTGCATGAATTCACATTCATCAGAGATTTATACTATCCCTGGCAGGCACAACAGAATAAACTTGTTTTCTGCTGCAAATAGCAGGCAGGGGAGGTGCTACCATAGAGGCCACTCAGGCGGCCGCCTAGAGTGCCAAGCTAAGAGGGGTGCTGCACAGCGCAGCAGTCATGCGGATTATTGGCTGTGAGCCAGCCCGGGCCAGCCTGAGGATTCAGCTAGGCCTGGGCAGGTGAGATGGCGCCCTGCGCCCGCCCAGCCAAAGCGAAGCCAGGGATGCTGGGGTGGGAGTGGGGGCTCCATGTTCGGACTTCCGCCTGGAAGCCGCCCTCCCAGAGCCGCTCTAGCCACCCGGAAGCCACCCTCCCAGAGCCAGGAGGCCACCACCAGGAGATGAAAAAAAGGCACGTGGCGAGCTCGACCCTGGCCCAAGCCAGCCTCTGCCTTACTCCCGCGGAAAGGGCAGCAGGTCGCCTCACCTATCTCCTCAAACAGGCTGCGATGTCCAGGCAGGCGGGCAAGCGGGACTCGCTCTCCCTTCCCCCAGGAAAGCTAGGGACTTGTGGACTCCTCACAAGGCAAACTCTCCTGCTTCCTGATCCTGCACGCATGGATCAATGGGACTTGCATCAGAGAAAGCGTTGCACCGGGAGGCACCAGTGCGGACCGATCCACCTATGCCACCTTACTCGGAAGCCTTATTCCCCTGAGTAAATGTGCGGAGGGGATCGGGACGCCAGGATGCATAGTGGGTTGCGTTCGCACGGAAGTAAGTCCCGGTGAATTCCAGATGGCTCAGTCCCAAATCAAAGTGAGCCAGTCCCAGCTCTCCACTCCGCGCACACGTTTGGACTTCTGTGCAATTTTGGGTGTATGGGTGTGTGCAAGTAGCTCACCTTGCCTAGGGCGCAAAATAGTCTGGCACCGGCCCTGATAGCAGGTGCAGGATTTTAGATTTTTAGAAATGACCATGAAGTGTGTTAAAGTCCCATGTAAACACACATCAGGTGTGTGTGTGGGGGGGGGGGTTTCCAGGACTGCAATCGACTTCAAAAAGCCCATAAAGATCAATCGTATTAATAGAGCCACCTTTATTTTGATCCTATTTCCCAGAGGACCAATACCAGTCAAAGTAAGAACATAAGAAGAGCCATGCTTGGAGAAGGGGCGTGGCCAGAATTGGTATGCCAGGTGGGCCAGAAATGACATTTGGGCAACAGGTTCAACACCCCTTGACAAGACAGCAAGCCTATTTCCATCAGTGGCTGGGGAACATGGGTGGGAGGGTGCTGTTGCACTGTGTCCTGCTTTTGGGTCCCTGATGGACAGCTGGTTGGCCACTGTGTGAACAAATTGCTGGACGAAACGGACGCTTGGTCTGATCCAGCATGGACCTTCTTAAAAGTGGACAAAAGTCAACTGCAAGGACATTGTTTCAGCATTGTAATGAATCACAGATGTTCCCATAAGACGGGCTCTTTTCTGGACACAGTGCAGCCAAGCAGTGGAAAATCTCTAATGTGGTATAGTGTAGTAACTACCAATCACATTGAAAATGGGAATATCAATTTTAGAAGTAAATCATATTTAAGATTTGAAAGAAAAAGGAAAAAAGAATGCTTCATTGCTTTCCTAAAATTTTTGAATCTTCATTTCAACTCTGCCCCCAGTATTTCTGTTCGCTCAGATCGACTTCTGGTGATGAACAGAGAGCACAAAGAAAGAATGAGAAGGTTTTTGTCTCACTTCCCCATGTGAATGAATGGCTGTGCCATGAGCCCCCAGGGTTCACACAACAGTAATACACTGTTTCATCTTCTACCTGGGCCCCCGTAATGGTCAAAGACATCATATTTCCTGACTTGGAACCAGAGAAACGGGCTGGGACATCAGATGGTCTGGTGCTGGTGTGGTGCATCACCAACCGTGGTTTACTCCCAGGCTTCTGCTGCACCCACAAAGGGTAATTGCTATCACCAATGTTTCCACTATTGTATCTGCAAGACAGGGTGACCGTCCCACCCAGAGCCACGAATTCTGGGTCCTTCAGTGTCTGCAGTTGCTGGACACTGAGACCTGAAGGGGAGAAAAATCAGGATAAGGTCATTGCTAATGAAAAGGATTTAGCCCGTAGCAACACCAAGCATTTGCAAAGCTCAGGATTTTCAAGTCCGGTTTTTGCTTTCCACAAACTGAATTTATCTCACCAATGGAAACCAGGACTGTGAGGAGCAGCAGAGCCTGGGCCATTCTTGGGAAATCTGATGAGCTAGTCTACCCAAAGCACGCTCCCAGACCCTCTTAAATCCCCAGGAATCAAGAGAGTAGCCCCTTTATGCAAACATCTTACTTTTAACAACAGTCTCCAGGCACTAGAGGATTATGGATATGCACACACACACACACACAGGAAGGACAGTTACACTCTGTTGGTTCCACCACATCTCTGAAGGACCTGTGAGGTCTGTATCAGCTGCAAACCTCTGGACCTGAACAAGGTGGAGGAAGTGATGCTTCAACTGGGTAATTGCTCTCCATGGACAAGAACTAGAACCCCTTTTTTAATCCCATGTTGTGATCAAAAAAATGTATGAAGTGGTGATGTAGAAAACAGGGATTCTGAACATGCAAAGAGTGCATTTCAAATCAGACAGATGTGTTGCTCCAAATGGTAGGACTCTAGCCCACGGGATGCAAATTGCAGGGAAGCAGATTTGGGCTAAAAGTCCATGACATTGAGATCAATTCAGCAGGAAAGGTGTTGACTACCTCAAGAGGTGCTGTAATCCTTTCCAGTGGAGGTGCTTAAGCACAGGCTGGATGACCATCTTCCAGGAATCCTGTGGCTGCATCCTGCATGGAGCAGAGCATTGGACTAGATGTCCTCTGATCCCCTTCCAATTCTTTGATCCTATGATTCTAGCTAATGTGACACCACATCTAACCCAACATTCATTCATGATTGTGGACAAGGGCTTCTAGGTCAGAGATCCCTCCCAGACCATACCAGTTCCAGGTTTTGAGGGCCTTTCAAGAACACACCTTCAATAGCCCTCCTCTCTCAGTGGGCATGTCTAGATGATGCCTTATGACGGATCATCCCTGTGCATCCACATGACACACAGGGGATCCCAGGGGCAGGGAGGGATGATCCCTCCATTTCCCCAGGATTACCGGGACAGCTTTTAGCCTGATTTTCCCCACTTTCTCGAGATTGTCCCGAGATGATGTGTGGGCGGCCATCCCAGTTTCATCCTGGCTCCTCGCAAGTAAATGCGAGGATCCGGGAACCAGGCACAGAGCTCTTCAAGCACTCTGTGTCCCTGGGGGGTGGAGGGGAGCGGGGTCGGAGCTTTTTAAAAACACGTATGCTCATTTTTATCTTAATTTTAGAATTTCTGTAGACCGCCCAGAGAGCCCTGGCTATGGGGGCGGTATATAAGTGAAATAAATAAATAAATAAATAAATAAATAAATCACTTAACTTTGCACTAGAGCGCAGTGCGCTCCAGGGCCATTACTTTGAAAAAAATGTCCTTCTTCTGGGGACATTGCGCGCTGCGTGTGGACTGAGAGCCTATCCCCTCCCCTGGTGTAAACATGCCCAGTGGCTCTCGGTGTGCAGAAAGTGGATGGGGAGACGTTTTTCTCAGTTTGGCAAAATAGTAGAAACCAGGATCTTCCCATACAGCTGGGATGGGAATTGCAAGGAAGGAAGGAAGTCCTTCTTCAAATAGCGCACAGTTAAACTATGGAATTTGCTACCCTGAGATGTGGGGATGTCCACCAATTTGGATGGCTTTAAAGGTCAATTAGATCAATCCATGGAGGAGAAGGCTAGCAATGGCTACTAGTCCTTTTGGCTATATTCGGGTGACCCTATGAAAAGGAGGACAGGGCTCCTGTATCTTTAACAGTTGCGTAGAAAAGGGAATTTTAGCAGGTGTCATTTGTATATATGGAGAACCTGGTGAAATTCCCTCTTCATCACAACAGTTAAAGCTGCAGGAGCTATACTAGAGTGACCAGATTTAAAAGAGGGCAGGGCTCCTGCAGCTTTAACTGGTGTGTTGAAGAGGGAATCTCACCAGGTTCTCCATATATACAAATGACACCTGCTGAAATTCCCTTTTCAATACAACTGTTAAAGATACAGGAGCCCTGTCCTCCTTTTCACAGGGTCACCCTAGGCTATATGCACTACTTCCAGGACCAGAGCCCATGTGGTTATGTACACCGGTTTCTGGGGAAGATGGGGGGACGGTGGTGCTGCACTCACTTCCTGCTTATAAGATTCCCTTGGGTGGCTGGGTGGCCATTATGTGAACAGAATGCTGGACTAGATGGACCCTTGGTCTGATCCAGAAGGACTTTTCTTATGTTCTTTATCTTAGATTTGAATGCCACATTCATGAGTTGAGAGAAAACAGAAGAGAGAGAAATAATCATGGATTACTTTCCTTCTGTTTGGTGCAGTTCAACTTCTGTTGATGCACAAAGAGAGCAAAGAAAGAAAGAGACGGTTTTTGTCTCACTTCCCCATCTGAATGAATGGCTGTGCCATGAGTTCCCAGTGTGCACACAACAGGAATACACAGCTTCATCTTCTACCTGGGCCCCCGTAATGGTTAGGGACATCACATTCCCTGACCTGGAGCCAGAAAAACGGGCTGGGACATCAGATGGTCTGGTGCTGGTTTGGTGCATCACCAACCGGGGATTACTCCCAGGTTTCTGCTGCACCCACCAAGGGTGATTGTTATCCCCAATGTTTCCACTGTTGTATCTGCAAGAAAGGGTGACCGTCCCACCCAGAGCCACAAATTCTGGGTCCTTCAGCGTCTGCAGCTGCTGGACACTGGAGCCTGAAGGCAAAACAAAAACAGGTTAATGCAGCACCAAGCATTTGCAAAGCTCAGGATTTTCAAATCTGGTTTATCCTTTCCAATCCATCAAAATGATTTTCCCTCACCGATGGAGACCAGAACTGTGAAGAGAAGCAGGACTTGGGCCATTCTGGGTGAATATGACGGGGTTGTCTACCTAAAACACAAAAGGATATCCCATTAGCCTCTTCCATGTCTCTCTTAAATCCCCAGGAGTCATGAGAACAGACCCTGTATGCAAATACCTGACTTCTTAACTACTGTCTTAACTACTTCTTAACTACTACTGGCCCTAGGGAGTACAGAAATATACATTCGGGAAGGGCAGCTACAGTCTGCTGGTCTCACCATGCCTCTGATGGACCAGCAAAGTCTGTATCAGCTACAAATCTCTGGAACTGAGGATGGTAGGGGAAGCAAAGCTTAAATTGCATGGTTAGAACCCGGGGTCAAGACCTAGACCCTGATTTGTTTATTGTTTTTAAGCCCATGAGTCAGGCTAAGAAAATATGAAGCCAGAGTGAAGAAAACAGAAGATGTGGGAGAACATTTCCTTCTTACAGATGATGGAGTAGGTTTGTTCTCTGTCATTCCAAATGCCCAGACTACTACAACCATTGGCTGGAAGTTGTAGTAGGTTGGTCATTTTGAAAAGAGGGCAGGTCTCTTGCAGCTTTAATGGTTGTGATGAAGAGGGGATTTCACCAGGTGCTGCATGCATGCAAATGGCACCTGCTGAAAATCCCTTTTATATACTACTGTTAAAGATACAGGAGCCCGGTCCTCTTGAATGCTGATCAGCAGTGAAAGAGACTACTTCAAGGGTGAGAGGTGGGAGATAGAATCCTATTTCGTGGGACTATTTCAGCAGAGGCTGCCCCAGGGTCTTTTTCTTATACTTCTGTTCCCTTTCCTCCTTCATCTGATGGGAAGGAAAGTTCTGTTTCACAACCTCAAGGTCTGTAAGTCTGTTTCTCTTAAGTACCAAGACAGAAACTGTGAAAGAGCAGCAGTGACACCTGTTGGCCACTGTTGAACTACATCCACTAGTAGAGGCGTTCAGAGCGCCGTCCGGCTCAGTTTTATTGGATGAGTTTCAGTTATTGAGGCCCGAGGATGTGGACAAGGTGCTTGGCCAAGTCCGGTCGACCACCTGTGTGCTTGACCCTTGCCCCTCGTGGCTCATTACATCAAATAAGGAGGGGATCGCCGGCTGGGTCCAGGAGGTTGTAAATGCCTCCTTGAGAGAGGGAGTGGTGCCGGCCTCTTTAAAAGAGGCGGTAATTAGACCACTCCTGAAGAAGCCTAATCTGGACCCGGAAGATGTAAACAACTACAGGCCGGTGGCTAATATCCCTTTCCTGGGCAAGGTGCTTGAGCGGGTGGTTGCAGGACAACTCCAGGCACTCTTGAATGAAACGGATTATCTAGATCCATTTCAATCGGGTTTCAGGCCTGGTTTTGGAACAGAAACTGCCTTGGTCGCCCTGTGGGATGACCTCTGTCGGGAGAGAGACAGGGGGAGTGCGACCCTGTTGGTTCTCCTGGACCTCTCAGCGGCCTTCGATACCATCGACCATGGTATCCTTCTGGATAGGTTGTCTGAACTGGGAGTTGGAGGTACTGCGTTGCAGTGGTTCCGCTCCTACTTGGATGGCCGATTCCAGAAGGTGGTGCTGGGGGATTATTGCTCTGTGCCGTGGCTCCTAAGCCATGGGGTTCCGCAGGGCTCTATTTTATCCCCTATGCTGTTTAACATATACATGAAGCCGCTGGGGGAGGTTATCCGGAGATGTGGACTGAGGTGTCATCAATATGCGGATGACACCCAGCTCTACCTTTCCTTTTCATCAAACCCAGGTGAGGCAGTGACTGTTCTGAACCAGTGCCTGGGCACGGTAATGGACTGGATGAGGGCTAACAAACTGAGACTCAATCCAGACAAGACGGAGGTACTGTTAGCGGGTGGTTCATTTGTCCGGCGAGGTGATGTTTGCCCTGTCCTGGACGGGGTTGCACTCTCCCTAAAGGATCGGGTCCGTAGTTTGGGGGTGCTCTTCGATCCAGAACTGTCACTTGAGGCACAGGTGAACTCAGTGGCAAAGAGCACCTTTTATCAGCTTAGGCTGATATACCAACTGCGCCCTTATCTGGACAGTGATAGCCTAGCTACAGTTATCCATGCTCTGATAACCTCTCGTTTGGATTACTGCAATGCGTTATACGTGGGGCTGCCTTTGAAAACGGTCCGGAAGCTTCAGCTGGTACAAAACAGGGCAGCCCGTTTACTAACAGGGACTGGCTGGCGAGATCACATTACGCCAGTCCTTTTACAACTTCATTGGCTGCCAGTCCAGGTCCGGGCCCGATTCAAAGTGCTGGTATTGACATTTAAAGCCCTAAACGGTTTGGGACCAGGTTATTTGAAGGAACGCCTCCTCCCATATGTACCTACCCGGACCTTAAGATCATCTACAGGGGCCCTTCTCCGTGAGCCCCTGCCAAAGGAAGTGAGGCAGGTGGCTACTAGGAGGAGGGCTTTCTCCGCTGTGGCACCCCGGTTGTGGAATGAGCTCCCCAGAGAGGTCCGCCTGGCGCCTACACTGTACTCCTTTCGTCGCCAGCTGAAGACCTTTTTATTCACTCAGTATTTTAACACTTAATTTTAACTTAAATTTAAATTATACTGTTTTAACTCTGTATTTTAACCTTATATCAATTTTGCTGCGTGGTTTTATCCTGGTTGTGCTTTTTATATTGTATTTTGTATTTGTATTTTTAACTTGTTGGTTGTTTTATGATGATTTTAATTTTTGTGAACCGCCCAGAGAGCTTCGGCTATTGGGCGGTATAAAAATGTAATAATAATAATAATAATAATAATAATAATAATAATAATAATAATAATAATAATCCTATATCATACTTAAGCTCACCCACCCTCTCCTAGTAGGGACAAAAAAAGGCAGTGAAGGAGAGTGAAAAACAGTGAGTCGATCCAACTCGGACCTTGACTCGTCACTTCTGAAAATGGTCTGATTTCACTTAAATTGATTTGGAGGCCATCTGTTTCAACTTGGGTACCAAACTTTGTTCCTCCCATTGACTAACATGGGGGATTTTTCAAATCGTAATTCATGGTGGGGAGGTTAAAATAAATACAACGTCTCTTTTTCTCTATATCAGAATTCCATGATATTTCCAGGTGTATGATTTTTATTTATTGATTTATTTATTTTTGCATTTTTATACTGCCCAACAGCCAAAGTTCCCTGGGCAGTTCACAAAAGCTAAAACCATTCAAAGTATAAAACAAACAGTATAAAAACATGATATAAAATACACATATTAGTCACAGATGAGGGCATTATACCTGTGCAATGTCAGAAAAATAGGTACCGGGGTGGGGTGGGGGTTATGCTCCGAAGACTCCTGCAATGCCAACTTTCCTTTTCTGCTGGAAGGGGGACGTGGGCCAGATCTACACCTCATGTTCTATCAATACGATCCCATCGTGGTAGCACTATATGCCTCTTGTGCATTTATGCCTTGTAGCTAACATAATGACATCTGTTGCTGTATTTCGGATAATATGGGAAATCATACTAGAAAGCGGTATATGGAATGTGTGATGTGCCCCAACAAGTTATCAGTGCACTTCAATACCATCAAAAGGCACTAGTGTAGATCTAGAATCATAGAATAGTAGAGTTGGAAGGAGCCTATAAGGCCATTGAGTCCAACCCCCTGCTCAATGCAGGAATCCACCCTAAAGCATCCCTGACAGATGGCTGTCCAGCTGCCTCTTAAAGGCTTCTCTAGGTAACTGGTTCCATTGTCCCAGAGGGTAGTTGTAGTTGAAAGCAATTTGTTTTCTATCAAATGGAACAAAGATGGTTGGAAATCATAGAATCATAGAATAGTAGAGTTGGAAGGGGCCTACAAGGCCATTGAGTCCAACCCCCTGCTCAATGCAGGAATCCACATTAAAGCATCTCTGCCAGATGGTTGTCCAACTGCTTCTTGAAGGCCTCTAGCCCAGAAAGATACAAACTAGTAATTCTTTTGTGGCATTGATGGGCCAGAAATAGCTACATGTTCCTCCAAGCATCCTTTGCACTGGGTGGGTGGTCTGCAGATCGCATTGCAATCTCAGAAAGGAACCGATTTTGACTGTAGGTTGAAACACTAGACCATGTTTTTTTTCCAATGTAGCTTCCACAGGGAGGAGAGAAATAGATTTCTTGGCCCTCTTATGAGAAAATGCCCTGGAAGGACACCCAAACAGTATTTGGAATATTTTCTGGCAGGTACAAACAAGTTAACAACAGAGTTAGTGGCTAAGTTCCTCCTCTCCATACAAAGGAATCGCAAATTGATCTTATCTTAATTGTAACTTCTATCCCATGCTGCTGTTGCTTATCTTTTGTACAAGGTGTTCTAACCATGCCTATATATTTTAAATATGTGTATGTTTTAAATAACTCTTTTAGCCTGTTTGTATAATGAACTAATGACTGTGATTTTATGGTTTTAAATTAATGATTGTTGGTATAGTTTCTATTAGGTCTGTGACCACATAATAAAATGTATGTAACTCCGTGCTCAGGGTGAAAGAGATTTGACGCTCCTGCCCTCAGTGGTCAGAGGCCAGAATATTTCATGGGCTAGTGGTCGTCAACTGGTCCAGACCCAGGATCCACCTCGGATTCCCAACCTGCAGCATGGGGCCCACTTTCCCAATTTTACTAACTATGCCTATATATTTTAAATATGTGTATGTTTTAAATAACTCTTTTAGCCTGTTGAACAAAAGACTGTGATTTTATGGTTTTAAATTAATGATTGTTGGTATTTTTATTTTATTTATTTATTTAAGGATTTTTATGCCGCCATTCAGCCAAAAAAGGCTCTCATGGCGGCTTACAAAAGTATTTCTTGACAGTCCCTGCCCACAGGCTTACAATCTAAAAGACATGACACAAAAGGAAAGGGGATTGGGAGGGAGGAGGAGGGGGGGAAAGGAAAGCAAATTCAGGCACTACAATCTTAGTTGCAAAGTTCAGCAGTTACAGGTGACAGCAGGAGGGAGGGGGCTCTCAGCTGGAGCTGGACCCAGGTACGGTGGAGAGGTGCCTGGCTGCTGCTTCCTCCCTCACTGGTGGCCTCTGCAGAGACAGTTGGTAGCAGGAGGGAGGGGGCTCTGAGCTGGAGCTGGACCCAGGCACGGTGGAGAGATGTCTGGCCGCCGCTTCCTCCCTCACTGGTATTGCTTTTATTGGGTCTGTGACCGCATAATAAAAATCTGAGATCTGAGACTGTAGGTTGCATCTGAGTCCATGTTCGGTCTGGAAGATGCTAAAGGCGTAAAGCACTGGTCCAAAATGAACTGAAATGAATTTCTCATACAACCCTAGCAAAGGGTGCCGCATAAAAATGGATCAGTTGGGTGGCTATCTCACAGCTGAGCCAGCTCTGTCTCCTCAGTTGTGGCTATAGGTGGTGGTGGTGGGTTTTGGAGGTGAGGGGCATGTGGCTCTGTGATCTGAATTGCACAGACTGATTTGTGTGGGTTACAAAAGGAGATAAGACTACATGACATTTCTCTTTCTTATCATAGAATCATAGAATAGCAGAGTTGGAAGGGGCCTACAAGGCCATCGAGTCCAACCCCCTGCTCAATGCAGGAATCCACCCTAAAGCATCCCTGACAGATGGTTGTCCAGCTGCCTCTTGAATGCCTCTAGTGTGGGAGAGCCCACAACCTCCCTAGGTAGCTGATTCCACTGTCGCACTGCTCTAACAGTCAGGAAGTTTTTCCTGATGTCCAGCCGGAATCTGGCTTCCTTTAACTTGAGCCCGTTATTCCGTGTCCTGCACTCTGGGAGAATCGAGAAGAGATCCTGGCCCTCCTCTGTGTGACAACCTTTTAAGTATTTGAAGAGTGCTATCATGTCTCCCCTCAATCTTCTCTTCTCCAGGCTAAACATGCCCAGTTCTTTCAGTCTCTCTTCATAGGGCTTTGTTTCTAGACCTCTGATCATCCTCGTTGCCCTCTTCTGAACACGCTCCAGCTTGTCTGCGTCCTTCTTGAATTGTGGAGCCCAGAACTGGACGCAATACTCTAGATGAGGCCTAACCAGGGCCGAATAGAGAGGAACCAGTACCTCACGTGATTTGGAAGCTATACTTCTATTAATGCAGCCCAAAATAGCATTTGCCTTTCTTGCAGCCATATCGCACTGTTGGCTCATATTCAGCTTGTGATCTACAACAATTCCAAGATCTTTCTCATTTGTAGTATTGCTGAGCCAAGTGTCCCCCATCTTGTAACTGTGCATTTGGTTTCTATTCCCTAAATGTAGAACTTGGCATTTATCCCTATTAAATTTCATTCTGTTGTTTTCAGCCCAGCACTCCAGCCTATCAAGATCACTTTGAAGTTTGTTTCTGTCTTCCAGGGTATTAGCTATCCCACCAATTTGGTGTCATCTGCAAATTTGATCAGCGTTCCCTGCACCTCCTCGTCCAAATCATTAATAAAAATGTTGAAGAGCACTGGGCCCAGGACTGAGCCCTGCGGCACCCCACTCGTTGCCTCTCCCCAGTTTGAGAAGGTTCCATTGATAAGTACTCTTTGAGTCCGATTCTGTAGCCAACTGTGGATCCACCTAATAGTTGTTCCATCTAGCCCACTTTTAGCTAGTTTGTTAATCAGAATGTCATGTGGTACTTTGTCAAAAGCTTCCAGCTCTGTGATTCAAGCCTCTCCAGGCACAGATCAAACGACATTCTATTGTAGGCATTCTCTGAGAGGAAGAGAAGAGGTTTTTGTCTCAGTTCCCCATGAGAATTTACCACCGTGCAACGAGTTGCTACTGCCGTGGTACCTGATACAAAAATAATCTGCCTCATCTTCAGCCTGAGCGTTGGTGATGGTTAAATAGCCGATGTTCCCGGAACGAGAGCCAGTGAACCGGTCAGGGATTCCATCTCCCCTGCTGGTGGTACCATAGAGCACAAATCGAGGAGCCTGACCAGGTTTCTGTTGATACCAGTTAAAGGCGTATGAGCTATCACTGGTAGTGCAGGAGATTTTTGTTGTTTCTCCCAGGGACACAGACTGGTAAGCAGGCTGAGTCCAAGGCTGTGAACTGACACCTTTTGGGGAGAAAAAAAGCAAACACAATGACCTGGGTTCATATTCTATGTCCTCAGCTATCCACAAAGTACAACATCCCTATGAGAATTGCAAACAGCTTTCTTCTTGGCCTATGTAACATGAATCCTAACCTTACCTGTGCAGAAAGTGAGAAGTACAAGGAAATACAGAGCCCAGGCCATGGTGAGTTTGACTTGCTGGAGGGGGGGAAAAGGAACTTATTGGGATATTTCCCCACTTCCTTTCTTAAATCACCCAGAGCTGAAGTTTTTGTCCCTTCATGCAAATGTGCTCCGTGGTCATTGGCTCTACTAGAATGGCATGTTGCTGCAGATAATGATGGGATGTGCTAACAAAGCCAAAGAGCACAGGACACATTTGCATAAAGGAGATTTTTTAAAAAAAAATTAGCAAGATTTTAGCAAGGATGGAAATGAGGTAGTGGTGGCACAACATACTCAGGGCTCATCAACACCAAGTAGGATATTCCACTATGAAAGCTGTATATAAAAGGCAGGAGCCACACTACTGCTTTATAGTGATATTGGAGTGCACTGCAGGTTCTACACTACTGCCTTATAGTGCTAATGAGGTGCACTGACAACCGTGGGGGGCCCATGACATCTACACCAATCAGGATATAACACTATGAAAGTGGTATGTAAACTGTGTATGGTATATGTCATGGGCCCCAACAGTTGTCAGTGCACTTCAATACCTCTATAAAGCAGTAGTTTGGCTCCTGCTTTTTATATACTGCTTTCTTACCACTTTCATAGTGGAATATCTGTTTGATGTAGATGAGCCCTGTGTAAAGGAGGAAACATAGTTAAATGGTGTTTTCACATAGGATCTTCAGAATACCTTTTATTTGGGGGGGGGAGTATAAAATGTCTCACTTGCCAGCATTCTTAATGTGGGAGAGCTAGAAAGGGGACCATTTTGAAAACAAATTGTCAAATGTTTGTTTTACATTCAAATAATTGAAGCTGAAATGCATGAAACCTATTTCAAACAAACAAAGATCATCCCAGATTTGGGAACTTATCATAGATTCGGCAAATCCTTCGGAAATGAAATTGAGATAGGCCTGGATAAATCTGCCAAGTTTGGTTTCTCTTAAGATTTTTCCAATCTTAATTTCAGTTCATCTGGAACTTTGAGCATTTTTCCAAATTTGATTCATCATGAACTCTGAGAGATCTTTTATTAAAAACTTCCGCATAAAAATTCATAAGCATTTCTGTGCACGTTTTTTTTTTAATGCATGCATTTCGTATGCATTTTGGGTAATATGCCCATTTTTGCATATGGTTTTCCTAATATAATGCTTTTTGAACATTATTTCCTCTAATATACCAAGTGTAATGCATTTTATTTTAATTGAAGAACTCCGTTGCAAAAAATAATAATGGAAAAGAGTGATATCTTCTGTTGGAGAGAGAGAGAGAGAGAGAGAGGTGTTTATTTGTTCATCATCTCTATGTATAATTGAATAAGAAAGTCCAGAAACAACCATGAATCTGGAACATTCTTCACTTCACACTATGAAGAGTCTTTGCTTCTGTGTAATATATCTGCCAAATGAATGGAAAATGGACTAGCACTTCCCCCTGCAGGTTGATGCAGTGACAGATGGTATCCAATAGGGCTGTGCACGGACCACCCAATCCGCTTCAGAGCACGATCTGAACCTCCCCCAATCTGCCTCCGAGCCAGATCCGAGGTGAGATTCGGACATCCGAATCATGATTCGGATGTGTTTCTCCATAAAGTTCCATTAGGAGAAATAAACACTTATAACTTTTTCATTTTTCAAGATAGCAATATGGAATTTTCTGGGCTTACAGATGGATTCATGGTTGTCATCTGTGGAAATTTTGAAAATGATATGTTGACAGGTTTTGTCGCAATTAATTTTTTTTTAAATTGGATTTTTCAAAGGAACAGTTCAAGCTAAGGTCTGTGTATTCAAGAGAAGATCAGACACTATCCATTGAAGTGCAAATCAATCTACCCTTTTGTGTTGTAAAAGCTGGATGTTCCCATTCAGACTCCAATTAGCAGTGAAGGGCTGTAAGTTAGGGACTAGGTAGATACAGCACAGAGACCCAAGGACGAAAGATCTCTGCTGATCTCTCCCTTGTTAAACCCTCCTCCACCATTGTGATTGGTGGCTGCTGGACACTTGAGCAGGATTGAGGGATACAGTGCTACAGGCTTCAGGATGTTTGGCAGGTCAAGCTGTCAATCATCCCCCCAAAACTCCTTCTCCCCCTCCCTTTTTAAAGTTTTTTTTAAAAAAATTAATAGCAACAGAACTGCTGAACATATCTGCCTGAAAATTAGCACATGTGACATACACAAGGCCATCTCTAAGTTCCCCAAGTTTCAAGATTCTATGTTGAAAAATAAAAAAGTTATAGGATTTTTTCCAATAAAACCCTATGGGGGGGAAACGTGGTATGGCCTAAAATGGTGTCCAAATCTCTGAATCGATCCGAATCGATTCGGAGAGGTCCGATCTGCTCCGGACCAATCCAGAGACCCCCCAAACTGCCTCAGATTGGTGATTCGGAGGTCCAAAACACCCCAATCTGCTTCAGATTCAGGGTTCGGATCTGAGGCGGTTCACAGTCCTAGTATCCAACCACTTAATCATGGTTTAAAGCAAAATGCTTAAAGGTACAAAGCTAAACATTTTTTTCATTTCTGTTTATTTGAATGGGAGAGGAAGCACACACTGAGAGTTTCCTTACTGAAACTCTAAAGTGCTTAAATTTTGTTCCAGATAATATTACCTAACATATTTAAAATATATGAACTTGCACTGGATGACCTACTTAATTTGTATTTATTTCCGTGTGTGTGTGTGTGTTGGGAGAAGTGGAGGAAGCTGTTAACAGATTCATTAAATTTTGTTGTTGTTGTTTTGAAATTTTACAATACACATTTTTTTTAAAAAAATTAATTTTTTAATTTTAATTTTTTTTTAATTTAATTTTTTAATTTTAATTTTTTTTTAAAAAAATTAAATTTTAAATGTCTAACTCAGAGTTTCTCTTTCTTAATCAGGGTGGGCTAATTTTGAGGTTGTTGTTTTGTTCTGTTAACTGGGGTATGCTGGGAATTGAACCCTACACATCTCAAGAGCATCAGGTTAAGGAAAGCTCTCTGCTTCTGTCACCCTGTGGTCTGAACTGGGCGGACTGATCTGTGTGTCATGGGTGACCCAGTTCTTGCACTAGGAGGTGGGACTATGTGGCTTTTATATCTCTTCCAACTGCATATTTTTCCCTGCCACTTCCCTGCATGGATCTCCACTCACCCCTCTGGAGAGGAAGAGTGAAAGTTTTTGTCTTGGAGAAGGAGGTGGGAATATATGACATTGATGTCTCATATGACTCAATTGTTCAAGGATCTCCATGCACAGATGAAACAATAGATTTTTTTTTTTTATCTGGGGAGGAGAAGTGAAGGTTTTTGTCTCAGTTCCTCATTAGATTTTACCACTGTGAAACGTCGTGCCGCTTCCATCCCACCTACCGCAATAATAATCTTCCTCGTCTTCAGCCTGGACATTGGTGATGGTTAGATAGCCAGTATTCCCAGAGCTAGAACCAGTGAACCGGTCTGGGATTCCATCTCCCCTGCTGGTGGTACCAGAGAGCACAAATCGAGGAGCCTGACCAGGTTTCTGTTGATACCAGTTAAAGGCGTATGAGCTATCACTGGTAGCGCAGGAAATTTTTGTTGTTTCTCCCAGGGACACAGACTGGGAGGCAGGCTGAGTCCAAGTCTGTGAACTGACACCTTTTGGGAAGAAAAAAGGGGAGCACAATGACCTGGGTTCATATTCCATGTCCTCAACTAGCCACAAAGTACAACATCCCTATGAGAATTGCAAACACCTTTCTTGCTGGCCCATGTAACATGAATCCTACCCTTACCTGAGCAGAAAGTGAGAAGTACTAGGAGATACAGAGCCCGGGCTATGGTGAGTTTGACTTGCTGGAGGGGAAAAAAGGGAACTGGTTGGGATATTTCCCCACTTCCTTTCTTAAATCACCCAGAGCTGAAGTTTTTGTCCCTTCATGCAAATGTGCTCTGCGGTCATTGGCTCTACTAGAATGGCATGTTGCTGCAGATAATGATGGGATGGTCTAACAAAGCCAAAGAGCACAGGACACATTTGCATAAAGGAGTTTTTTTTAAAAAAAAAAATGCGCTCATTTTCGGGGAGAAACCCAAAATGGCGGGTGCAACATCCTCTTCCTCCCGGGACATCGTGTGCCGCATGTAGGCTGAGGGGGAGGATCTCACAATCACCATAGCACGAGATCCTCCCCACCCCATCCCTAGGTCTAGATATGCCCACAGTGTCACACAGGGCAAAAACTTGAAAGAAATCTGATGATGTGTCAAATTCCCCGACACTGTGCGATATAATTCACAGCGGTCCAGGATGGGTTATACTTGTGTCTTTGTGGTGCAGTGGGTTTATCCATTTCAATAAATGAATTTCCCTCACAAAGGAGGGCAGGATCACAAAGAGAAGAGCCAGAGCCATTCTCAGGAAAGCTGAGCCTTCAAATAGAAATATGCCCGTATATATAGTGCACACCGTATTTTGATCTGACTTTTATACTGTTAGTTTTACTCTCCCCTGTGCCTGTTCTGTGCATTCTCTTCCTCTTCTTATTGTTTTATTATGATTCTATTAGAATGTAAGCCTATGCGGCAGGGTCTTGCAATTTTATTGTTTTACTCTGTACAGCACCATGTACACTGATGGTGCAATAATAATAATAATAATAATAATAATAATAATAATAATAATAACAACAACAACAACAACAACAACCCCAAATAAGATTACAAGCCATATAACCTTCTAATTTCAACTGAAAGTTATTTTTCCGTCAGTTACCATTCCCCATACTGTACTATTATCAACCCAAAGTTGTTCAGCAGGAGTTTTGCTGCTCTATTATTTTTATCAAGGTCTTGTTCCATGATTGCATGGTGAAGATTATTTTGGATGGCAAAAACAGACCACCTGCATGCACAAACATCACCAGAAAGGCTGCCAAAAGGACCAAAGAAACAGCTTTGGGTGTCATTTTCTTGGTAGAACAGGCAGGATACAAATCAAATGAATGAATGACTAAAGACATCACATCTCCCACTCTTGGTTTGGGGGCCTCTTTCATTGCACAAAAACGGAGATGCTGCTATAGCCAGTTGTGTTTCTGTTCAATAAAATGAGAGCAAAGAAATGAGCACAAGGTTTTTATCTCACTTCCCTGTCTGAATCAACCACTGTGCCACTCGCTCCCAGTCCACACGCAACAGTAATAAGCTGCTTCATCTTCCAGTTGGGCCCCCGTAATGGTTAGGGACATCACATTCCCTGACCTGGAGCCAGAGAAACGGGCTGGGACATCAGAAGGTCGGGTGCTGGTAGAGTGCATCACCAACCAAGGTTTACTCTCTGGTTTCTTCTGGGCCCACCAAGGGTGATTGTTATCAGCAAGGTTTCCACTATTGTATCTGCAAGACATGGTGACCGTCCCACCCAGAGCCACAAATTCTGGGTCCTTCAGAGTTTGCAGCTGCTGGACACTGGGACCTGAAAGAGGACACAGATGGGAATAGATTATTAAACCTAATTTACAATGGAGCAACACCAGACCTTTGCAAAGCTCAGGATTTTAAACAAATTCAGTCAAGTACAACGAACACATCCCTTCCTCCAAATGAGTTCCCCTCACCAATGGAGATGAAGAGTGTGAAGAGAAGCAGAGTTAGGGCCATTGTAGGGAAAGTGGATAGAGTGATGTTCCTCAAGTAGAAGGATCTCCCCTTGGCTTCCTCCCGGTCTCTCTTAAATCCCCAGGGGTCAAGAGAGCACCCCCTGCATGCAAATCTGTTGCTCTTTAAGTACTTTCCCTCTGCACTGGAAGACGATCGACCAATTGCAAAGGAAGGCAACTGCGCCCTGAGAGAGCCATGGCTTCTTCCACCTACATTTCCTCTGCTACTGTCATTCACCATATTTCTCATCCCACCCTGCTTACTGCATATCACATGGGGGGTGTCCTTCCCCAGTCCTGCTCTTCACGTCCTTCCCTCACCTGGTGTAGAGGAAAAAGCAATATTTCACAGTAGCAAACTCAGCCTGTCTTTTTAGTCAGGTGAGAAAGCAAGGCAAATATGAAAGGGCAACAGCGACACCTACTGGGCAATTAGTATCATCTCATGCGTATCTCAGCATTAGCTAGAACTGTGCATGAATGGAGTCTCAAAATTCTCTACACTATTTCTGGACAGAAAAACTGGGGGTACAATTTCACTGAGTTTCTCCAGTGAGTGGAGGAATTCCCAACAGTTTCTTACTAGCAAGGCTCATCAACGGCAGGGGATGTAGCACAGCTTCTTTGTGTTTTCCTAAGTATTTTGGGGGCAGCCTGCATTGGCAGTTTGGACGAGAAAAAAAAATACTATATTTTACAGTATAGTTCAGAAAAGGATATAATATGTTGACCATTTACTCCAAAATAATTGTCATCACTACTCACATGTAGAAAGGTAATTATTTTGTTTTAAATTGGTCTGTTAAAATACTGTTTAGTGATACATGTGATGTTCAGTTTATATATTGTTTATATATTGCGTTGTCCCCAGTTGGCAGTTTCAAGTGACTGGCAAACGGACTAATGACATTGTAATTGGATTAATTTTGATGTCATGATTTAGAAACTAATTGTTAGCATTAATTTTATTGTAGATATCACACTATGTGCATTCTGTATGTATTAATGCAACATAAGGACTGTTGTAAAAGTACATTTGTTAAATATACATCATTGAATTAGCAAAAAATATCTCACAAGGTAATTTGCGTTCTAAGCATTTTAGGAATTTGAACTATATCCCTTAGGTCCTTACCTATACTTGGCAGTTTGGACACCATCTTCAAAAATATAGGTATGAAGTGGGCAGGCAGTGTGGGGTGGAAGAAGAGGAAGAGGTGGAGCTACTGCTGAGCCAAACTCTGTACTTCAATTTCCTCCTTAAAAGAGCCTCCCAATTTTTGCCTGATTCTTGGGGTGTTTTATAATTTCCTAGATGTAGCCATTGCTTTATAACATATATTAGTATGGGAGTACAGTTGCAAAAACTTCCTCAAAGCAGGATTTGTTCTTGTGAAGAAATTTCACACAGACCTCTATAAATATTTAGAATCACTCCTGCACCCTCACTCAACATATTTATCCCAGCCCTGCCAATGAATACAGACTTTCCTTGTTTGTGTTCATGAAAGAACATCTAGGATATGATTGCAAGGCTGATGTATTTTTTCAATGTAAAGGTCTTCTTTTTTATTATTATTTATTACATTTATATCCCACCTTTTTCCTCCTTAAGGAATGCAAGGCAGCATGCATAATCCTCGTCCTCTCCATTTTATCCTCACAACAACAACCCTGTGAGGTAGACTGGGCTGAGAGTCTGCGACTGGCCCAAAGTCATCCAGTGGGTTTCCATGGCTGAGCGGGGACTAGAACCCAGATCTCCCGACTCCGAGTCCAACACTTTAGCCACTACATCACACTGGCTCTCATTCTCCCTCAAATCTCCAGGGAAGGAGTGTGCAAATGTCCACCCCTGAGTTTAAGACAAGAGTGTCTCCCTAACCTGTTTGATAAGAAACAGAAAGAGACAATAGAGTACCAGCTTTGGTTGTGGCAGAGAACCCTCAAGCAGCCAGTGGTGGCTTGACAGGTCAGCATCCTTGGACAGGTAGTCATAGTCCTGGGACTTCTAGTGACCTGCCTCCAACTTGCACATTACCATCCCAACCTAAACAACTAGCTTGGGATGTAGCAGTACTAAGGCTAGGAAAGATGGAATCAGCACCCTGGAGAGTTCCATGTATAGCTTAAACTGGGGCCTCATGGAAGCAATGCTCAAATATTGATTCAGCAACGGACAACAGCAAACTGAGGCCTTAGCTAGACCAGGCAAAATCCTGCGGCGAACCCCGGGATCATCCCCGAGCATCCACATGACGTACAGGGGATCCCAGAATCAGGGAGGCATCCTCCCTGGTCCTGGGATCTCGCCCTCCCCTTTGGGCCCGCTTTTTCCGCGGTCCTGGGCTGAGCCTGAGACCGCAGAATGTGTAGCCCGTTGCCGCGGCTTGACGCAGGAGCTGCGCCCATCAGGGGTAGGGTGGGGAGAGCAGGGAAATTAAATTATTTATTTTAAAAAGGACCTACCTTTGCGCATGACCATTCGTGCACTCCTGTTTCTTTAAAAATAAAAAATGGCGGGTGCGACGCCTCTCTTCCTGTATAAATGGAGGAGGGATCTCGCGTTAATCGCAATGCAAGATCTTCCTTCCTCCGTTACGGACTATAAGGTAGGTCTAGCTAAGGCCTGAGTCTTAAATAGGGATGCAGCTCCATCTGGGTGGATTAGAATTATACAATCATAGAGAAGGAAGGTACCACAGTGGTTAACTAGTCTGACCTGCTGCTGATGCAGGAAACCTATTACTACAGCTTCCATGATAGGTGGCCTTCTGGAGAGGTCACTCTGCCTTCGGTGAGAGAAGGCTCTTCAGTGAAAGGAGCCTGATCTGCTTTAACAGCCATTGATGTCACTGGAGACAAGATGGGTAGAGGGTGGTGTTGCACTCCCTTCCTGCTAATGGGATTCCCTTGGGTAGCTGGTTGGCCACTGTATGAACAGAATGGTGAACTGGAAGGACCCTTGGTCTAATCCAGCAGGGGTCCTCTTACGTTCTTTAACTTCGATTTGAAATGCCACATTCATGAGTTGAAAGGAAAAGGGAGAGAAATGAAGAATCATTGATTACTTTCCTTCTGTTTGGTGCAGTTCAACTTCTGTTGATACACAAAGAGAGCAAAGAAAGTAAGAGAAGGGTTTTTTCCTCACTTCCCCATCTGAATGAATGGCTGTGCCACGTGCCCGCAATGTGCACAGCACAGTAATACACAGCTTCATCTTCTACCTGGGCCCCTGTAATGGTCAGGGACATGATGTTCCCTGACCTGGAGCCAGAGAAACGGGCTGAGACATCAGAAGGTCTGGTGCTAGTGGTATACATCACTGACCGAGGTTTGGTCCCTGGTTTCTTCTGCACCCATGCAGGGTAATTGCCATCACCAATGTTTCCACTATCAAATCTGCAAGACATGGTGACCGTCCCACCTGGACCCACGAATTCTGGGTCCTTCATGGTCTGCAGCTGCTGGACGCTGGGACCTGAAAGAGGACAGGGAAGGGAATAGCTTATTAAACCTAATTTACAATGGAGCCACACCAGACCTTTGCAAAGCTCTGGATTTTAAACAAATCCAGTCAAGTACAATGCATCCCTTCCTCCAAATGAATTCCCCTCACCAATGGAGAGGAGGAGTGTGAAGAGAAGCAGAGTCCAGGCCATTGTAGGGAAAGTGGATAGAATGATGTTCCTCAAGTAGAAGGAAGAGCCGCCTCTCTTAAATCCCCAGGGGTCAAGAGAGCACCCCCTGCATGCAAATCTGTTACTCTTTAAGTACTTTTTCTCTGCACTGGAAGATGATCGACCAAGTGCAAAGGAAGGCAACTGCGCCCTGAGAGAGCCATGGCTTCTTCCACCTACATTTCCTCTGCTACTGTCATTCACCATATTTCTCATCCCACCCTGCTTACTGCATATCACAAAAGGGGGGGTCCTTCCCCAGTCCTATACTTCCCCTCCTTCCCTCACCCAGTGTAGAGGAAAAAGCAATATTTCACAGTAGCATGCTCAGCTCTCTCAACCAGCTTGCTCACAAACTCTCCCGCCACTGAGGCCTTGAATGTACTCTAAGAAGCCACTTGTAAAAGTCCTCTGTGGTGTGTGTTTTTCTTCCTTTTCCTCAAAGACAGTCTTGAAAGTCTTAGATAGAGTCTTAGTTAATGGCACCCTGTACCTGCTTACCCTACCCTGTGCCTGTTGGCATTCTCTTCCCCTCCTTATTGTTTTACTATGATTTTATTAGATTGTAAGCCTATGCGGCAGGGCCTTGCTATTTACTGTTTTACTCTGTACAGCACCATGTACATTGATGGTGCTGTATAAATAAATAAATAATAATAATAATAATAATAATAATAATAATTAGCATAGAATCAAAATTCAAGATCTTCATGTCCATGGCTCAGGGTCTGGAATATACTGTACCTCTGGGGGTATTTCAGATATGAGTCTGGGGTCTTTTAGGGGCTCTTCTTGTAAATCTCCCCAAAACCCTCACTCAAGTCACACCATTCCAGATCAAATCATCCATATTTCACTTGAAGTAGCCTTCTTCATGCAGCAACATTTAACCCTTTTAGCACCAGATTAACAGTCCCCCACTGGATATTCTGATTATCTAGATGTTTTTAATATTTGATAAGCATGGGTATCACATCAAATTAAACCAAATTAATTTACATGGAGATAGACCAGATGTTCCAAGGCAAAAGACTGAATGAAGGTTGAGCAAACTGCAGCTCAATTAGCAAAAGGCCATGTATGCCACAATGATCAAGGTGGGGCATGTGTTTTGTGTGTGCACATGTTCTCCTATTCCTACGTATCCTGCTGAATAAACAGCATGATCCTATATATGTCTACACAATAGGAAATCCTACTGAGTTCAAAGGGTCTCCCTCTAAGATAACTATGTAGAAGATTGTCACCTAAAAGGTATTGCTACCTGTTTTTATTAATGCATATATTAATAAATATTGTTTATCATAGAATCATAGAATCATAGAATAGCAGAGTTGGAAGGGGCCTACAAGGCCATCGAGTCCAACCCCCTGCTCAATGCAGGAATCCACCCTAAAGCATCCCTGGCAGATGGTTGTCCAGCTGCCTCTTGAAGGCCTCTAGTGTGGGAGAGGCAACAACCTCACCAGGCAACTGATTCCATTGTCGTACTGCTCTAACAGTCAGGAAGTTTTTCCTGATGTCCAGCTGGAATCTGGCTTCCTTTAACTTGAGCCCGTTATTCCGTGTCCTGCACTCGGGGAGGATCGAGGAGAGATCCTGGCCCTCCTCTGTGAGACAACCTTTTAAGTAGTTGAAGAGTGCCATCATGTCTCCCCTCCATCTTCTCTTCTCCAGGCTAAACATGCCCAGTTCTTTCAGTCTCTCTTCATAGGGCTTTGTTTCCAGACCCCTGATCATCCTGGTTGCCCTCCTCTGAACACGCTCCAGCTTGTCTGCGTCCTTCTTGAATTGTGGAGCCCAGAACTGGACGCAATACTCTAGATGAGGCCTAACCAGGGTCGAATAGAGAGGAACCAGTACCTCACGTGATTTGGAAGCTATACTTATTTATTTTCATTACACTTTACAGTGCCTATATTCACTCAATTCCTATAAAGGTGGGTTTTTTGTCTTGCTTCCTCCATCTGAATGAATAGTTCATTAATTTAATAATTATTTACTCTTCAATATGCTAGATGGTAATTTTGTTTCAAAGATGCCACGGCAAATAATCTAAAATGTTCTATTTCATTTTTGAGAAACGCAAAATACAATCTATGTTTAAGAAGATGTAACAAGGTGTCAATGTATCTAAAATGCTCACATATTCACCGCATGGGTTAAAGCTCATCTATAATTTCAGTCACTTTCTAATACTCATAAATATTCATTTCAGTTCTAAACGCAGTCCTGGCAACCTTCACTCAAGGTCTCCTTTGTTGCAAGAGGAACGTCAGCGAATAAATGTAGCTCAATTCCTGTTCAGGGTTTTTGTCTCACTTCCCCATCTGAAGGAATGGCTGTGCCACCCTCTCCCAGTCCAAGTAGCACAGTAATAACCCGTTTCATCTTCCGGCTGGGCCCCCGTGATGGTCAAGGACATTGTGTTCCCTGACCTGGACCCAGAGAAACGGGCTGGGACCTCAGACGGCCTGGTGCTGGTGTGATAAATGCACAGCTGTAGAGCATTCTGCTGACCCCGCTGGAGCCATAAAGGATAATTCCCATCACCAATGTTTCCAGTACTTAATCTGCAAGAGAGGGTGACTGTCCCGCCTAGAGACACCTCTTCCGAGGGCTTCAGGGATTGGAGCTGCTGGATGCTGGGACCTGAAAGAATACAAGGCAGAGGAACTCTGATTAAAACTATTCAACATGGTGGAGCAACACCCAATGTTTGCCAACCATGGATTAGAATGTGGAAGGTTTTATCCATTCCTTGCAGCAATTAATTTCCCCTCACCAATGGAGACAAGGATTGTGATGAAATGAAGGAGCCATGCCATTGTGGGGAGGCCAGGGTGTCTTCCTAAGGGAACAGGATCTCTAACTAGCATTCTCTGAGTCCCTCTTAAACCTTCAGGTGTGAAAATAGCAGTCCCTTCATGCAAATCTCTTGCTCTTTAACTCCAGTCCCAAGAGAAAGGAACCAAGAAATGTATTACTGCCGCACTCTGATGGCCAAAACACTACATCTCTTAGCTCTGGAAATAAAGAGCCAGCAAGGTCTATATCAGTCCCAAACTGGCTAGCTCCAGGTTTTTTTTGGGGGGGGCAGGTAATGTGTTATCTCCGTGGGCCCTATACTGAACTTGTCTATCAGCAGCTGCCATGCTCAGAAAAGCACATGGCTGTCAGATATAGCTGTCATTTTAATTCCCCAGAATGCCCTGGGCATAACGTCACTTTGGGGCATGGTGCAATATTAACATGATTGTGCCACTCCTTATATAACAGATTGGCTGCAGGTACCAGTTGAGTGTCCTCAGGGTGGCAAACCCAGCTTCGTTGCCATGTCGGTTGTGGAAAGTGACAAGTCCACAATTTCTGGAATATACAGAAACAGAGAGACCGTGTTCAAAATTAGAGATAGGTGGATCAATTTATTGGCTCTCTGTGTCACTTCCACATATGTTCATTACAAAATCCATCCCCTCCCATTTCAAATTTAACAGCAAAGAAAAAAGAAAAAGAAAAACTAGCTGCAGTAAATTTGTACTGAAATACAAATTTGCTGTACAATGCTATACATTCCTAGTCAGAAATAGGTTTCTACCCTCGTTTGGAGCTGGTCACTCTAGAATAGCTCCTGCAGCTTTAATTGTTGTGATGAAGAGGGAATTTCACCAGGGGCTGCATGCATACAAATGACACCTGCTGAAATCCCCTTTTCTATACAACTGTTAAAGATACAGGAGCCCAGTCCTCCTTTCCATAGGGTCACCCTAAGCAACCTTGAATTTAATGAGGACAATCTCAGGTTGAGCCCTTTTATCTGCTTTCAAACCAAAGGGGCAGTTCAGGAGTACATGAGCCAAAAAATTGAGAGGGAGGGAGAAAGAGAGAGAGAATTGCTGAACATGTGCAGAGTGTTTTTTCTTTATCTACTAAGCAACAATACCAGCCCAATGCTCATAAAGTATTTGGGGAAAGTGCTTCCAGGGCAGAGAGTATTCCCTTCCAATATTCATTCCAATGCATTTCTCCTTTGACATATTCAGCACTACCTGAGAGATAACACAGACACCGACCTGTTAAGCAGTTTGTGATCCAAAAATCCCTCCTTTTCTTTTAAACCTCCTGCTGAAGATAGCCATGGCTTCTTCAACTTACATCTCCTTTGGTACTGTCAACCCCACCTTCTTCATCCCACCCTGCTTGCTGTGTAGCACATCGGGGTCCTTCCCCAATCCAAACTCCCCCCTTCTTCTCACCTGGTGTAGAAGCAGCAGCTATATTTCACAGTAGCAAACTCAGCCTACCTATTCAGTGAGATTATTAACCAAGAGAAATGTGACAGAGCAACACTGACACCTACTGGTCACTTATTATCATCTCATGCCCATCTCAGTGTCAGCTAGAGCTATGCACAGACGGTTTCTTGATATTCTCCAGCCTATTTGTAGGCAGAGAAAACGGTGGTACGATTTTGTGGAATTTAACCAGGGAGAGGAGAAATTGTCAGCAGATTTACACAGGTAGCACTCACCATTTGCAGGATTTGTAGCATGGCTTCATTCTGATTTCCAAAACATTTTTAGGCCAGCCTGTGTTGGAAATCTGGGCCTCCAAAGAAGAGATAGAGCTGCTGCTGAGCCAAAACCCGTCTTCCAATTCAATGAACTTTTTTTTCTTTCTCTGCGGAAGCGCATGCCACTTTCTTTTGCCTTATTCTTGGTGTGTTTTATAAATATTTGTGACGTTTTTTGAGATTACCTAATTACTCAAAGGCAGCCAAATTTGCTGTGTGTATATTTACTTTCTATCACATGTAATGATGGTCAAGAACTATTTTCCATGGCCACAGAAATTAGGACCCCAAATAATGGGTATAAGTTATAGCTACCCAGATTCTGATTAAATAGAAGGAAAACCTTCCTGACAGTAAGATCTGTACAACAGTGGAACAGTCTACCTATGGAGGTTGTAGGTTCTCCATCTCTGGAGGTTTTTCAGAAGAGTCTGGACAGCCACCTCTCATGGATGGTTTAATTGGTTTTCCTGGATATTGTGGAGGGTTGGACTAGATGGTCCTCGTGGTCCCTTCCAACTCCACAATTCTATGATTCTATGTCTCTCTATTTTTGGGGGGTGGGGGACTGGCAGAAAATATTTGGATAGAGGCCATTTCTCTCTGAGCACTCTTAGTATTTCAAATGATATGGCCTCTGTTGCCTCCATCTGACAAATGAGGGGTGGAAATTGTGGAGAAGGCACTCAGCTTCCTTGAAAGACAAGCTCAGTAATCCATTGGGTGCCCCCAGGAAGGCAATGATAGAAACAGAAACACTTGATTGCTCTAGGCACCATGAGGCAGGACTCAAAATAGGATATCTCTGCCATTTCCCTTGTGATCAAAATATGGGCTTAGATTTGACTATCATTGAGTGACAGAGCTCACTTCTTTGAACCATCTCCCTGCTCCACAAATAGCTGGCTCTAGTGAGTTTGCTCTCTGCTTGTGTCACCCTGTGGTCTGAACTGGGCAGATTGAGCTGTGTGTTGTGGGTGGCCCAGTTCTTGCACAAGGAGGTGGGACTCTGTGGCTTTTATATCTCCTCCAACGGCAGTTTTTTCTTCTTCTGCCACTTCCATACATGGATCTTTGATGCATCCTTCACTCGCCCCCTCTGGAGAGGAAGAGTGAAAGTTTTTTGTCTTGGAGAAGGCGGTGGGAATATATGGCATTGATGTCTCATATGACTCAATTGTTCATTGCACAGATGAAACATTAGAACTTTTATCTGGGGAGGAGAAGCGAAGGTTTTTGTCTCAGTTCCTCATTAGATTTTACCACTGTGAAACGTCGTGCCGCTTCCGTCCCACCTACTGCAATAATAATCTTCCTCGTCTTCAGCCTGGACATTGGTGATGGTTAGATAGCCAGTATTCCCAGAGCTAGAACCAGTGAACCGGTCTGGGATTCCATCTCCCCTGCTGGTGGTACCAGAGAGCACAAATCGAGGAGCCTGGCCAGGTTTCTGTTGATACCAGTGAAAGGTGTATGAGCTATCACTGGTAGTGCAGGAGAGTTTTATTGTTTCTCCCAGGGACACAGACTGGGATGCAGGCTGAGTCCAACGCTGCTGTGAACTGACACCTTAAGATAAACATCAAAAACAAAGTCTGTAACTTTGATACATATTATACACCCCCAAATATCCTCACAATGCAATTTTTCTACGATAAATGCAAAAATAGTTTCCTTGTTAGCTTATGTGCAACATGAGTTCTCCATATCCTTACCTAAGCAGAAAGTGAGACACACAAGGAAACCCAGAGCCCAGCCCATGGTGAACTCTCTAAATGGAGTTTTGACTTTGAAATGGAGTTTTGACTTTGACTGGTTGGGTTCTCCATCATCCTTTCTTAAATCGCCCAGAGCGTGAGATGTGGCCCCTTCATGCAAATAGGTCCTGTGCTCATTAGCTGAGCTATGACCTCATGTCCCTTCAGAATAGTATGGGATGTTCTAGCAAAGCCAACGGCCAATTTGCATCAAGGCAGTTTTCGAAAGGGATTGGAATGGTCCTTGCTTTGGCCATGATGAAAATGATACAGCGGTGGCGTAATTCATTTGTAGAAAGGCTGATGGGGAACAGCATTAACAGCTACAACACAGGATGCTTCTGGCTATCAGTTGCAGGACAACATGAATAGGATGAGGCTATTGCAATCGTGTCCTATATAATCGGACTTCCGATAATCAACTGGTTGGCCATAGTGAGAACAAACTCCTTAACTAGATAACACTTTAGGTCCAATCTAGCATCCTCTTCTCATGTTCTTGTGGGGTTTTATTTTCCTGAAATACCGAATGTCTCACTTCTGGACATTATTGTAGTGGGATGGTTTGAAAGAAGGTGTGCATTTTACAATTAAATTGTCTGAAGGACATCGGTCCAACCTTCAAACCACCAAAATGGACGTGCAAATACCAGAGCAAAACCCAGTTTTGAACTATAGATTTAGGAATCTGTAATAGATTCTGCTTGTGAATTTCAAACGGGCAGGATCCCATTGCAACTCAAATGGTGGAAAGACAATTGGTTCATGTTCCCCCATTATAACTGATCCATTTATCAGTTTCACACAATACACACTAACAACATAAGATCTTAAGAAGAGCCCTGCTGGATCAGACCAAGGGTCCATCTGGTACAGTGCTCTGACCACATAGTGGCCAACCAGCTGTTGACCAAGAACCCACATGCAGGACATGAGTGCAACAACACCCATGCTCCCCAGAACTGGCGTATATAGGCTTACTGACTCTGTCATCTTGGAATGGCCCAGAGACCACGACTATATTCTATTGTGGAAAGACGGTTATTCTTGGAGTGCTTCCAATGGAGACTTTTCTCGTGCCATCACCCTGACTCTTTCACAGAGATTTCATAGGAGTTCAGACATCAACACCTTCTCTTCGTAACCATGCCATCTTTTCCCAACACTTCCCCCATTTTTTTTTTCAAATTGTAAATTGCATCGTCCGACTGACATCACAAGGACTTTGGTCTCTTGAAGCAAACTTGGATCAAGGTCTCTATATACAATTAACAGAACAGCCCAGAATGACCAATCATGTATTCAGTCATTTTCCTTCACTCCACACTGAAATTGCAAGGAGACTTTTGTGTTCATTTACTTCTGCTTCATGGAAGGAAACTGGGCAAACATCTCCTCCTGCAGGGTAGAGTCAGAATAGCAGGCATCAAAGAACTTAATCATCCTGAAGGCAACAAGTGAAGCATTTTTCATTTCTGTGTACACATCTCCCCATTGTTCTGCGGCCTCCCAAGCTGCCTACACTTGTTGATATTGAACAGCCCTCTGGGAGGAATTACTTTGTGATGACTTCCCCTGAAGTTTGGGAAGCTGAGGAGGCCACAGGCAGCCAGTGAAATTATACAGTGAACACTCCTTGGCCACCTCCAAAGTAACAAGAAATCCAAACCCAACCCATGAGTTTCCGGGTGAAGTAGAAAGTGTTGGTTATCACCTTTAAAGCCCTATATGGTTTGGGTCCAGGCTACCTGCGGGATCGCCTTCTCCCGTACAATCCGCCCCACACACTCAGGTCCTCTGGGAAGAATCTACTTCAGTCAGCAAAGACTAGGCTGACAACCATTACCCAGAGGACCTTCTCTTCTGCTGCTCCCAGACTGTGGAATGGCCTGCTGGAGGAGACTCGTCAGCTTAACAGTCTTTTAGCATTCAAGACAGCTGTCAAGACTGATCTCTTCCGGCAGGCCTGTCCAGTGGAATTTTAGGATATTTTAGTACATTTTTAGGGTGCTTTTAGGATGTTTTTAAATAGTATATACCATGTTTTAATCAGTATTTTATGTATTTTATGCTTATTGTTCTTCCCCGTCTCGATCCAATGAGAGAGGCGGGTAAGAAATAGATGATGATGATGATGATGATGATGATGATGATGATGATGATGATAATTTGTCCAGAATTTTCTTGAATTCCTTTTGAAAAGCAATTTCTTTCCTGTTGACTTGAAAGAGAATGATAAAAAAAAATTGTAGGAGAAATTATTGAAATTGCATTTGTGTTGTCAGGGAGAAATATAGTTGTGCCACATCTTCCTCGTTTTCCTCAAATGTTTTGGGAAGGAGAGTGAACCCTAACCCTAACCCTGGCAAGGGGTGGGAATGAAATTAACAGTATCCTTTTTTATATATTAGTATGGACGTACAGTTGCAAAGTTTCCTCAAAACAGGATTAGTTATTGGGAAAGTAGGTGAAATTTCGCATAGATCTATACAAATGTTGAGCAACACTCCTGTAGCTTCACTCAATGTATTTATCCCAGCCGGCCAATGAATACATTCTTTCTAATCTGTCCAGAGAGCTTCAGTTCTTGGGCGATATTGAAATGGAAAGTACCAATGCCTTATAATTTCAACTAAAAGGGTTTCTTTTCTCATACCATACAATTATTATTATTATTATTTATTTATTTATTTATTTATTTATATAGCACCATCAATGTACATGGTGCTGTACAGAGTAAAACAATAAATAGCAAGACCCTGCCGCATAGGCTTACATTCTAATAAAATCATAATAAAACAATAAGGAGGGGAAGAGAATGCACCAAACAGGCAGTATAAAAGTCAGAACAAAATCAAGTTTTAAAAGCTATAGGAAAAAGAAAAGTTTTTAGCTGAGCTTTAAAAGCTGCAATTGAACTTGTAGTTCTCAAATGTTCTGAAAGAGCGTTCCAGGCGTAAGGGGCAGCCGAAGAAAATGGACGAAGCCGAGCAAGGGTAGTAGAGACCCTTGGGCAGGTGAGAAACATGGCATCAGAGGAGCGAAGAGCACGAGCAGGGCAATAGTGTGAGATGAGAGAGGAAAGATAGGAAGGAGCAAGACAGTGAAAAGCTTTGTAGGTCAACAGGAGAAGTTTATATTGGATTCTGGACTGAATTGGAAGCCAATGAAGAGATTTCAGAAGTGGAGTAACATGGTCAGAGCAGCGAGCCAAGAAGATGATCTTAGCAGCAGAGTGGTGAACAGAAACCAATGGACTGATGTGAGAAGAAGGAAGGCCAGTGAGAAGAAGGTTGCAGTAGTCCAACCGTGAAATAACCAGCGCATGAACAAGTGTCTTGGCAGAAGAGACAGACAAAAATGATCGAATCCTGGCAATATTATACAGGAAAAAACGACAGGATTTAGCTACTGCCTCAATATGAGGAATAAAGGAGAGCGAGGAGTCAAATATAAAGCCAAGACTACGAGCTTCCTTGACTGGAGTAAGTGTAACATTATTGACAGTAAGAGAGAATGAGAGATGAGGAGAAGGTTTAGTAACCTACCAATTAGTAACCTACCATGATTCAACAATATGTTCCATACTTGCACAACTTTTTTTTCAACAATATGTTCCATACTTGCACTGTGCAAATTAATTTGAATGGTGAAACCAGACCACTTGCCTAGAAAAAGCACTCCCCAAAAAGCAGCCGATACAACCAAATTAACAGCTTCGGGTGCAATTTTGGTGGTAGAAAGGCAGGGTACAAATCAAATAAATGAATATGTAAAGTTCATTGTTGTATTAGCCTTGGTTTCAACAAAAGGAGAACGGCTGCTCTAGGCAGTTCAGTTTCTGTTAATGCATAAACAGTGCAAAGAAACAAGAGGACGTTTTTGTCTCACTTCTGCATCTCAATGAACCACTGTGCCCCTGGCTTGCAGTCCACACTGCACAGTAATAAGCCGCTTCATCTTCTACCTGGGCCCCCGTAATGGTCAGGGACATCACATTCCCCGACCTGGAGCCAGAGAAACGGGCTGGGACATCGGAAGGTCTGGTGCTAGTGGTATACATCACTGACCGAGGTTTACTCCCTGGTTTCTTCTGCACCCATGCAGGGTAATTGCCATCACCAATGTTTCCACTACCGAATCTGCAAGACATGGTGACCGTCCCACCCGGAGCCACGAATTCTGGGTCCTTCAGGGTCTGCAGCTGCTGGACACTGGGACCTGGAAGAGGACATGGAACGGAACAGCTTATTAACCCTAATTTACAATGCAGCCACACCAGACCTTTGCAAAGCTCTGGATTTTAAACAAATTCACTCAAGTACAATGGATCCCTTCCTCCAAATGAATTCCCCTCACCAACGGAGAGGAGGAGTGTGAAGAGAAGCAGAGTCCAGGCCATTGTGGGGAAATCTGATGGATTGATGTTCCTCAAGTAGAAGGATCTCCCCTTGGCTTCCTCCCAGTCTCTCTTAAATCCCCAGGGATCAAGAGAGCAGCCCCTACATGCAAATCCGTTGCTGTTTAAGTACTTGCCTTGGAAACTGGAAGACAATCGACCAATTGCAAAGGAAAGAAGTTGCACCCTGTTCATAAAACCATGTCTCTGAAGGGCCTGCAAGGACTGTATTAGATTTTAAAATAAATAAACAAATCCCAGGACCAGTGGGTTGTGGGAGGTGGAAGGAACCTTGAACTGAATGAGAGCACTTTCATTCAAGAAGCCCTGGACCTGTTTTCAAGGGACAATTCAGACATATATGTAGCCAAGAGTGATAAAAACAAACTGAGCTTCTGAACTTGTGCGGAGCGCTTTTCCCTCGGTAACTTTAAGAGGCCCAATATTTATCAAGGATTTGGGGGTCAGGGCTTCTCCCCTCCCTGTCTTCAGCTCCTTCTCTTCTCCTTTGAGACATTAAGAACTGCCCAGGAGGTGCAAAGGATGCCCACTCCTCTGCGACTTGCATTGGCAGGTTGCAACCCAGAAATTCCTGATTTAATTCCCAATCTGGAACTGAAGAAGGAAGAGGGTCTTCTCCCGCCTGATGTTGCTCTGGTCTTTTAATTCACCACCTTCCCCCTACCTACAAAGCCCTATATTGCTTGGGATCAGGCTACTTGAAAAATAGGAGTTTGCTTGGGCTTTAAGATCTTCAGGAGATGCCGTTCTTTTGGTACCAACTCCAGAGAAGGGTATTTTGTGGCAATGTGAGAAAGGGCTTTCTCTGTGGTGGCCCCAAAGGAAATTGGCTCCTTCTCTGCTGTCCTTTGCTAACAAGCAAAGATGATGATCATGATCATGAAGCAGATTTTTGGCATGTAAGAGGTCTCGGTTGGGTTGGGTACTGTAGTTCCACTGTTTTTGTTGTGTTTTTAATTATGCTTTCGATACATTGGTTTTTGACTGCTTTAATCAAGTTCTGCTTTTGAAATGTTTTAGCTCCTAGGATTGTGAGTCACCTTGAGTGTCATTTATATTGGTAGAAAGGCAGGGTACAAATCAAATCAAATGAAAATAAATAAATGATGCCAGTTCTGTCTGTCTGTTACCGATGGTTCAGGGAACACAAATGGAGATGCTAATATTAAAGAGAACAAAGAAATGGGAGGAAGTTTTTATCTCACTTCCCCGTCTGATTGAACCACTGTGCCACTGGCTCCCAGCCCACACGCAACAGTAATAAGCCGCTTCATCTTCCAGTTGGGCCCCCGAAATGGTCAGGGACATCACATTCCCTGAGCTGGAGCCAGAGAAACGGTCTGGGACATCAGACGGTCTGGTGCTGGTGCGGTGCATCACCTGCCTGGGTTTATTGCCCGGTTTCTTCTGGGCCCACCAAACATAATCGCCATTACCAAAGTCTCCACCATTGTATCGGCAAGACACGGTGACCGTCCCACCCGGAGCCACAAATTCTGGGTCCTTCAGAGTCTGCAGCTGCTGGACGCTGGGACCTGAAAAGGGACAAGGGAAGGGAATAGATTATTAAAATAATTTACAACAGAGCAACGCCAGACCTTTGCAAAGCTCTGGATTTTTTAATACAGAAGACTTGGGTCTTTGCTTCCAAATGGATTTCTCTCACCAATGGAGATCAGGAGTGTGAAGAGAAGCAGAGTCCAGGTCATTCTGGAGAAACCTGGTGGGTTCATGTTCCTGAAGCAGAGGGATCTCCCCTTGGCTTCCTCCCGGTCTCTCTTAAATCCCCAGGAGACAAGACAGCAGCCCCTGCATGCAAAGAAGTTGGTATTTAAGTACAGGAAGACAATCTACCCAGTACAATGGAAAACAGCTGCAACCTGTTAGTAACACTATGGCCATAGCTAGACCTAAGGGTTATCCCTGGATCATCCAGGGGTCAAACCTGTTCATCTAGGTGCCACACAGGGGATCTAGTGCTCAGGCAGGGGCGAACCCTGGATAATCCCAGGATAAACCTTAGGTCTAGCTGTGGCCTATGTCTGCCTCTCTGTTACCTAAAGGACAAGTCCCAGGACCAAGGTGCTGGTGGAAGCATCATTTAATTTAATGAGGGGAATGTTCTGTTGAGCCCATGGACTTGCTTTCAAACCTAAGAGAAGGTTCAGGAGTTATGAAGTCATGATCTTTTTTAAAAAAAAAAAGCTGCAGAACATGTGCAGAGTGCATTTTCCTAGCTACTAAGCAACAATATCAGCCTAAGATTCATCAAAGGCTTCTGGGGTACAGAGGATCCCTTCAAGAATTTAGTCTTGCACAAATGACTTCTTCTGGGCATGTTTAGCTTTGAGAAGAGAAGACTGAGGGGAGACATGCTAGCACTTTCCAAGGACTTGAAAGGTTGTCACACAGAGGAGGGCCAGGATCTCTTCTCCATCATCCCAGAGTGCAGAACATGGAATAAAGGGCTCAAGTTACAGGAAGCCGGATTCCGGCTGGACATCAGGAAAAACTTCCTGACTGTTAGAGCTGTATGACAATGGAACCAATGGCCTAGGGAGGTCGTGGGCTCTCCCACCATAGAGGCCTTCAAGGGGCAGCTGGACATCCATCTGTCAGGGATGCTTTAAGGTGGATTCCTCCATTGAGCAGGGGGTTGGACTTGATGGCCTTATAGGCCCCTTCCAACTCTACTATTCTATGATTCTCCAGGAGTTATAATTAGCCATTTGCACATGGTGGCATGCCATCATGGGCAGAAGGGCAAGATGGAAGCACCACTATGCCCAAACCTCTCATGCTCTCCTTGCTTATGAGCTTCCAATATGCACTTCATTGGTCAAAAGTGAGAACGAAATCCTGGACTAGACAGACTTTACATCTGATCCAGAATGCCCTTCTCAGGTTCTTAGGGTTTTCTATTTTCCAAAAGTTCTTTTCCGCATTGAATTTCTCCCTTGTGAACATTCCTATTACGGGATGGTTTGAAAGAAGGAGAGCATTTTAAAATTAAATTGTCTGAAGTTCATCTGTCCAACTTTCAACTAATCAGAACACAAGTGCAAAAGCCGTTTTTAAGTCAGAATTACAGATTTGGGAATCAGTCATATAGCATGGAAATGAATTTGAAATAGACAGGGATCCCATTTCAACTGGACCGTTGCAGAGACGAAGGACCCCTGTTCTTCCTTGCAAGAAGATGATCCCAAAAAACCCAAGATAATGGCAACCAGCTTGATTGATAACTGACAAATAGAGGGAGAAAACGTGGAGGCAGTGACAGACTTTGTATTTCTGGGCACAAAGATTACTGCAGACGCTGACTGCAGCCAGGAAATCAGAAGACGTTTACTTCTTGGGAGGAGAGCAATGACAAATCTTGATAAAATAGTTAAGAGCAGAGACACCACACTGACAACAAAGGTCCACATAGTTAAAGCAATGGTATTCCCCATAGTAACCTATGGCTGCGAGAGCTGGACCATAAGGAAGGCTGAGCAAAGGAAGATAGATGCTTTTGAACTGTGGCGTTGGAGGAAAATTCTGAGAGTGCCTTGGACTGCAAGAAGATCCAACCAGTCCATACTCCAGGAAATAAAGCCAGACTGCTCACTTGAGGGAATGGTATTAAAGGCAAAACTGAAGTACTTTGGCCACATAATGAGAAGACAGGATACCCTGGAGAAGAGGCTGATGCTAGGGAAAGTGGAAGGCAAAAGGAAGAGGGGCCAACCAAGGGCAAGATGGAGGGATGATAGTCTGGAGGTGACAGACTTGACCTTGGGGGAGCTGGGGGTGGCGACAGCCGACAGAAAGCTCTGGCGTTGGCTGGTCCATGAAGTCACAAAGAGTCGGAAACGACTGAACGAATAAACAACATAGGACACTCTGTGCTCTAGGAGAGTTCAGAGACCCAGACTATATTCTATTGTGGAGAAAGATAGTTATTCTCTGGGGTTTTCCAGGTGAGTCTTTTCTCATGTCATCTCCCTGGCTTATTCACAGAAGATTCATGAAAGGCATCAAGATAATCTATTCTGAACCATCCCATGTTTTCCCAACACTTCTTTCCTCAATTATGAAGGAAGAAAATACAGAATAGCTATATGATGCCAACAGATGGAGAGTGCCAGGACCTTGTTAGCTTGAAGTAACTGTGGTTCATCACCTGTGGACACAACTGAACAGGAAAGATCAGGAAGAGCAATCATGTATTCAGGTATTCTCCTTCACTGCACACCACAGTTGCATGTCTGTTTAATTCTGTTTAGTGGAGGGAAACTGGGCCAACATCTCCCCCTGCTGGGTAAAGTTAGAAAACCGGGCATCAAATAGCATCCCTTGCAGATCTAACTTTTATTAACTCGAGTTTCATTGTTACAGCGCAGTAGTAGCATACATGCATACAACAATTTATTGCAGTCAATAGACCATTCCAACAAAAACTACATACAAAAGGACTGAGCGTACAGTTAGCTATTAAAAAGGCAAGTAATCCATAGAGGATCCAATAGAAATGGCTAAGTTCAAAAACTTGGCCACTTGCTGGGCGATTGATTTGTCTGAGTTCCGAAGTAATAGGGACATTAAGAATTCCGTTGGGTGACCAGGAAAAGATTGTAAAATGGGGTTCAGAAGATCATTCCTAGCCCCTTGATAAAATCTACAAAACAGTAACACAGGTGATACGGTTTCCACCTCGGTATTTTTACAGGGACAGCATCTGTTGAGCAGTGGGGTTTTGTTGTATCTGCCATCTAAAAGTTTAGAGCAGTGGTTCCCAAACTTTTTCAGGTCACCGCCCCCTTGGTTCCACAAACTCATGCCCAGTGCCCCCTACCCTACACTATAAAAATCATTATTCAGAATAGCGGTTTTCAATGACCCATTAAGGAAGATAATAACAATAACATTTAAAACAGTAACAATTAATTGAATATTTATTCAAAATCCGAAGCACCCACTGCAGGTTTGCCAAGGGAGGGAGGGAAAAGAGAGAGAATGCCTCTGTTTTGCAGCCGGCGTGGCAGGGCACACCAAGCAGGGTATGTCTCTTCATTAGCGTTTTGGTGCTTTTGAAACATTTCAATTCACTGGTCCAAAATACCTCGCTATTTTGGGGGGGGTCTGGGGAAGCACAATCAGAGCAGGACACATAGGAGTACTTCATCGTAACAGCAGATTATAAGGTAGAAAACATCAGAGTCCTTTGCATTCGATTCGCAGCGACTGTACAGTATAACGCTAGCATAATAGAGCTCTAAGAGAGGTTTCTATTTTACTAAATTTTGCCTTTGAAAGGCCTTGCAAAGTTCAAGGCGTGTGAAATTTGCAAATGGTTTTCATACAATGTCATCGATTCCATGTTAGAGTGGGGCCTCGAAGTTCATCTAGTCTAACTCACCCTTGTTGCAGGAAACCCACAGTGACAGAATCTCTGATAGGTAGCTAATAGCAGGACTGCCCTCGTGTTTGGTTTAGGCCAGCAACCCTGTGAGAGCCAGTGTGTGGTGTAGCGGCTAAAGTGTTGGACTGGGAGTCCGGAGATCTGGGTTCTAATCCTTCTCAAATTGGGGGGAGGTAACGAGTGGGGTACCGCAGGGCTCAGTCCTGGGCCCAGTGCTCTTCAACATTTTTATATGACTTGGATGAGGAGGTGCAGGGAATGCTTATCAAAGTTGCGGATGACACAAAATTGGGTGGGAAAGCTAATACCCCAGAAGAACAGAAACAAACTTCAAAGTGATCTTTAGGCTGGAGTGCTGGGCTGAAAACAACAGAATGAAATTTAATAGGGATAAATGCCCAGTTCTACATTTAGGAAATAGAAACCAAATGCACAGTTACAAGATGGGGAATCCCTGGCTCAGCAATACTACAAATGAGGAGGATCTTGGAATTGTTGTAGATCACAAGCTAAATATGAGCCAGCAGTCTGAGGTGGCTGCAAAAAAAGCAAATGCTATTTTGGGCTGCATTAATAGATGTATAGCTTCCAAATTGCGTGAGGCACTGGTTCCTTTCTATTCGGCCCTGGTTAGGCCTCATCTTGAGTATTGCATCCAGTTCTGGGCTCCACAATTCAAGAAGGACGCAGACAAGCTGGAGCATGTTCAGAGGAGGGCAACCAGGATGATCAGGGGTCTGGAAACAAAGCCCTATAAAGAGAGACTGAAAGAACTGGGCATGTTTAGCCTGGAGAAGAGGAGATTGAGGGGAGACATGATAGCACTCTTCAAATACTTGAAAGGTTGTCACACAGAGGAGGGCCAGGATCTCTTCTCGATCCTCCCAAAGTGCAGGACACAGAATAACAGGCTCAAGTTACAGGAAGCCAGATACCGGCTGTACATCAGGAAAAACTTCCTTACTGTTAGAGCAGTACAACAATGGAACCAATGACCTAGGGAGGTTGTGGGCTCTCCCACACTAGAGGCCTTCAAGAGACAGCTGGACAACCATCTGTCAGGGATGCTTTAGGGTGGATTCCTGCACTGAGAAGGGGGTGGACTTAATGGCCTTATAGGCCCCTTCCAACTCTACTATTCTATGATTTCCAACCATCTTCATTCCTTTTGATAGAAAACAAATTGCTTTCAACTACAACAAAAAAATGAGAGAAGGTTTTTGTCTCACTTCCCCAACTGAATGAACCGCTGTGGTTCTGGCTGCCTGTCCACACACAGCAGTAATAAGCAGCTTCATCTTCCAGCTGGGCCCCCGTAATCGTCAGGGACATCACATTCCCCGACCTGGAGCCAGAGAAACGGGCTGGGACATCAGACGGTCTGGTGCTGGTAGTGTGCATCACCAACCGAGGTTTGCTCCCTGATTTCTGCTGGATCCAAAAAGGCCAATTGCCATCACCAATGTTTCCACTATCGAATCTGCAAGACATGGTGACCGTCCCACTTGGAGCCACGAATTCTGTGTCCTTCAGGGTCTGCAGCTGCTGGATGCTAGGACCTGAAAGAGAACGGGGCAGGAAATGGCTTACTAAACCAATTCATACTGGAGCAACATGAACCCTTTGCAATGCTTAGGGTTGCAGAGTACAAAAGACCTCCATCTCTGCTTCAAGGAGGGCTTATGCCTATCCATAAATGAATTCGCCTCACCAATGGAAACCAAGATGGTCACGATCAAGAGAGTCCAGGCCATTGTAGGGAATCCTGATGGATTAATGTTGTGAAAGCAGAGGGATCTCCTATTGGCTTCCCCCGGTCTCTCTCTTAAATCCCCAGGGGTCAAGGGAGCATCCCCTTCATGCAAATATGTTACTCTTAAACTATTATCTCAAGGTTGCTGGAGGATTACAGAACAACCACAGGAAAAGGAGCTACACATTCAGGGTCACACCATGTCTCTGAAGAACCAGCTTGTTCTATATCAACTACACCTCCCTGGACCCAAAGAAGGGTGCAGTGGTGCTTAAATTGAGTGAAGGCCATCTGGATGTCAATCTCATGGAGCAGCCCAGAAAAGTATGGAACCGGGATGCAGACAAATGAGCTTCTGAACATGTGCAGAGTGCATTTTCCTCCATAACCACATCAAGCCCCGTATTCATTAAGGATTCGGGATCAGGGGTTCCAGTTCCAGACATCATCCTTCCCAAGGTTCGGCTCCCTCACCTCTCCTTTGAGCCGTTCAGCTCCCTCACTGCTCTTTTGAGCCATTAAACACTGCCCCAGAAGGTAACAAGAATGCTAAACACTCTGTGATAGAGACAGATAAAACATCAGCACATTGAAAGGCAGAAATTGCTGTTTTAATGCCATATCTCTAAGTGAAGTGGGAGAAGGGACTTCCCCTGCCTGTTTTTGATCTGGTCCTTTGATTTAACACTTCCCCACCCCCTACCTGCCACATCACATTTCCTTGGTCCTTCCCCAGTCTTTCTGTTCCCTCTTAACTGAAGCACTTAAATTTTGATTAGAACACATCATGCGACGTGCTGGGCTTGACGAATCCAACGCTGGAGTTAGAATCGCAGGAAGAAACATTAACAATCTCAGATATGCAGATGACACCACTTTGATGGCTGAAAGCGAGGAGGAGCTGAGGAGCCTTATGACAAAGGTGAAAGAAGAAAGTGCAAAAGCTGGGTTGCAGTTAAACCTCAAAAAAACCAAGATTATAGCAACCAGCTTGATTGATAACTGGCAAATAGAGGGAGAAAACGTGGAGGCAGTGACAGACTTTGTATTTCTGGGCGCAAAGATTATTGCAGACGCTGACTGCAGCCAGGAAATCAGAAGACGTTTACTTCTTGGGAGGAGAGCAATGACAAACCTTGATAAAATAGTTAAGAGCAGAGACACCACACTGACAACAAAGGTCCACATAATTAAAGCAACGGTATTCCCCGTAGTAACCTATGGCTGCGAGAGCTGGACCATAAGGAAGGCTGAGCGAAGGAAGATAGATGCTTTTGAACTGTGATGTTGGAGGAAAATTCTGAGAGTGCCTTGGACTGCAAGAAGATCCAACCAGTCCATACTCCAGGAAATAAAGCCAGACTGCTCACTTGAGGGAATGGTATGAAAGGCAAAACTGAAGTACTTTGGTCACATAATGAGAAGACAGGACACCCTGGAGAAGAGGCTGATGCTAGGGAAAGTGGAAGGCAAAAGGAAGAGGGGCCGACCAAGGGCAAGATGGAGGGATGATATTCTGGAGGTGACAGACTCGACCTTGGGGGAGCTGGGGGTGGCGACGGCCGACAGAAAGCTCTGGCGTGGGCTGGTCCATGAAGTCACAAAGAGTCGGAAGCGACTGAACGAATGAACAACAAAGCAAAGTCTGCCAGTTTCTTCCCCTTAACAACAACAGGGAGGATGTGAAAGGGCAACAGCGACACCTACTGGCCATTGATATACCACATCACCACATTTCTTGAAAAACCTTGGGTGGGGGGTGTCTATACAGTGACACTTTGGAAGGGCGTCAGCTCAAAAGCCCACAGCATCACCACTGCAAGGCTAACTCAATAAAGCTAGACGGGGCAGGAGGAAGCATGAGCTAGCCAGCCAGAAAACCCCACTCCCAGCCCTATGTTCCTGTGCTTTCCCATCATCAACAACAACAAAAGACTCAGCCCCTATCTATACGACAACGGGATTGCTCCTCATTGAATATAAACCCAATTTTTCGTAGATTCAAATCTAGGCACAGAGCACCACGCTGCAGTAGTTATTAATGTGCACATACGCACATACGCAGCTACGGAACGCTAAAGCTTTATCTGCGGAGCTCTGCAGATTCGTATAGGAGGAAAACCGAGTGGGGAAAGGAATGAGGCAGCAGACGAGGATGTGAGTGGGGGACTAAACACGTCTCCTCCCTCTCGCTGCCTGTTCCCCCTCTTTGTTTTAATTTTAAAAGCTCTATCTGCGGAACGCCGCAGATTCATATAATTCAACATGAAAACGGAAGGAAGGAACGAGGCAGCCAGAGGAGGACACGATAGGTGGGAAGGCGGGAAATCGGCCAATCCCTTTGTCCTGCCCTCAAAGTTATGCCCACAGTTCAAAATGCGATTTAACTCCCCCAATGACACATCACTATAATGCAGTGAATCGAGGCGGGGAACAACAGCGAATATAAAACACATTAAAAACTGATTAAAAACATAGCATACATGATTAAAACATCCTTAAAACATCCTTAAAACATTCTAAAATTTTACTGGATAGGCCTGCCGGAATAGATCAGTCCTTATTGCTTTTTTAAATGCTAAAAGACTGTCAAGTTGATGAATCTCCTCCGGCAGGCCATTCCACAGTCTGGGAGCAGCAGAAGAGAAGGTCCTCTGGGTAATATCCATCAGCCTAGTTTTGGTTGACTGAAATAGATTCTTCCCAGAGGACCTGAGTGTGTGGGGTGGGTTGTATGGGAGAAGGCGATCCTGCAGGTAGCCTAGATCCAATCGCTGTAGGGCTTTAAAAGTAATAACCAATACTTTATACTTCACCTGGAAACTAATTGGCAGCCAGTGAAGAGATTTTAACACTGGTGTAATGTGGTCACCCTTAGGTGTACCAGTGACCAGCCTGGCTGCCATATTTTGGATTAATTGAAGTTTCCAGACTAGGCACAAAACTAGCCCTATGTAGAGCACATTGCAGAAGTCGAACCTCAAAGTTACCAGCGCGTGCACTTTAGGCCTTCCAACTCTAGGAAGGGGAGCAGCTGGCGTATCAGCCAAAGCTGATAGTAGGCACTCCTGGCCGTCGCATCTATCTGGGCTGTCATTTGGAGCGACAGATTTAGGTTGGAGTAAAGAAGCCATATAGACCTCCCCTCAGACTCTCTCTCCAATTGGAGCTTTTTTGCGGTGCCCACTGGCTAACCTGAAACAAAGGTAAAAATCGCTGTAATTGGCACTTTGAAAACGCGCAGTTTTGGGCGCCCCAAGGCTGCGAGTTGGCGGCTGCATCATTTAAACAATGCAGCACCACTGCACAAACACTATGGGCTTAATAGAGCACACACACACACACACACACACACACACACACCAGTTGTGGAAGCAACCTTGAAGAGAATGGGAGTATTTTCACATTAAGCCCCTGTACCTATTTTCAAACCTAAGGGACTGTTTAGGAGTACAAGAAGCCATGAGTTTTTAAAAAATGAAACTGAGCTTTTGAACAGAAGTCCTCCAGAATAATAGAAGCAAGTGGTGTGTGCTTAGCAGTCACTGTGTGTTGGGAGTTTCAGTTTCACTTCCTCCCACATTCAAATTTTTGTTTACATCTCAAGTTCTTTCACTCCCCAAATATGAGGAATGTTTTTTATTTAAAAAAAAACTTTAGCCATTGTTTTGTGTGTGTGTGTGTATTATTCTAATTGGATCTTCATGTGTTTGGTAATCTTGTAAGATGCCTAATGATGTCACTCCATCCTGAAAGGTGGGTAATGGGGGGAGGAAACCATTTTAAATGAAAGATAATAATAAGTAAGACAAATTTTGAAATACAAATAATAACCTTGAACTTCATTCATAGTTATAATTATCTCAATTTCTGGCAATTTCAAAAATAAGTTGCAATAAAAGATTGAAGCCAGACAAATATGTCCGAAGGAGAAGGAGAAAGCTATACAGCAGCACAGAATTTAGAAAGTACAAATTAAGTGCCTTGGAACTTTAAAATGAAAATTTGCATTTCATATTGGAAATGCCACATACAAAATTGGGTTGTTGTTGTTGTTGTTTTGATGTTTTGAACAATTACTTTCCTAACGTTTATGAAATACATTTCTCTTCCCAGACATGTCTGATCTAGTGATGGTCACACCTTAATTACATCCTATTTTGATGACTATACCACACTCTCTGTGGGGCTGCCTTTAAAATCAGTCTGAAAATTTCAGCTAGTCCAGAAGGCTGTGCATGACTCCCTTGTTATTATTTATTTATTTATTTATTTATTTAGAATATTTATATACCGCTCCCCATTGAAAAATTTAGTTATAACAGCTTCGCTGGCTACCTGTCTGATTTTTGGCACCATTCGAAGTGGGGGGTTTGGACCTATAAAGCCCTAAATGATTTGGGACCAGGTTACTGAAAGACCACCTTGTATCATACAACCTGGGTTTTAAGTACCACAGCCAGTGACGTGTTCAGTGGCAAAGCGAGAGAAGGCCTTCTCGGTGGTGGCTCCCATTCTGTGGGATTGCCTGCAGAAGGAGGCTGGCTAGATCAGAGCAAGGGTCCATCTAGTCATGCTAGATCAGAGCAAGGGTCCATCTAGACCAGCATTCTGTTCACACAGTGGCCAGGAACCCACAAGCAGGGCACAGGTGGAACAGCACCCTCCCCCCCATGTTCCCCAGCAACTGGCACTCCCCAGCAGTGCGACGGTGGAATCAGTTACCTAGGGAGGTTGTGGGCTCTCCCACACTAGAGGCCTTCAAGAGGCAGCTGGACAACCATCTGTCAGGGATGCTTTAGGGTGGATTCCTGCATTGAGCAGGGGGTTGGACTCGATGGCCTTGTAGGCCCCTTCCAACTCTGCTATTCTATGATTCTATGGTGTATATAGTCTTACTGACTATATACACTAGCAGACCTTCAGTAAGTAAGATGGTCATTTGTGTTGGGTGTGTTTTTATTCTGTTAGCATTGTGTTTTTAATTGTGTATTTATTTAACATATTTGTTTTATTATTGTTTTCTTCGAGTTCTATTTTTGAAATGTTTTAGCTCCTAGGATTGTAAGCTGCCTTGAGTGTCATTTTCTTGGAAGAAAAGAAGGACACAACAAAATCAAAACCAGACACCCTCGATTGCTGAAGCCAACATGATCTGGGAATCAAACAATGGTATCTCTGCCATATTCTTTGTAACCTAAACAGGCTTGGATAGGACAATCATAAAGTTTCAGAATTCACTTCTCTGAACCAGCCCCATGTGCTACAACAAATAACCTCCATTGGTGAGTTTGCTCTCTGCTTGTGTCATCCCGTGGTCTCCACTCATGGCCTGATCTGTGTGTTGTGGGTGGCCTTGCCTGAAGAGGTGGGATATCACGACTTCTATGTCTCTTGCAACTCCATGATTCAAGCAGTTGATGCACATACTGTAGATCAAAGTGTAAATCTTTGAAGCATGCTCTATTCACCTCTCAGGAGAGGAAGAATGAAGGTTTTTGACTCAGTTCCTCATCAGATTTTACCACCGTGCAACACGTTGCCAGCACTATTCCATGTACCGCAGTAATAAATTGCCTCGTCAACAGCCTGGACATTGGTGATGGTTAAATACCCGACGGTCCCAGACCGTGAAGCAGTGAACCGATCCGGGATGCCATCTCCCCTGCTGCAACCATCACAATGCACATAGCGAGGGGCCTGTCCTGAGCTCTGCTGATACCAGGCAATGCTTCTGGAGTGATCAATTGTGCAGGAGAGCTTAGCCGTTTGTCCCAGGGATACAGACTGGGAGGCAGGCTGAGTCCAAGTCTGCTGTGAGCTGACACCTTTTGAGAAAGGAAGGAAGGAAGGAAGGAAGGAAGGAAGGAAAGAACTGTAATCTTGGTACATATTTTGTGGTCCCAAATATCCACAAAGTGCAATGATTCTATGCTAAATATAAAAACAATACATTTCCTCTTGGCTTCTGTGTAACGTGAGTCTTCCAAATCCTTACCTGACCAGCAAAAGAGACACGCAAGGAAACACAGAGCCCAGCCCATGGTGAACTCTCTAAATGGAGTTTTGACTCTGGAAAAGACAACTGGTTGAGTTCTCCATCCTCCCGCCTTAAATCACCCAGAGCAGAAGATAACGGTCCCTTCATGCAAATCTGTTCTGTGCCCCTTAGACATGCTACAGCCTCGTGTTCCTGCAGGAGATCACAGGATGTTCTAGCTGAGCCAATGACCTAAGGATAAATTTGCATCGAGGAGGTTTTGAAAAGTGATATGAGCGGCCCTTATTTTGGTTGGGATGAGAACGATACAGGGGTGGCACTAGTGATGCTTGAAAAGGCTGATGAGGAACAAGATGGGTGGGTATTCCTCAGGATGCCTCTGGGCTCATCTACACCAAGCAGGATATTCCACTGTGAAAGTGGTATATAGAAGGCAGGAGCCACACGACTGCTTTATCGCGGTATTGAAGTGCATTGACAACTGTTGGGGCCCATTGACACAGACCATATACCACTTTCATACTGCTGTATGCTGCTTGGTGTGGATCCTGCCTTTTATATACCACTTTCATAATGGAATATCCTGCTTGGTGTAGATGAGGCCTCTGATTACCAATTGCAGGACAAGGCAATCAGGATGGGGTTATTGTCCAGCTTACAGCCTTCCTCCAATACACATCTCATTGGCCATAGTAAAAACAGAAAGGAAAGGAAAGGAACCTCTCGTGCAAGCACTGAGTCATTGCTGACTCTTGGAGGGACGCCAGCTTTCGCTGACGTTTTCTTGGCAGGCCTTATAACGGGGTGGTTTGCCGTTGCCTTCCCCAGCCATGATTACCTTTCCCCCAGCTAACTGGGTACTCATTTTACCAACCTCGGGTGGATGGAAGGCTGAGTCGACCCGAGCCGGCTGCCTGAAACCAGCTTCCGCTGGGATCGAACTCAGGCCGTGGGGAGAGTTTCAGCTGCAGAAACTGCTGCTTTACCGCTCTGCGCCACACGAGGCTCATATAGTAAAAACAGAATCCTGGAATAAATAAGACTTTAGTCTGATCCAGAAAACTCTTCTCATCTTCTTGTGTGTTTTTATTTCCCTAATTCCTCCCCCACCCCCCACCCCATACTAAATGTCTCCCCTGCGAACATTCTGATTATGGGATGGCTTGAAAGAAAGACGACATTTTAAAATTAAATTAAATTTTATGCTCGGAAGGGCATTGGTTCTGCCTTCAAACAATCGAAACAGAAGTGGAAAAGGCAGTTTGAACTCAGGGCTGAGAATCAGCAATACATTACGGAAATGAATTTGAAATGGACAGGAGGGTTCCATGCTCACATTAGACCAGGAAGTTGGCATCAGGCTGGTCCATTTTGGAACGTGCAAAGGTCAAAGTCCTCAAGCATCTCCACCTGAAATATATGACGACGCTTGGAATATAGTTTGCTCCTTTGTCAGCTTGTGTTTGTTTGTTTTAAAGTCCCCCTTGCTTAATTATTATTATTATTTATTCATTTATAAATAAATAATAATTTTTTATTATTATTTAATAATAATAAATAATATTATTATTTATTTATAATAGTACCATCAGTGTACATGGTGCTGTACAGAGTAAAACAATAAAATAGCAAAACCCTGCCGCATAGGCTTACATTCTAATAAAATCACAATTAAACAATAAGAAGGGGAAGAGAATGCACCAAACAGGCAGTATAAAAGTCAGATCAAAATCAAGTTCTAAAAGCTTTAGAAAAAAGAAAAGTTTTTAGCTGAGCTTTAAAAACTGCGATTGAACTTGTAGTTCGCAAATGTTCTGGAACAGCGTTCCAGGCGTAAGGGGCAGCGGAAGAAAATGGACGAAGCCGAGCAAGGGAAGTAGAGACCCTTGGGCAGGCGAGAAACATGGCATCAGAGGAGCGAAGAGCACGAGCGGGGCAATAGTGTGAGATGAGAGAGGAGAGATAGGAAGGAGCTAGACCGTGAAAAGCTTTGTAAGTCAACAGGAGAAGTTTATATTGGATTCTGAGGTGAATTGGAAGCCAATGAAGAGATTTCAGAAGTGGAGTAACATGGTCAGAGCGGCGAGCCAAGAAGAAGATCTTAGCAGCAGAGTGGTGAATAGAAACCGACAAACTGATGTGAGAAGAAGGAAGGCCAGTGAGAAGAAGGCTGCAGTAGTCCAACCGAGATACAAGTAAATTAATACAAGTAAAGTTCAACTCATGGTAGAAAATAGTAGGATAAAAACATTTTCTATCTGAGTTAGAGGTGTGCGCAAACCGCCTGTCGAAACTCTCCACTCTCTTTGTGTGAAGAGAAATCGGAGAGATAATTCCGCTGTGTTTTTCCAGGGAGAGGAGAAATTCTCAACTGTTCCTCACAAGTAAGATTCTTTTTTCATTCCTATGAGTTTTTCGGAGGTTTTGTGCTGCCACATCAAGAGGAAACAGCATCAACTGTGTGGGCAGCCTCACTTCCATTTTGCATCTACCACAAGTCTGGTGTGTGTGCGGGGGGGGGGGGGGGAGGCAGCTCCAGTGAGGAGAAAGAGGTCAGTGCTGTATAAAAACCTGTTGTCCAATTTCCTAAAAAAATTCTTCTCCCCTGAAAGAGGCTTCTGCTTTTCTGCCTCATTTCTAGGGTGTTTGATAATGTATTTTGTGGGGGTTACTGAGCTTACTTGATCACTGTGAAGTAGTCGAGGGGTGTGTGTTTGTGTGTGTTTGCTCTGACCCGTCTTTCCATTGCTCTGCAGGCTCCCAGATATGGAGAACTTTGCAAATGTTGGTCATTTCTGATCAAAAATGAACGGAAACAAAATTCTCATCCATCTGCACCAACCAAGTCCTCTTCTCTGCAAGGAGAGGACCGTGATGCTTTTTTTGGGGGGGGGGCATACCTCTGAAACTCCCTCCCTGTGGGTTAGCTTGGGGAGGGGAAACCTTCCAGGACAGTGCTTTGAACTTAGAAGGGGGCATCAGTGATCTCCCCCAACATCCACCACAGAGAGAACAGTGCCAATTGCCTCTCTGAGGTTGGAAAAAAGATCTCTGAGGAGGAGAAAAGGGGGCATTCCAGTGAATGGGGCCAGGAAGAAACAAGAGAGGCCAGGATACGAGTTATCCTGAGCCTCATCCAGTCTTCTCTCTCTCTCTCTCTCTCTCTCTCTCTCTCTCTCTCTCTCTCTCTCTCTCTCTCTCTTTCCAAAGTGCCCTGATTAAATGGGCTGAAACACCCATCTAGCAAAAATCAACAACCATAGAGAATGTGGAGATGAAGCAAAGAATATCTGGGGCGGGCAAGTACATAGCTTGGACTCCTGGACACCAGCTCATTTTCCCATGAGCTGCCCAATTTGATCTACATGGAGTCGGGCCAGCTTGTGGATTTCGTTTTTATATTATTATTTCTGTAAAGCTATTTGCCCAAATTACTCCCGTGTTTTGTCCAAACTCCCGTCATCATTCGCACAATGCCTTAGACATGCCCTTAATCAATTTGCAAATATTAACAAAATAGAACCAAAAAAAACAGTCATGGGGGAAAAACTGTACCTATATAGAAATATCATCCTTTTTTCCCCATCAGGTATACAATTCATTTAAGAAAAAGGGGAAAGGGGGAGAGCGTTATGCATAGGTTTCAAGAAAAGTAGACCATAAACCCATGTATTTATCCACTCGCAAGTTGCGCCTATATAACACCCGTTAAAATGTTGATAATGTTGTTAAGTCCTCAGTCCATTGCATTATGGGATTGGAGCATTTATCCTACCAATGTGGTAAAATAAGTCTTTTAGCTGTCCTATGGGCTCTGAAAATCCATTTACGCTGACCATCTATTAACTTCCAAGTAGCCGGTAATTAATTTAGGAGGACATGCACATTGTTCCATATTATAGATAGTTTCAGTACAAAGTTTATCCTTATTATAACCTCCTCCCAAAATGGGACAACTACTGAGCATTGCCAAAACATATGAATTAAAGAAGCATTCGGTGCATTCATATGTTTCATTTCTAATGCCAGTTGGAAACAAACAGAAGCTTCTCTGGTCAGTTCAGCTTCTGCTGAAAGGCAAACTGAAGAATGAAATGGGCAGAAGGTTTTTGTCTCACTTCCCCATTTGAATGAACCACTGTGCATTTGGCTACCAGTCCACACAGCACAGTAATAAGCCGCTTCATCTTCGACCTGGGCCCCCGTAATCGTCAGGGACATCACATTCCCCGACCTGGAGCCAGAGAAACGGGCCGGGACATCAGAAGGTCTGGTGCTGGTGTGGTACATCACCTGTTTGGGTTTACTCCCTGGTTTCTTCTGGGCCCACCAAGGGTAATTGTTATCAGCAATGTTTCCACTATTATATCTGCAAGTCATGGTGACCGTCCCACCCAAAGCCACGAATTCTGGGTCCTTCAGGGTCTGCAGCTGCTGGACACTGGGACCTGAAAGAAGACACAGAAGGGAATAGATTATTAAATGTATTAACAATGGAGAAACACCAGACCATCAAGGACAATGGATCCCTTCCTCCAAACGAGTTCCCCTCACCGATGGAAATCAGGAGTGTGAAGAAAAGCAGAGTCTGGGCCATTGTGGGGAAATCTGATAGATTGATGATCCACAAGTGGGAGGATCTCCCGTTGGCTTCATCCAAGTCTCTCTTAAATCCCCAGGGTTCAAGAGAGCAGCCCCTGCATGCAAATCTGTTGTTCTTCAAGTGCTTTCCCTGAGCGCTGGAAGACAATCGACCGTCTGCAAAGGAAGGCAGCTTCACCTGCTGGTAACAATGTATCTCTGGAGGAATTGCAAAATTTGTAAATCATTATCATCATCATCATTGTCATCGTCATCGTCCCAGAGTGTGGGATTGTGTGGGGCGGGAGCAACCTTGAATTGAAAGAGGGCATTTTTCTTCTTTTTATTATATTTATTACATTTGTATACCGCCCCAGAGCTGAAGCTCTCTGGGCAGTTTACGTAGGATAAAAACATTTTAAAACAATATACAAAAATTTAAAATCACAGAAACATACAATTTAAAACCACAAAAACATTTGTGGGTTGAGCCCTTGGACCTGTTTTCAAACCCAGACTTTTAGGAAGCTATTAAAAGAAATTAAATACCCCTGAGCTTCTGAACATGTGCAGAGTGCACTTCCTAGCTACTGAGCAGCAACATCAGCCCAATACTCCTCAAGGATTTGGGATAAAGGCTCCCAGGGCAAAAAAAAAAAAGTCATCCCTTCCAAAGTTTGCCCCATTCTTCTCTTCTCAGCACTTCCTGGGAGAGGTAAGGAGACCCACCACTCTAGAGTTAGGAGGGTAGAATTCGAACACACCCCTCCTTTACTTTCCATCGTGGTGATGAATACAGAAATGAGAAAGCCATTGCTATTTCCACATATATTTTCTCTGGTAATGTCAATCACTTCCCCTCATCTGGGCTAGAAGAAGAGGCTGCTGTTCACACTAGCAAATTCAGCCATCTACTTAGGAAGATTTCAAACCAAGAGGTCAACACTGACACCTAGTGGCCATTTCATATCATCTCATGCCTATCTCAGTGTTGCCTGAGACTTTGCTCAAATGGCCTCTGGGAATTCTCCACCCTCTTTGTGGCCAGAGAAATTGGGAGAAGAATTTCATCAAACACAGAGAATATGGAGGTGAAGTTAAGAATGTCCGGGGGTGGGCAGCTTCGATGGTTGGATGTCAGCTCATTTTCCCATGAGCTGCATAATTTAATCTCCATGGAGTCGGGCCAGCTCCTGGATTTCTTCTTCTTCTTCTTCTTCTTCTTCTTCTTCTTCTTCTTCTTCTTCTTATTATTATTATTATTATTATTATTATTATTATTATTATTATTATTATTATTTCTGTAAAGCAATTCACGCAAATTACTCCTGTATTTCGCCCAGATGGTGAAAAATCCCTCCCTTTGACATGCCATCAGTGAATTTGTTTCATCTCTAATGCAAACTGGATACAAATAACAGAAGCTTCTCTAGCTAGTTGATCTGCTGCTGATAAGCAAACAGAAGGAAATGGGCAGAAGGTTTTTGTCTCACTTCCCCATCTGAATGAACCACTGTGCCCCTGGCTACCAGTCCATGCGCAACAGTAATAAGCCGCTTCATCTTCTACCTGAGCCCCCGTAATGGTCAGGGACATCACATTCCCTGACCTGGAGCCAGAGAAACGGGCTGGGACATCAGATGGTCTGCTGCTAGTGGTATACATCACTGTCCGAGGTTTACTCCCTGGTTTTTTCTGTGCCCACCAAGGGTAATTGCCATCACCAATGTTTCCACTATCGAATCTGCAAGACATGGTGACCGTCCCACCCGGAGCCACGAATTCTGGGTCCTTCAGGGTCTGCAGCTGCTGGACACTGGGACCTGGAAGAGGACATGGAAGGGAATAGCTTATTAAACCTAATTTACAATGGAGCAACACCGGACCTTTACAAAGCTCAGGATTTTAGACGAATTCAGTCAAGTACAATGCATCCCTTCCTCCAAATGAATTCCCCTCACCAATGGAGAGGAGGAATGTGAAGAGAAGCAGAGTCCCGGCCATTGTGGCGAAACCTGATAGAGTGATGTTCCTCAAGTAGAAGGATCTCCCCTTGGCTTCCTCCCAGTCCCTCTTAAATCCCCAGGGGTCAAGAGAGCACCCCCTGCATGCAAATCTGTTGTTCTTTAAGTGCTTTCCCTGAGCACTGGAAGACCATTGACCGTCTGCAAAGGAAGGCAGCTTCACCTGCTGGTAACAATGTATCTCTGGAGGAATTGCAAGATTTGTAAATCATCATCATCCCAGAGGGTGGGATTGTGGAGGGTGGGAGGCACTTTGAATTTAAAGAGGGCATTTGTGGGTTGAGCCCTTCAACCTATCTTCAATAGGAAATTATTATTTTTTAAAAAAATAAATAAATCTGAGCTTCTGAACATGTGCAGAGTGCATTTCCTAGCTACTGAGCAACAACATCAGCCCAATACTCCTCAAGGATTTGGGATAAGGGTTCCCAGGGCAGAAATCATATTTTCTCTGGTAATGTCAATCAACACTTTCCCCAGTCTTACCCTTCCCCTCATCTGGGTAGAGGAAAAGGCTGCCGTTCACACTAGCAAATGTCTACATAGTAAGATTAGAAACCAAAACAAATCTGAAAGGTCAACACTGACACCTAGTGGCCATTTCATATCATCTCACACCTGTCTTAGTGCTGGCTGAGGCGGTGTGTAAATGGCAGGTGGGAATTCTCCACCCTGTTTGTGAGCAGAACAATTAGAGCAGCTAATGGCCAGGGAGAATAAGTGGATCCTAACAGCATTTCCTGGAGGGCTGAAAAAAAAAGGGATAATAGTTATTTTGCATTAGAACTTAAATAAGAAGGATGTAATAGTAGAAACAGAAAAAAAATCTATTGTTATTCTTATTACTAGGGGTGTGCTCTGCTCTGTTTTGGATCCTCGAATCCGAAGCAGAGCAGGCTGATCTGGACCTCCTAAACCTGGTTCCGGAGTGGAGCGGAGGAGGTCCGGATCGACCCGAAGCTTTGGAGCCACGTAAGTGAGGAGGGGGGGGGGCTTTCCTGGCTCCGTTGTCCATGACTATTTCCAGCCTTGGGTGGCAGTCGAAGGGGCAGTAGGGACCACCGCGGCAGCGGACGACGGAGCCAGGTAAGTAGGGGAGGGGGGCTTACCTGGCTCTACCGCCTGCTGCTGCTGTGGTCTGTGTGGTGGCAGACGATGGAGCTAGGTAAGAGGGGGCTTATTCAGACCCCATTTTGTACCCCTTTCCCCACTTGCCTGCCTCCGCTGTCCGCCGTGGAGGTGGGGAAGGGGGGAAATGGAGTCCGAATATCGATCCTGACCTCCAGATCTCAGTCCAGATCCAGTTCTAGAGCGGGTCGGGGTGGTCCTGATCAACCCGAACTGGTTCAGGCCCAATCCGGAAGGTGTGGATCGGGATCAGAACCGGTTTGGGGGTGCGTGCACAGCCCTACTTATTACAACATTCACTATTATTAGTGGTAATTATTATTATAATAATTATTAATGGAATAAGGAGGAATAACGTTGATCTGCTATTTAATATAATTTTCTTGATTTCTAAACAGGGTAAAAACAGATGGGGAGGAACAGATTTTTGTCACAGCAACAGATTCAAATCACAAGAAGAAAACTACACAACGATGTTGACTTTCAAAATTGTAAGCGAACAAGAAAGTCACAATCGTGTGAAATTCAGTACACTACAGGTATTGTGTGATTAGGACATTGCACACTGAAGACGTGAATTTCAATCTGAGATTTGAAACTCCGCATTTGAAAATGGGGCGGGGGTGTTTGAGGATGGGAAAAATTGAATTGTTAATTACTTTACGAATATTGATGTTATTTCTTTCTTTCTTTTTTTACTTTAATACTTTTATTATTTTCTACAAAAGCAAATCACAAAGGATAAACAGTACAAACTACACAACATCGCACCTAACACATCTAATAAAAACACATAAACATAAGGCTATACTCCATTTGAAGCAGACTTCATGTCCAGCGACGGTTATCAATTACTACTATTTAGCCAACTCGGAATTACATAAAAATAGGAGGAAAAAATCACAAGAGATAAACACAGGTTCTATATCAAATCCACATACAAACAAATCATTCTTTTGCAGTTCTTGTATATGCTCTATCAAAGGTCTCCAGTCCGTTGCAAATGAACGCATTGATTTTTCTCTAACTAATGCCGTTAATTTCACCATCTCTGCAAGCTTCAACGAATATTGATATTTCTAAGGCCGGTCCTATCAGCCTTTGCTGAGATCCTCATTCACAAGATGAAAAACAGAAGTTACTATAGACAGTTCACTTTCTGTTCATGTCCAACGAGAGCAAAGAAGTGAGAGGAGGTTTTTGTCTCATTTCCCCATCTGAATGAACCACTGTGACACTGGCTTGCAGTCCACACACAGCAGTAATAAGCCGCTTCATCTTCCACCTGGGCCCCCGTAATGGTTAGAGACATCACATTCCCCGACCTGGAGCCAGAGAAACGGGCTGGGACATCAGAAGGTCTGGTGCTAGCGGTATACATCATTCTCCGAGGTTTACTTCCTGGTTTCTTCTGGGCCCACCAAGGGTAATTGCCATCACCAAGGTTTCCACTATCGAATCTGCAAGACATGGTGACCGTCCCACCCAGAGCCACGAATTCTGGGTCCTTCAGGGTCTGCAGCTGCTGGACACTGGGACCTGGAAGAGAACATGGAAGGGAATAGCTTATTAAACCTATTAACAATGGAGCAACACCAGACCTTTGCAAAGCTCTGGATTTTAGACAAATTCACTCAAGTACAACGAATGCATCCCTTCTTCCAAATGAATTCCCCTCACCAATGGAGAGGAGGAGTGTGAAGAGAAGCAGAGTCTGGGCCATTGTAGGGATAGTGGATAGATTGATGTTCCTCAAGTAGAAGGATCTCCCGTTGGCTTCCTCCCAGTCTCTCTTAAATCCCCAGGGGTCAAGAGAGCACCCCCTGCATGCAAATCTGTTGCTCTTTAAGTACTTTCCCTGAGCACTGGAAGATGATTAACCAACTGCAAAGGAAGGAAGCTTCACCTGCTGGTATCTGCAGATTTATGTTCAGAGGGTTATGTTTGCTCTGAACCTACTGAGCTTCTGATCTTTAAGTCCTGCTTCTTAGGGCTTCTTCACATGGGGCTTTTATACTGCAATTGAGATTGATTATTCACAGGCATTTGTGGGTTCTTTACATGACGTCAACAACCTCCAGTGGCTCTCCTGTCCTTCCCGACCATTTCTGTGACTTAATTTTAAACAGAAATAATGGGGTAATAAAAAGAAGCAGGTGAATCAGTTTGAATTTGTCAGTGTAAAGAGGAAATGGTACTATAACAACACCGCCATCTAGTTGCTGCATAACATGGTTTTAAATTTGTAATTTTGCATTGCTGCTGTTTTTATCTAGTTGAGCTTTTATATTGTATTTTATATTATGGTTTTATACTGTTGTTTTATACTTTGAATGGTTTTAATTTTTGTGAAACGCCCAGAGAGCTCCGGCTATTGGGCGGTATAGAAATGTAATAAATAAATAAATAAAATAAATAATGAAACATGTACAACTCGCAGGTATAGAAAAAAGCTGTGATGGGGAAATGCGTGTAATGGTCCATTTTTAACCCTGCAACAAATCTGGAAGCAGAATTGTCAATAAAATTGTGGGATAAAAAGCCTCTGTGTGGAAAAGTTCTTAGGTTCTGATGGGTGAAGGGCTAGTTGTGGTATGGGGAAAGCACTCTGCACATGCTTCACGTGCCCCAAGGCTCAACCACAGTATCAAACAAGAAGTTTGGTAGTTATATTCTGGCGATCCCAAGAACACACTGAGCCACCTAATTGAACAATCACATCTCTTTGCTTGCTGTGGAGGAAGCTTTACATGGTAGTTGCAACGCAAGCAGACCTGGACAGAAATAGAGGGTTCCTAAACCTCCTGTCCTTGTGCCAACTGACAGCAACAGACCTCTCCATGCCCCAATGAGGTGCTTGTCCACTTCCCCATTTGATTGTATCACTGCGTGCTGGAAGCTTCCGTCATAAGATAAACAGTAATAAGCAGCCTCGTGTTCTGCTTCAACTTTGGAGATGGTTAAGATGGCAACACTGGCCGCGTTGTCATAGGAACCAGAGAATCGATTTGGGATTAATACTACTTGGAGTAAACAAATGAGGTAGCATCTATTTCAGCAGTCCCCAACCTTTTTGGCACCAGGGACTGGTTTTGTGGAAGACAATTTTTCCACGGACGGGGTGTGTGTGTGAGGGGATGATTTTGGGAAGCCCTGCCCACCCTGCCCCCACTCCAGTGTCCTGGATTCGCTTCAGCTGGGTGCCCAGCCGAAGCGAAGCCAGGACGCTGGGGCGGGCGGCTTTGGAACGGCGCACCCGGAAGTTGCTCTCCTAGAGCAGCTTCTGGCCGGGCATGCTGTTCCTGGCTTCACTTCAGCTGGGCAGGCCAGATGGTGCCCTTTGCCCAGGTACGCTGGGGTGGGGGTGGGTGGGTGAAAGCAGCTCACCTGCATGGCATGGTTCCTAACAGGCCACGGACTGGTACCAGTCCATGGGGACCCCTGTTCTATTTGATAGCCTATGACTCCAGTAAAATTATTAGGCCCAGTGGTCATTGGTAAGGAGTAACTTCCAGTAATTTTCACTCACACAAAAAATACTTTAATTGTGTGTATGTGTGGGTTTATCATGTAATTGAGTTTGGGACTACCAGGGTATAGCCTGAAGGCACATGAGGTAGCCACCTTGCTGAAGCTAAGAACCACCTAGGAACCACATGTAACCACCTTGAGTTCCATGATGGGGTGGGTGGGGAAATGGGTTAGAATAGAAATGTAAATATATCAGTTTTTTAGCCTGCTTAGGGCACCAGAGGACTAAAATTGACCAGAAAAGTTCCATAATGCGTTGAAATGAGTTTTCAGAGCATTGCTTTAAAAAGATGCAGAGCAGAATTTTCCTCATTTCGTCTACAATCCAACACTGATCAGGGGATTAATGGTGTAACAAAACAAAACAAGAAAAGAAAGGAAGTCCCATATCATCACCTACTGGCTACAAATAACATTTCCCTGACTATAAACAATTGGACAGAATGTTGGTTCAGAAAAGAGTGCAAGGGGCATGATATTTTCAATACCACAACAGTGTGTTCAAAACAACAACCTCTTCTTAAGTCAAAGTCCCAATTCCCAAACTCTGAGGTTCAAAAATAAGATGCTCCCCCCTCTCTATTGCTGGTCCTGGAACAGCAAACCTTCTGCCCAGCGCTGAGGGTATTTCACCTTGAGCTCTTAAAGCCTAGGCTTCAAGCTGCAGATCCTTAGAGACGAATGGAAAAGTTGTTACTCATGGGGAGAACCTTACTTAAGAGTAACCCTTTACCCACGAGGAGTTCTGATTCTTTTATGGCCACTTCTTTCCCTGCCAGCCATCTGATCCTGCACTCTTGAATGTAGCATCCCCTTCCTTTTTTCCAGGGATCGTCCCTGGATCATCCCTGTGCATGCAAATGACACACAAGGGATCCCAGGAGCAGCCAGGGATGATCCTTCCATTTCCCTGGGATAATCCTTAGGTGTAGAAAGGGCCTGAGTTTCCATGGCCACTACAACCTGGATCTCCCAACTCCTAGCCCAACACTGTAGCCACTACTCCACACTGCCTGTCTTGTCAGATTCAACACAGTGCGACAAGCAAGAGGTTTCTGTCTCAGTTCCCCATTCAGATGCATCACAGTGAGACACGCTGTTCTTGGGATCCCACGTAGCACAGTAATAATCAGCCTCATCTTCAGCTTGAACTCCTGTGATCACTAAATTCCACAGGTTCTTGGAGGCATCAGGGGAGACACTGAATCTCTCTGGGACCCCAGAACCTCTACCCTGGTCACTACTGGTGTAATAGTGGTATAGAAACCGTGGGACACCGTCCGATATCTGCTGGTACCATCTCGCCCTCTCATTGCTGATGCTGTAGCCGCTGCTCTTAGCACAAGAAATCAAAACTGTCGATCCCAGAGGTTTAGACAGGGAGGGTGGTTGTGTCAGTACTAGTTGGGACTCAGAACCTGCAACAATATTTATTTTATTCACAACATTTATATACCACTCCACATCTAGACAGATCCTGGAGCGATGGACAATAAAAGATAAAATGATAAGAATTAAACATTATTATTATTATTATTATTATTATTATTATTATTATTAAAAACAATACATCTAGGCAGATGCTGTAGCAATAAACAATAAAATATAAAGTAAGAATAAAATATATTAAAATTATTATTATTATTATTATTATTATTATTATTATTATTATTATTATTATGATAAGAAACAACAGAATACTGATAAAAACTATGGCTGGTCAGTCAAGAAAGGCTTCCAGAAATAACAATGTTTTCAGGAGGCACTGGAAGCAACACACAGTTTGCCTGACCTCCAGAGGCAGGGAGTTCCACAGACAGGGGGCCACCACACTGAAGGCTATTTTCCAAGTGGCCTCCAGACAGGCCACTGGTCTCTTCAGAACCACCAGGACCATGCCCAGTGATTCCCTCAGTGGCTGGGCAGGTTGATCAGGGATCCTGGTCCCGTGTTGTTTAGTGTTTTATTCACTAGTCCCCAAACCTTAAAACTGGCCCAGTAGCAAATAGACTGCCGTAGATCATAACTGATGTCACTGTCCACCTGGATTGACCTTAATGCAACAGTCTTTGACCTTAGATCAAATATTCAGCCAGTGTATCCCTTACCTGAGACAAATCCTCCCAACAACAAAAGCACAGGAACCGAGAACATTGTAACAAGAATTTGTACCTCCTGTTTCTCTTGCATGGGTTCCTTTCAGCTCATTTCATATATCTCCCCAGTGGAAGCAAATTCCATGACTTTTATGCAAATACCGCCAGCTGCTACTGGTTATCCATCAAACGGAACTGTGTGATGTATGACATCCGATCAAGCAACTGTGTCCTGCTTGTTCATCCCTGGCCGGTGGCTGGTTGGCCACTGTGTGAACAGAGTGCTGGGCTAGATGGACCCTTGGTCTGATCCAGCAGGGCTCTTCTGATGTTCTTATGGGAAGGCAGAGCTTGAGATGAGAGGCATTGCCTCAGGATGGCAACTTGTGGCCCTCCTGATGTTGCTGGACTGCAACTCCCATGATCCCTCACCATTGGCTATACCCACTAGGGCTGGTGGGAATTGAGTTCCAAGAATGTTGGATGATGATGCAAGTTACCCACCCCTGTACTACCCTCTGCTCTAGTTGGATCCACATAGGTTGAGTCCTGTGTTTTTCCTCTTTGGGGAGGGTGAGGCATTGCATGCAATGAGAACATAAGAAGAGTTGTGCTAATGTGGATCAGACCAAGGGTTCATCTTGTCCAGCTTCCTGGTCCCACAATGGCCAACCAGATGCCTGTGGGAAGCCCACAGGTAGGACATGAGTGCAATAGCATCCTCTCATTCATGCTGTCCAGCAGCAGGTATTTATTTTAATTAAATCGTCATCATCGCCACCTCCTCTTCCCTCCCCATTCCTTTTTTCCTCGTGTGTGGTGTCTTTTTAGATTGCAAGACTGCAGGCAGAGACTGTCTTGTTTAACTGAAAACATCTCAGCCACTCTGTTGCAAAAACTGCTCGTTCCCTGGGGTACCAAGTCCAATTCAGCACACACGGAGGAGAGGAGATGAAGAACGGGTCAAACAACGTTTATTCTGCAGAATAAAGAGGCACTGGTGCTAATTGCTGCAAAGCATGTGCCTACCTCGCTAGGGAGGTAGGGAGGTATTTATACACTACCTTCTCTGGTGCTACATACGTAGACACCATCTAACAGGAAATTTCTAGCTGAAAAAAGAATACATGGCCTGTTCTTTTGGCAAGCATCTACACAAAGAGATAGGTACTCACTGTTCTTTAAGAGAACATTCACTTGATTTTGCTTATTTAGGAATTTCTTGGCTTCTTAGCAACTCTGGTTCAGAGCTGGGCATTTTTCTAACAACTCTGGCAGCCTTTTTTATCCTTTTGGAAAGCTGAGGAGCGGGACAAAAGACTGCAAATAAATGAATGAATAGTCATCAAGACTAGAAGCCATTACCCTTCTCTTTTTTCACTTCATCAATTTTAGGGCTGAAAATATCGAGTGCCCCTGAGCATCTGCAGAGTGTATATCTTTGACCGCTAAGGATCCACCCACAGGCTCCCAAACATGTGAGGAATGAGGAAGCAGATATTGGAGTTGCGGAGGCATGGGTTGAAAACTAGCAGGCAGGCATCATTTTAGACACTCAGGACATCAACCCTGCCTGGGGATCATGAGAGGGTTGATTCACACAACCATGCAGGTCTTCATTGGGTGTTTTCGTGATGGTGGCAACCAGGGTTCAGGCTTTTCAAATCCATCCTGGAGGCCATAAAAATGTAATAAATAAATAAATAAATAAATAAATAAATAAATAAATAAATAAATAAATAAGAGAAGGAGGAGGAAGCATCCATTGGTGAGATAAGAGAGGGCAGAAGATGACCAAATGGGCAAAACCTGACACCATTAAAATACCACACATACACTGCTGCTTGAGGCCTTCACTCACCACTTGGAAAAAAACGGCTCTCCAAAGTGTGAACGTATCACTCATTTACACTGTATCCCCACTCTCTTCCTTTTCAGCAGGGCTCCTGCTGTTTGTAACATTTTATTTTATTTTGCATTAATTTATTACTTTCACATCCCACCATTCTTCCAAGGGGTCCACAGGGACCTGCATGATCCACCTGGACTAGAACTTGGATCTCCCAAACCCCAGCCCAATGCTCTAACCACTACACCACCACTGGCTCTCAGTGCAACGTGGGCAGAAACTCCAGGCAAAGCTTTCTCAACACAGGGGGACTGTGATGGGGATTTTGAAACTTGCCCAAGAAAAGGGTTTGAGCCAAAATGCTCCTGTACTTCCTCCACCGAAGTTCCTCCAACTCAAGCACCAATTGTGTGTCAGCTCCATCTACAGTCAAGAAGGGTACATTGCTTCTTGGCTGAAGGGCAAAGTTGGTGAAGTTTTCAACTTGAATGAATGGCTTTTCAGATCAATGTCTTCTCCCTTGGGAGGAAACCAACAGTGTAGCGGAAATATCTGGTTTTGGTCTCCAGGCAGTTAATAACCAAGCCTAGGTATAGCGAAGGGCCCTCATTGGCAGAGGGCTGAACTAGATGTGGCACAAGCAATGGCCCACCTCCCTCAATGAACCTTCTCACTGCCATCGGTACCAGTTGCTTTTTTTCTCCTCACCTTTTGTCCCATCATTGCTACCATTTGCTGGCTTGCTTGAGAGGCCGTGAACAAGCAGGCCATGGCATCTAGGGAAGGAGAAAGGCAGATGCATCTAAGGCAAATAAAAAGTGTTGCATGTTGGATATAGGGTGTCTCTACAATAATAATAAGAGCCTCGTGTGTCACAAAGTGGAAAGCGACAGTTACTGCAGCCGAAACTCTCCCCACGGCCTGAGTTCAATCCCAGCGGAAGCTGGTTCTCAGGCAGCCGGCTCAGGTCGACTCAGCCTTCCATCCTTCCGAGGTCGGTAAAATGAGTACCCAGCTAGCTGGGGAAAGGTAACCATGACTGGGGAAGGCAATGGCAAACCACCCCACTACAAAGTCTGCCAAGAAAACGTCAGCGAAAGCAGGCATCCCTCTAGGAGTCAACAATGACTCAAGTGCTTGCACGAGAGGTTCCTTTCCTTTCCTTCCAATAATAATAATAATAATAATAATAATAATAATAATAATAATTCTTACCCGCCTCTCTGACTGGATCGAGGCGGGGAACAACAGCAAGCATAAAATACATAAAATACTGATTAAAAACATGGTATATACTGTTTAAAAACGTCCTAAAAGCATCCTAAAAATATCCTAAAATTCCACTGGATAGGCCTGCCAGAAGAGATCAGTCTTGATAGCTTTCTTGAATGCTAACAGATTGTCAAACTGATGAGTCTCCTCCAGCAAGCTATTCCACAGTCTGGGAGCAGCAGAAGAGAAGGTCCTCTGGTGTGTGTGTGTGTGTGTGTGTGTGTGTGTGTGTGTGTGTGTGTGTGTGAGAGAGAGAGAGAGAGAGAGAGAGAGAGAGAGAGAGAGAGAGAGAGAGAGAGAGAGAGAGATTTTCTGCTCAATTCTACATAGCCACACACAGCCACACATGAACACATAATTGGAGCATGTTCAGAGGAGGGCAACCAGGATGATCAGGGGTCTGGAAACAAAGCCCTATGAAGAGAGAGTGGAACAATTGGGCATGTTTAGACTGGAGAAGAGAAGATTGAGGGGAGACAGGATAGCACTCTTCAAATACTTGAAAGGTTGTCACACAGAGGGCCAGGATTTCTTCTCGATCATCCCAGAGTGCAGGACACAGAATAATGGGCTCAAGTTACAGGAAGCCAGATTCTGGCTGGACATCAGGAAAAACTTCCTGAGTGTTAGAGCAGTATGACAATGGAACTGATGACCTAGGGAGGTTCTGGGCTCTCCCACACTAGAGGCCTTCAAGAGGCAGCAGGACAGCCATCTGTCAGGTATGTTTTAGGGTGGATTCCTGCATTGAGCGGAGGGTTGGACTTGGCTTCCTGTAACTTGAGCCCATTATTCCATGTCCTACACTCTGGGAGGATCGAGAAGAGATCCTGGCCCTCCTCTATGTGACAACCTTTCAAGTATTTGAAGAGTGCTATCATGTCTCCCCTCAAGCTTCCCTTCTCCAGGCTAAACATGCCCAGTTCTTTCACTCTCTCTTCATAGGGCTTTGTTTCCAGACCCCTGATCATCCTGGTTGCCCTCCTCTGAACACGCTCCAGCTTGTCTGAGTCCTTCTTGAATTGTGGAGCCCAGAACTGGACGCTATACTCTAGATGAGGCCTAACCAGGGCCCAATAGAGAGGAACCAGTAGCTCACACGATTTGGAAGCTATACTTCTATTTATGCAGCCCAAAAAGCCCATTTGCTTTTTTTGCAGCTCAGCTTCAGTGGGTGCTCAAAGAAAGCAATGAAAAGAGAGGATGTTTTTGTCTCATTTCCCCATCTGAATTAAGAACTGTGTCACTGGCTCGCAGTCCACACATAACAGTAATAAGCTGCTTCATCTTCCACCTGGGCCCCCGTAATGGTCAGGGACATCATGTTCCCTGACCTGGAACCAGAGAAACGGGCTGGGACATCAGACGGTCTGGTACTGGTAGCATATATCACTGTCTGGGGTTTACTCCCTGGTTTCTTCTGCACCCACCCAGGGTAATTGCCATCACCAATGTTTCCACTATCGAATCTGCAAGACATGGTGACCGTCCCACCCGGAGCCACGAATTCTGGGTCCTTCAAGGTCTGTAGCTGCTGGACACTGAGACCTAGAAGAGAAAAAGGGCAGCAAATGGCTTATTAAACTCATTTACAGAGGAACAGCACCAAGCATTTGCAAAGCTCAGGATTTTAGAACACGGAAGGCTTCTGACTTTGCTTCAAATGTGATTCATCCCTTCCTCCAAATGATTTCCCCTCACCTATGGAGATCAGAATTGCAAAGAGAAGCAGACACCAGGCCATTGTGGATTAGTCTTCTTAAAGCAGATGGATCTCCCATTGGCTTCCTCCCCCCTGTCTCTCTTAAATCCCCAGAGGGCAAGAGAACAGCCCCTTAATGCAAATATGTAGTTCTTTAAGTACTTTCCCTGGCCATGGAAGACCATAAACCAAGTACAAGGGAAGGTGCTGCACACCCTGTCTCTGCAAGGAACTACAAGGTCTCTGTATTAGCTTTTAAAAAAAATCTCCAAGAGGAGGGATGAAACTCATCCTTGAACTGGATGAATGAGGGCTATCTCACGTTGAGCCCTTCAACCTGCATTCCATCCAGAAGAGGGCTTCACGAGCATTTGATGCTATGGTGCAGAAAACGGAGCTTCTAAACATGTCCAGAGTGCATTTCCCTGGCAACCACATTTGGCCCCAAACTCATCAAGGAATTAGGAGGAGGGCTTCCAGAGCAGAAAGGATCCCTCTTAGGGATTTTTATCAGAAAAAATAACACAAAAAATAAGAGTGTCAAAGGGACGGAAAAAGGGGAACACTTTCACTGCTGATTGGTGGGACATCATTACATACACAACTCAAGATGATGCGACAATACGAGTCCCAGCTGCCTTTCAAAATCTGTGGTTTCAATAAAAAAGGAAAGTATATTGATAGCAAATAGAACTTACCTGCATGAGCTCAAAATTATTATTATTATTTTGTATATTTCTGTATCTTTCTTGCTGAAGTTAAAGAACATCATAACAAAATGTCATGTACGGTTTGGTAGTTGTATTAAAATTGTTTGTAAAATTGTTTTAATATTGAGAATCAATAAAAAAAAAGTTTGGGGGTGGAAAAAGAATCCCTCTTAGGCTTCATTCTCTGCACCCCTCCATTGAGACATTGCCTGGGAGGTGAGAAGAATTCCCATCGCTCTGTGACAAGCATTGACAGGTTTGCCACCCAGGAGTTTCTCCTTTCCTTTCTGAAATGCTGCTGAATTGAGAGATGCTTTTCCTTCTCAGTCACCACCTTCTCCTCTCCTTCTCACCTGCTGGGTGCCACACCTGGGATCCTTGGCCAAGAGGCTAGTCTTCACAGTAGCAAATTCTGCTGGTCTTTTTAGTCAAGTAGTAAACAAAGAGAAATGGGAGGAAAGCAACAGAGACATCTATTGGCTATGGAAGGTGCATAGCAAGCATAGTTCAACTACGGCAGAGGGATGGAGCCACATTTCTTTTCCACCACCACTACTACCTCCTCATCCTCATCCTCCTTCTCCTCCTTTCTGGGCATGACACTGAATCAATATTTATTCAGTGGATTCCTTCACTGAGCAGGGGGTTGGACTCAATGGCCTTACACACCCCTTCCAGCTCAAGTTTTTCATGGGTCTATGAAACCTCCCCATCTTCGTGTGTTGATATGTGGGTGGGCAGGGGACCGGGAGTCCTGGCTTTCAATAGGGTTAGCAATATCTGAAAGAGCTGCAAACACGTTAATTGTCTTCCTGATGCTGTGGATTTCCATCCCAATCCAGTAAATAGCCTATATTTTTAGGATGAGGGCCTAGGAAACACCCTGGATGCTAGGGCTGTGCACCCCCTCCCCGAACCGCTTCGGATCCTGATCCGGACCTTCCGGATCGGGCCCGAACCTGTTTGGGTCGATCCACTCCACTCCCGTGATCCACTCCAGAAACTGATCCAGAGCAATATACGGAGGTCCGGATCGATATTCGGGCCCCATTTTGCCCCCCCTTCCCCCTTACTTGCCTCCACGGCAGACGGTGGAGGCAGGTAAGTGGGGAAGGGGGGACAAAATGGGGGCCAAAAAACCCCTCTCCCCTTACCTTGCTCCACTGTCCACTGCCACGTGGACCGCAGTGGTGGCGGACCACAGCACCAGGTAAGGCCCCCTCCCCCACTACTTACCTGGCTCTGTCACTGTCCGGGCGCTGGCTTCAACTGAGGCCCAGGCCTCAGGCTGTCTGCTTCCAGGCTGAGGCTTGGGCCTCAGTTGAAGCCGCCGCTACCGGCACCCAGAAAACTCCGAGTCGCCTCGGAGGGTCCAAATTTCGCCTTGACTTCGGCCCTGAGGCAGATTGGGAACCCCCAAGGCAGCCCCGAGGTGGATCGAGGATGTTTCAGGGGCTCCAGATCAGCCTCCAAGGTGGATCGGGGATGGTTGCACAGCCCTACAGGACACGGTGCAACAGCACCCTTCCACCCATCTTCCCCAGCAACTAAGGTATACAGGTTTACTGCCTCTGATACTGGAAGTTTCACTTAGCCATGCTGGATCAGACCAAGGGTCCATCTAGTCCAGCATTCTGCTTACACGGTTGCGAACCAGCTGTCACCCAGGGACCCACAAGCAGGGCATGGGTGCAACAGCACCCTCCTGCCATGTTCTTATCTAGATGCTCTGGCAGCCATTGCAGGAGAAGTCTATGGCTCTCTAAGTGCTGCTCTCAGGGTTAGAAGTGGAAGGACAAGAAGAGGCGGGTTTTTCACCTCTCCCATCCTTGCAGTTGAAGGTTAAACCTTTCCGTCACTATGCACTGAGATATGTCTTGTGGGGGGAAAGAGAGAATGAGGGGAAGTGCAGGTATCTACGGCATTATATATTTCTGCTTTTCAAAAAGAACAGCAATATCTGAAAGTACTCCTAACAGGAGCTAAATGAATAATTGTCATCCATAGCTGAAGAGTTCCCTTCCAATGCATTAAATATCCTACAGTTTTAAGTTGAAGGCCTATTTATTTGTTTTGTTTTGTTTTTATTTATTACATTTTTATACTGCCCAATAGCCAAAGCTCTCTGGGCAGTTCATAATAATAATAATAATAATAATAATAATAATAATAATAATAATAATAATAATAATAATTCTTACCCGCCTCTCCATTTTGATTGAGGCAGGGAACAACAATAAATGATAAAATACATAAAACTGAATTAAAACATAATATACACTGTTGAAAACATCCTAAAAGCATACTAAAAGTATCCTAAAATTCCACTGGATAGGCCTGCCGGAAGAGATCAGTCTTGATAGCTTTCTTGAACGCAAAAAGACTGTTGAGTTGACGAGTCTCCTCCGGCAGGCCATTCCACAGTCTGGGAGCAGCAGAAGAGAAGGCCCTCTGGGTAACAGTTGTTAATCTAGTTTTTGCTAGCTGCAGTAGATTTTTCCCAGAGGACCTGAGTGTGCGGGTAAGAGTTACACCAGGTGCTTCTCTTCCTTCCTCTTGCTTTTCTCTTGCTTCTCTCTCGGGCCCGGAGAGCTTTTGTTTCAGTTCCACATCTGACTGCACCATGGTGTAGCTGGGAATTATGCCACACTGCACAGTAATAATCTGCTTCATCACCCGCCTGGACCGCAGCGATGGTTAGCTTTGCGTTGTTGCTATAAGTCTCTCCGGAGAAACGCTCGGGGACCCCTGAAGCTCTTTCCCTGGACTTGAAGATGAGGAGCCTAGGAGCCTCCCCTGGGTTTTGTTGGTACCAGGATGGATGGACGCTACTGATAAACTCCGCGCCTTGCAGAGTACAGGTGATGGCTGCCGTCTGTCCCAGAGCCACCGAAAATGGACCGCTTTGACTCAGAGCAGCCTGACAACCAAAGCCTGGAAGGAACATGTTGGGGAAAGGAACACTCACATTAATCATGTCAAAGGTTGCCAATGGTAACGAAAGATGCCTTTCCATACATAACTTTTTCTCTTGGAAATGGAGCGAAGAGAGAGGAATCGGAAGGAAGGAAGGGTCTTTCAAAAGAACAACATCACCAGCCAGTATAACAGGGAGCCACTTCAACCGGACCTGTCCCAATGTCTCACCTGTATTATAAGCCAAGATGACAAAGAGAACGTGTTTCGCAGCCATGATGGAGACGTTAGAGCAGCTGACAAAGAGATCTTCCAGTTCATCCCATTTTAACCCTTCTGAGACATGAGGAAGGACTCCCTTATGCAAATCCACCCTTGCCCTGGATTCCTAGAACTGCACAGAAGGAGCTTTTAAGATTCCTGGGCTTTACATGGCTGTGTCACAGCAAGAGACCAGCAGATGAAACGTTTGTCAACATCGTCATGGCACAAAAATACGGAGAATTGTTGCCTGTTATGGCAGCAATTCTATTTTGGCAGCTACATTTTCAGATTCAGTGGATTTGTTCCTGCATTTTGTCCAGCAGTAAATGAATTCCCTTTGGCATTTTGCCCACTGGGATGAAGTTATCGGCGGATCTCGTTCCTTTCCCTCTTCACCACGAAATGGAGGTGCCGGTTTACAACCTGGAGAATCCAACATCGCCTTTTATGGAATTTCCTCCCTGGAGGGACGGACCATAGCTCAGCGTGATAGAGCACATGCATTGCATGCAGAAGGTCCCAGGTTTGATCCCTGGCTTCTCCAGTTAGGGAGAGGAAAGAAGGCTGCCTGAAAACCCAGAGAGCTGCTGCCAGTCAGTGTTGACAATACTGAGCTAGATGGACCCATGGCCCGACTTAGGCGTAATCTACACCAAGCAGGATATTGCACTATGAAAGTGGAATATAAAAGGCAGGAGCCTGACCAAGCAGGGTATAGCACTATTAGGGTGACCATATGAAAAAGAGGACCGGGCTCCTGTATCTTTAACAGTTGCATAGAAAAGGGAATTTCAGCAAGTGTCATTTGTATATACGGGGAACCTGGTGGAATTCCCTCTTCATCACAGCAGTTAACGCTGCAGGTGCCCTGCCCTCTTTTAAATCTGGTCACTCTAGTATAGCTCCTGCAGCTTTAACTGTGGTGATGAAGAGGGAATTTCACCAGGTTCCCTGTATATACAAATGACACTTGCTGAAATTCCCTTTTCTATGCAACTGTTAAAGATACAGGAGCCCTGCCCTCCTTTTCATAGGGTCACCCTACCATTTCAATACAACTGTTAAAGATACAGGAGCCCTGCCCTCCTTTTCATAGGGTCACCCTACCATTTCAATACAACTGTTAAAGATACAGGAGCCCTGCCCTCCTTTTCATAGGGTCACCCTACCATTTCAATACGTTAAAGATACAGGAGCCCTGCCCTCCTTTTCATAGGGTCACCCTACCATTTCAATACAACTGTTAAAGATACTGGAGCCCTGCCCTCTTTTTCATATCGTCACCCTACCATTTCAATACAACTGTTAAAGATACAGGAGCCCTGCCCTCCTTTTTATAGGGTCACCCTACCATTTCAATACAACTGTTAAAGATACAGGAGCCCTGCCCTCCTTTTCATAGGGTCACCCTACCATTTCAATACAACTGTTAAAGATACAGGAGCCCTGCCCTCCTTTTCATAGGGTCACCCTACCATTTCAATACGTTAAAGATACTGGAGCCCTGCCCTCCTTTTCATAGGGTCACCCTACCATTTCAATACAACTGTTAAAGATACAGGAGCCCTGTCCTCTTTTTCATAGGGTCACCCTACCATTTCAATACAACTGTTAAAGATACAGGAGCCCTGTCCTCTTTTTCATATCGTCACCCTACCATTTCAATACAACTGTTAAAGATACAGGAGCCCTGTCCTCCTTTTCATAGGGTCACCCTAAGCACTATTAAAGCAGTATGGTATGTGTCAATGGACAACAATTGTCAGTGCACTTCAATACCACTATAAAGCAGTAGTGTGGCTCCTGCCTTTTATATACCACTTTCATAGTGCAATATCTTGCTTGGTATAGATCAGGCCTCAGTATAAGACAGGTTCCTAAGTTCCAGTGTGAACTGCTGATGCTGGATTTGTTTCACCGCCATCTTATGAACCGGTTATTTACTTAACTTTTTTTGGGGGGTGGGGAGGTCTTATTGACTGCCCCTGTTTTTTATTATTTAGTTATGTTATTAATATTGATTTTATAATGTTGATGATTACATTAATGGTGGATTATTGTTGTTTTGTGGTTTTATTAAATTGTGTTCTTGCTGTTAATTATATCCTGCATAGTGGGTTAGAAATCTTTTATTTAATTAATAGAAGACTACGTAAAACAATAAATAACGTTGAGAATGCAGTGGGGATTTGTACAGCCAGGGCACTCTACAGCCTTTCCTCCCATGATGCTTCGTTCCTTTCTTCACTGTTCTCCTTCATTTGCTACAGAACAAAGTTACAATATAATAAATAAAATAATTCACAGTAGACCCATCTCAGGGAATTTTAAAGGAAAAAAATGGAAATAGCAATAGTGACACCTACTGGCCACTGATGTACCACGACACACATTCCAAAGAAGTGACATAAGAAACCCAATAGATCGGGGTCCCCAACCTACTCGGACCCATGTGGGCACCACCACAAAATGCCTGCCATGGAGGATGTGGCTAAAATATGACAAGAGAGGCACCGGAGGTTGACGACATCAAGAAAAAGACCCACAAACTTCCATAAGTGAACCATCACCAGTGCACAATAAATGCCTCATGTAGAAAGCCTCTAAGTCAGCCTTCCTCAACCTGGGGCGCTCCAGAGGTGTTGGACTACAACTCCCAGAATGCCCCAGCCTGCTGGGGCATTCTGGGAGATGCAGTCCAACGCCTCTGGAGCGCCCCAGGTTGAGGAAGGCTGCTCTAAGTGAATGTCAGAAGAAGTGACTCATGCAGACTCCTCCCTCCTGGCCAGGACGAAGGGATGAGGTGTTTTGGTTTGTAAAGAACACCTGGAGACACAACCTTGAGGGCTTCAAGAACTGCAGGCGGCTAGACGTTGGGACCTAGAGGAGAACCAAGCAGGGAAACACTGTAGTGAGTTTGTTAGTGAGCAGAAATATGGACTTCACAGAGTTCCAAAATGCTGCTAAGGGATCTGTGTAGCCTAACACAGTGAGTAGATTTTAGCAGGATTTAGCTGTCAAGAGACTGGAGCACGCAGGGACCATCAGAGCCTGCTTCAGTTGGAACCCCCTTCCCCCCCCCCCAGGGCTAACATCTTCACCTTGTGGGGAAGAAGGAGGTGTTGGTTTGCCCCTCCATTGGGAGATGAGAGGACGGAGCAGGGCCTTCCCACCAGCCTAAACAGTCTCCTTAATTTCTTTTTATTTTCTCCCTCTTCCCTCCCCATCCACTTTTCCTTGTATGTCATGTCTTTTTTTTAGAATGTAAGCCTGAGGGTAGGGACTGTCTACTTTATTGATACATTGTAAGCCGCTCCGAGAGCCTTTTGGCTGAGGTGAGGGATAAAAATACTCTAAATAAATAAATATAAATAAATAAGAGCAGGCCTCATTCCTTGGATAGGCCTCCCATAGTTATGTCACCCTTTTCTCACAGAGCCTTAACTGAACCTGGAGAAGATAGGAGGTTTTCACTCCTAACGAGGCACCACGGAAGGCAACCAGTTTCCCAGCTTGATGCTTTGGGAACCTTCAAGAGGGTGCCCCCCCCTGCTTCTTCTGAGAGTGGGGAGGGATGCAGCATGTCAGCCCCTGAGAGAAGAGCCTGTAAGATCCATGTTTCATGCTTTATTTATTACATTATATACCGCCCCATAGCCAAAGCTCTCTGGGCGGTTTACAAAAGTTAAAAACAGTGAACATTAAAAAGTATACAAAATTTAAAACCATCAAAAACATAAACAGTATAAAAACAACGGTATCCATTTAAAAACAACAGTTCTGGGGTCCGTTATAAAACAAACAAACTTAGCATTGTTAAATGCTGTGAAATGCCTGGGAGAAGAGAAAAGTCTTGACCTGGCGCCTAAAAGATAATAGTGTTGGTGCCAGGCGAGCCTCATTGGGGAGATCATTACACAGTCGGGGGGCCGCCACCGAAAAGGCCCTCTCCCTTGTTGCCATCCTCCGAGCTTCCTTCGGAGTAGGCACTCGGAGGAGGACCTTAGATGTTGAGCACAGTGTACGGGTAGGTTCATGTCGGGAGAGGCATTCCATCCGGTATTGTGGTCCCAAGCCATGTAGGGCTTTATTGGTTAAAACCAGCACTTTTATAGGTTAAAACCAGCATAGCTTCAGGATGACCCGCACAACCAACAGGAGAACCTTTGTCATTCAAAAGGTCAGCTTCTATCTATCATGGGCCCCCTGATAGACACTCAGCTATGTGAGCTTGATTAGCAGGTGCTAACTTTCTTTGCATGTCTATATTCCGCATCCATTTTCAATCAATACTGACATCTTTTTGCACAAGTGGCTTGTTTCCACCTTGATAACTGAAAGAACCTTACTGATGACATGGAATGGCAGAACCAGAACACAAACGCTTATTAACCTATGCCAAGATTCCTCTGTTGATACAGCTAAAATGAAACCTGGACTACACACATTGAGCCTGTCCTTGTATATCTTAAACCGGATCTGACCTGCGGTGCCTTGCCAGCTGCATACAAGTGCTCCCAAAGGGGATGAGACAGGGTTTTGGTCTCAGTATGCACATAACTGGCAGCATCGTGATACTCTCCTCCTTTTGATGTCACACAGAAATAGATACCTTCATCTTCTGCCTGGGTCCCAGAGATGGTCAGATAACAGGTGCTGCTGGTGGCATCTTTGGAAGCAGAAAAGCGATCTGGGACCCCAGAGATCCTATGTTGGCTGGATTCATCTTTGTAATAAAAGATGTACTTAGGAGGGCGTGGATGTTTATGCTGAAACCAGAGTATGCCATAGGTGGTGATGTTATCAGTGGAAAGGGTGCAGGCGAGTTGAGCGACATTTCCTAGGGATACCGACGTGGAGTCAGGTTGGGTCAGTGTTGCATCTGTATTGCCTGGCATTAGAACACAAAAACATACCACACAGATTTCAACAGGCTGTTTCTCTCATGCCAGATGACCCTGAGCTACAGATACATACTATGGTGAAGGCTTCTAGATGAACCAGGGAACTTGGACTCCTTAAATCCATAATTCACAGGTTGGTAATGCAGTTGGCCACACAAAAATAGATATTTTTTTCTAATAACCCCTTGGGGTCCATGCTACGTTAGTTGAACTGAGGACCGATTGAAATCAATGGGACAGGTTAGTCTTGACTTCACTCCCACTGATTTCAATGAAGAGCTCAACGTAACTCATTTAGTCTCAAATTCAACTCAAGTGTAGCAGCAAGATGACTACAATATCCAGCCAAAGACCAAAGGGGAGAATCTGCAACCCTATCCTGTAGATCGAGGGAGGGGTGGGCAAAAGGTAGATCTCCAGATCTTTGAAACTTCACCTCCCATAAGCCCCTACCAACATGGCCAATAGCCAGGAACACTGGGAGTTGAAGTCCATAACATCTGAAGGTCTACCTTCTGCCCATTCCTGCTGTAGATGGTTTTCAACCATGTCTACATCATGACGTCTACATGGCAAGGCAGAAGACCCAAATATACCATGAGAAGACACCTTGACATTTGCACCATGGCGTTCTAGGAGCTCGCTAGTACCTGCTAAGAAAAGCCCCAAGAACCAGAGAGTTGCTAGCAGATCCATGGTCTAGCAGAGTGTATGGAGCTACCAACTCTGCAGATGTGCTGCTGTTAATGCCCTGTAACAACCTTACATTACACTGAAATCTTCAGGCGCATTTAAACTGTGGGGCATCATAGATTGGGTGGGGCCAAAAGCAACATGCAAATGAACCCTTCAGGCTGTGGATGCAGGAAGGTAAGTTTCCAAGCTGGGAAGAGAACACTACTACCGTTGACAAGAGAAAGCGAGCAGAAAGCAACCCTCCTCTTCCTGATGCAATTAACCTTTTAAAGTAGGGGTGGGCAACTTGTAGACCTCCAGATCTTTTAGCTTACAACTGCCATCGGCCCTAGCCAGTGGCCAAGCGTGCTTTAAAAGGTGAATGGCAGAACTGGCTAGTGCTGTGCTGAAAAATTCGCTTCCTCCATTTTCAGCATTTCGGGTGGGGCGAAAACTCTGACCAAAGGGGCTGGGAGAGGGGAGAATTTTGGGAAACATTCTCTTTGGCGAGCGGACAGGGTTTCCTCAGACATTTTTTAAGTGTAGCCCACTGTTGAGGGGTCTTCTTTCTATTTTATTGTTTCAAAAAATAAAGGATATATTGTAAAGCCATCTAAAGACTTTGTTGCTCTCCCATCCAAGCAAAACTGAATCCTGTAGTTATACTCCTGGACTTTTCGACATCTTTAGAGATAGGTGAAATATTCTCTGAATGTTTGCTGATATTTTATTTCAGCATTTGGCTGTAGCTAATAATAATAATAATAATAATAATAATAATAATAATAATAATAATAATTTGAACAGATCCTCTAATCGGCATGTAACTAGTAGGTGAACATTTAACAAATAACATGCAACAGTAGCTAGTATTTGACGAGTGAACGTTTATAACATTTCATATTAGACAACTGCACAAATCAAAATAATAATATTAATAATAATTTATTTCTTACCTGCCTCTCCGATTGGATCGAGGCAGAGAACAACAAGAAGCATAAAATGCACAAAATACTGATTAAAAACATAGCATACACTGTTAAAAACATCCTAAAAACATCCTAAAAACATATTAAAAGTATCCTAAAATTCTACTGGGTAGGCCTGCTGGAAGAGGTCAGCCTTGATAGCTTTCTTGAATGCTAAAAACTGTTAAATTGACGAGTCTCCTCCGGCAGGCCATTCCACAGTCTGGGAGCAGCAGAAGAGAAGGTCCTCTGGGTAATGGTTGTCAGCCTAGTCTTTGCTGACTGAAGTAGATTTCTCGCAGAGGACCTGAGTGTGCAGGGTGGATTGTACGGGAAAAGGTGATCTCGCAGGTAGCCTGGACCCAAACCATGTAGGGCTTTGAAAGTGATGAAAGGAAAGGAAAGGAACCTCTCGTGCAAGCACTGAGTCATTACTGACTCTTGGAGGGACGCCAGCTTTCGCTGACGTTTTCTTGGCAGGCCTTATAGCGGGGTGGTTTGCCGTTGCCTTCCCCGGCCATTATTACACTTTATACTTCACCCGGAAACTAATTGGCAGCAAGTGAAGAGATTTTAAGACTGGTGTCTTAAAGAATGAAAAGGTGTTCCCTCTTCTACATTGCTTCCATTTTTGATTCGGCGGTAAAATGTCCTCTTGAAAATGTAAATGTCGGTTGCAGTTTTGAAACGTCATAACCATGACATGAATAGCTGGGAAGTTTAGAAATAGAATAGTTCTTAGATTTCCTTATCGTTTTTAATGTGCCTTTATATTGTACTTTCAAGCATCCCTATTTTATATTTTATGCTGTACCTTATGAGTTAAATTTTGCGAACCACCAAGAGAGATTCAGCTATTGGGCAGCATAGAAATAAAGTAAAATAAAATAAAGTAAAATAAATATACAAAGTTAGCTGCCTACCTTTCTGTCTGTCAAGCTTAGTATGCAACTCTATTCGTGTTTAAACAGGGGGGGGGGAACCTACAACTCCCAGCTGGCTGGGGCATGCTGGGAGTTGTAGTTTTTTTTCTGTCTAAATGTGCATAGCATTGCACTCTTGGTGTAGAATTTCATTTGCTCTATTAGGAAAGTAGGCAAAAGCTGGCTGTTAAGAACATAAGAAGAGCCCTGCTGGATCAGACCAATGGTCCATCTAGTCCAGCACTCTGTTCACACAGTGGCCAGGGATGAACAAGCAGGACATGGTGCAACAGCACCCTCCCACCCATGTTCCCCAGCAACTGGTGCACACAGGCTTACTGCCTCAAATAGTGGAGATAGCACACAACCATCAGGGCTAGTAGCCATTGAGAGCCTTTGCCTCCAGGAATTTACCCCCTTTTAAAGCCATCCAAATTGGTGGCTATCGCTACATCCTGTGGTAGTGAGTTCCATAATTTAACTCTGCGCTGAGTGAAGAAGTCCTTCCTTTTATTTGTCCTGGATCTCCCACCAACCGGCTTCATAGGATATCCCCTGGTTCTAGTATTTTGAGAGAGGGAGAAAAATGTCTCCCTGTCCACCTTCTCCATACCATGCTCAAGTTTATGCTGTCAAGGTTTTTGTGTCACTTCCCCATTTGAATGAATATCTGTGTTACCCAGTTCCTGTCCACACCACACAGTAATAAAGTGCCTCGTCTTCTGCCAGGGCCCCTTTAATGGTCAGAGACAATGTTTTCCCTAATCTGGACCCAGAGAAACGGGCTGGGACACCAGATGGTCTGCTGCTGGTGGAGTGCATCAGCAGCCTTGGAGTCTTCCCTGCCTTGTGCTGAATCCAGCGAGGGTAATTGCTGTCAGTAATGTCTCCAGTATTGTATCGGCAAGAAAACGTGACGGTCCCATTGAGAGGCACGGCATCAGAGGGGTTCAGGGACTGCAGCTGTTGGACACTGGAGCCTGAAAGAGAGCGGGAAAGTGGAACAACCCTAGAACATCAGTAGAGCCCTACTGGATCAGACCAAGGGTCCATCTAGTCCAGCACTCTGTTCCCACAGTGGCCAACCAGCTGTTGACCAGGGATGAACAAGCAGGACATGGTGCAGCAGTACCCTCCCACCCATGTTCCCCAGCAACTGGTGCATATAGGCTTACTGTCTCGGATACTGGAGGTAGCACATAACCATCAGGGCTAGTCTTTAACAGCATAGCAACACGAAACATTTGCAAGCCTTGTATCAGGGTATGAAAGATTTCTCAGTCGGTTTGATCCAGCGCAGGCTGGTGGCTTCAAATTCAGCACCTCGAATAGCTGCCTTAGAATTCAGCCTGGTTCTGATGGAAACCCAGAATGGATTCACAGCCCTGCCAGAATCAAAGCCGGCACCATCCACCAGTTTGATCCATTCCTTTCCCCAATCCATTTCACAGATTCACCAAAGTCTGTTTAAAATTAAGGTGCTGTTTTAATTAATTTCAATGTTAGCATTTTATTTTATTTTATTTGTTTTCTCCAAACACTAAGTACTTATAACAAAAACATTCATACACATACATAATCAGTACACCTGTAGACAGCACAATTAGAATACTGCATCTATTATTAATTGGTCCATTTCTATATCAATTTAGAATCAGCTACTCCAAAACATCTGTGGATTAATTAAAGGCCCACCTAATGTATTCATTTCTAAACAAAACATTAAGTTGCTACTAAAATTATCTCCCTTTAGTTCTCTAACCATACGGAAATGACTGGTGAATTTCTCCACCAGTACGACTGACCCTATTAACATTTTTTAATGTTTTATATTAACGTTTTAACCATTTTTATGTAATTTAATTGTATATTAATGTATCTTGTGAACCGCTTAGAAATATTTCCAAATACGTTCAGTGCTATGTAAGTCTATTAAATTAATTAATGTATTAGTTAATTAAATTTCCCTCACCAATGGAGACGAAAACTGTGAAGAGAAGCAGAACCCAGGCCATTGCAGGAAAATGGATAGCCTTTCTAAATCAAGTTGATCTCTGTTTGGCATCCCCCAGGGCACCCCTTAAGTTTCCAAGGATCAAGAGACCAACCCCTTCATGCAAATGTCTTGCCCTTTAATTATTGTCCTTAGGCATTGGCCTAACCTTCCCCAACCTAGTATTTATTTATTTGAAACATCTTTTGGGTGCCTTTCAGGACGGAAGCCTTCACAAGCCACCCAACATTAAAACCAGCAAAAACAATGATAACAGTACTCATTATGGGAAGGCCACAGTAAAATAAAATGTTTTCAAGACCTTCTGAAAAGCCTGCAAAGATGGAGCATGGTGGACCTCCAATAGGAGTTTGTTCCACAGGTGTGGGGCCACTGCTGAGAAGGCCCTCTCCCATGTGATCAGCCACCTAATTGCTCTCACAGGTGGGCAGATGAAGGGCGTCTCTTTCTGATCTTAAGAAGTACATAAGGAGAGCCCTGCTGGATCAGACCAAGGTTCCATCTAGTCTAGCACTCTGTTCACACAGTGGCCGTCCATCTGTCAACCATGGAGCAACAAAGCAGGACATGGTGCAACAGAACCCTCCCACCCATGTTCCCCAGCAACTGATGCACACAGCCTTACTGCCTCGGATCTTGGAGGTAGCACATAACCATCTCAGGCTGCTGTTAAAGGTGTAGGAGCAAGGCCTGATTAAAAAGGTGGCAACTCTGCCTGTACAGTGGATAGATTACATGTTCTTATTTGTCCAGAGGAAGAGTAACACTGAGAAAGTCTTCTAAAGGAGTTGGTCTTCAAATGCATTAAAAAGCATACAATTTTAATGCGAAGGCTTAAGTTAAGGGTAACACACAGCCCGGAAGCAAAATACAGGCCCCACCAACCTGTTTGCACCCACGTGTAAAGGAGCCAATCTTAATCTCAGAAGGAATCCAGATGAAGAAGTCCCAGTAAGAGTGGGGAACTCTTCCGGCAGGCCTATCCAGTGGAATTTTAAGATGTTTTTAAAATGTTTTTAGGATGTTTTTAACAATGTATATTGTTTTAATTGAGTATTATGTATTTTATCGTTTATTGTTGTTCCTCGCCTCGATCAAAAAGGAGAGGCAGGTAATAAATAAATTTATTGTTGCTGTTGTTAGGTGGTGGCGGCTGCTGTATCTCTTCCATTCAATGCCCTGGAGTGATGCTGCAGTGTAAACCCCCCCCCCCAAAAAAAAACTTTAGGAAAAGAAAATAAAGACACTGTTCTACAGCCCTTGCCAAAAATAATGCCAACCTGAGAGAAGTTGGAGAATTTCTTCTCCCCCTGGAGAAATTCTGTGAAATTGTCCAGTCCCCTGTCCCGTCCCCCCCCCCCCCGTTTCTCTACTCACAAATAGGGTGGGGAATTTTGAGAGGCGGCTTGCCCACAGCTCTACATCACCTACAATTAATTTCTGGCTTTACTTAACAAAAGATTACAGGAGGGGCATCACTGTTGAATGAGGCCCCATGAAGTTGGTAGGTGGGGGAACAACTTTCAAAAGTGAAAAACAAGTCAGACAAGATAAATATCTTAACCTTTGCCTGCTGAGCTAGTTTTCTATTTGCAGGGAGTTGCTTTTTTTTAAAAAAAAAAAGGGAGTGCTCAAAAAACACTTGCGTTTCATTCTAAGGACAAAACTCCTAAAGGCAATCTTTGCCCACAGAAAAGGAGGGCAAAGAGGGTTTTTTCCATCTTTCCCCATCTGAATAAAGGCCTGTGCCACACAGCCCTGATATCAGCATGCAACAGTAATTCATTACGTTAAAAGTCCTGATATCAATCCTGATATCAGCATGCAGCAGCAATTCATTACGTTAACTGTCATACTTGACAGTTACCCATGCTCTGGTAAGCTCTTGTTTGGATTCCTGCAATGCTTTATACGGGAGGCTGCCTTTGAAAACGGTACAGAAACTTCAGCTGGCTCAAACCAGATCAGCAAAACTGTTAGTGGAGATTGGCCAATATGATCATATTACACCAATGCTTTATGACTTGCCCTGGGCTACCAATCCATTTCCGGGCCAAATTCATCGTGCTGATATTAATTTACAAAACTCTAAATGGCTTAGAGCCAGGTTACCTGAAGGATTGTCTCCATCCATATATATATCTTCCTGTTTCCTAAAATCATCCTCAAAGATCCTTCTCTGGTTGCCCCCCCCCCAAATGAGTTGAGGTGGCTGGCTACTCACCAGGTCTGTAGCCAGGGTGGGCTACCCATCCCCCTACATTTTCTATGCCCACTTATTTTAAAAAAACAAATAATTTAAGAACAGTTTACGTTGTTTTTAAAATACCCACAGATGAAGTGCCCCCTAATTTGGGGGCAGCCCCCCCCCCGAACTTTTAGGCTATGGGCTTGCTACTAAGGAGAGGGTGTTCTCCGAGGTAGCTCCCCAGTTGTGAAATAATCGCCCCAAAGGTTTGTACAAAAATTCTTTTGCACACAAATTCACTCTTGGACCTGCCAAAAGTGGGGTGTGGGTGGGTGTAACAGGTTGGGGAAAGTTGATGTATTGCACCCTCCTCCTTGTTCAGGTAAAAATGAGGAACGGCATTTATTACTGAGGACGACAGTAAGAAAGAGACACATTCAGATATAGAGAGGTCATGAAATATGGATATTTGATCTCTCTGAAATTTTCCGAACTACGCTTCAAAGCTCAGTTCGATTTTGAACATGTTTTTTTTCAGTTCATGCATACAGGAAAAGTGTGCATTTCAAATGGGAAAAACATACATTTCTGTGCATTTTTCAAAAGTGCAAACGTTTTCCCATTGACTAAAGCATGGAAAATGTGTGTTTCTTGGGAGGGGTGTGTGTGTAATTTTCAAAGTGTTTCTTTAAAAGAAAAAATTACATGCAACTGCAATTTTGGGAATGTGCAAACTATTTTTGAAAAAAGTGTGCCCGCATTCGGGGCTTTAAATAGAGCGAGTTCAGATGATTTGCAAACTGAAATGTATACATCCCTATAAGAAATGGGGGGAAATGGACCAACATCTCCCCCTAATGGTAAAAATTGGAATAGTAGGCATCACATACTTAGAAGATTTAAATGAATTAAAGCTGAATGGCATTGCTGTGAGCTGGCCTCTGTCTTCTCCTGCTACCCACACTTGGAATCTCTCAGATGACCCTGGACTGGCCTTGTTCTCTCCTTGTTATTTCTGGAACTATCTGAGACTTCCACCAGCCTTCGGCCTTGCATTGCACCAATCGCATTCCAGATGCCAAACTTTTTCTTTGCCAATCTCGAATACTCTTTAGTAGAGACTGTGCAACAGGTAGGGATGGACGGATTTTGCTAATTCTGTTCCGTCCTCTTTCACGGATCGGCAGGCACCTTTTCTCCCATCGTCCAATTGTTGACGGATTCAAATAATTTACCAGAATTTCGCTCCACTTGCGCCAATCTATACTAACGCGAATGTGCAGATCTACAAATGAGCTAATGTGCATTCATGCTGATGCTTATTAGCACAAATCTACTTGTGAAAACGCAGTCCACAAGTGCATGGAATCCATGACTCAGGAAAAAAAAGTCTGCTGTGGAATCTGCATGTCAGGCTCATAGAAATCCGAATTCCCTTGCAGCCGCTGAGGATATTTCCAACAGCTGTTGCATCAGATACTTAAAAGGTTGTCACACAGAAGAGGGCCAGGATCTCTTCTCGATCCTCCCAGAGTGCAGGACACGGAATAACGGGCTGAAGTTACAGGAAGTCAGATTCCAGCTGGACATCAGGAAAAACTTCCTGACTGTTAGAGCAGTACAACAATGGAACCAGTTACCTAGGGAGGTTGTGGGATCTCCCACACTAGAGGCATTCAAGAGGCAGCTGGACAACCATCTGTCAGGTATGCGTTAAGGTGGATTCCTGCATTGAGCAGAAGGTTGGACTTGATGACCTTATAGGCCCCTTCCAACTCTACTATTCTATGAATCTATATCAAAGCACTTTTTTTACTGGACTGGCCTCAGCGGCTGACCAGCAACATCCATCTTTAGTGACCCAGGTGTACTAATTTAATCGCTCTGCCTCCGCCTGAGCACCGATGAACTTAACCCAATGCTAATGACCTTTAGTGTCTTACATAACTTGCTAAGATCTAAAATAAGACAGACCAGGAGCCCTGCAATTGAGTTGATCATATTTCCGTCTCATGTTTCCACTGTCTGCTTCTGCATCCGAGCCAGTAGGAAGCTGAGGATTTGCAAGTGGGGCTGTTACCAAACCATTTGTTCTTCATGGGCAAGGTTAGCAAATTAGGGCATCTCTAAAGAAAGGAAAACTTCTAGCACAGAGATGGGAATCCTTTGGCCCACCAGCCAAATCCAGACCTCCAGAATCTTCCCAGTCCATGCTCCCACACAAGGACATTACTAGGCACTTAAAAGATTCAGACCCTGGGTCCATAAGACACAAATCTTATTGAAATTTTATTGAAATTTTACAGGAAGCCAATTAATTTCTCACCCAAATCAAATGAAATTAATTCTTCAATTAATTAACTTGCACCCATTTTTTTTCTTCTCACCTTAATCGTTGGGATAATAATGTAATAACGTAAAGCCCTATGAGGAGAACTGGGCATGTTTAGCCTGGAGAAGAGAAAATTGAGGGGAGACATGATAGCACTCTTCAAATACTTGAACAGTTGTCACACAGAGGAGGGCCAGGATCTCTTCTCAGTCATTCCAGAGTGCAGGACACGGAGCAATGGGCTCAAGTTACAGGAAGACAGAATCCGGCTGGACATCAGGAAAAACATCCTGTTAGAGTAGTATGACAATGGAACCAATGACCTACGGAGGTCGTAGGTTCTCCCACATGAGAGGCCTTCAAGAGGCGGCTGGACAAACATTTGTCGGGGATGCTTTAAGGTGGATTCCTGCATGGAGCAGGTGGTTGGACTCTATGGCCCTATAGGCCCCTTCCAACTTTACTTTTCTATCATTCTAATCATGATCCCACAACAGCTGAAAGCTCTCCAGCAGGTGTGGGATACAACTTCATCCTTGTGTGATATACTAATCCAAGAACCCCTGGGTCTGACCAAAGGGTTCTTAATTTAAAAGGCACTTGTTCTTGCTCAGTGGTCTTTCCCAGGTATCCACTGTTAGTTTCAAGACCACACGAAACGCCTAGCCGGATCAGACATGAGTTCTATCCTAGTCCGGCATTTTATAGGTGTTGATTTCAGACCCTTCCATCCAACCTATGTAGGTAGAAACAAGCAGATGTATTTGGCTCACTAATTATATCTTCTCCTTTAAAAGAATCAAAGTAAACTGGTGTGTGTGTGTGTGTGTGTGTGTGTGTGTGTGTGTGTGTGTGTGTGTGTTTAATCCATGGAAACGTACAAACATCATAGATTAAAATAAGCCATCTCCTTTTATTTCACATTGCCCTGTAAGAAGTCAAGTGATGCCTGGATCCTAAAAGCTCCACTATTAAGCATTTCAACCAGAGTCCTCCCGGCTTGCTAATCAACAACTGAGAATCGCGCTAAAGAGGCCCACTGGTCTAGCCGGATCCCTGGCTGTGCTCATCCGCTGGTCACTAGCCCTCTCAATTCCTTTGGGTTTATGGCTCCTTTCCAGGTGCTTCTTATTTTGATGCATAAGCGCTCAAACTTCTTCACAAGAGAGAAGCGACACCTGCGAAGAGAAAGAACAAGAGTTTCTCCTGCAAATCACCCAGAGATCTCCCGGGGGATCCCAACCGGCCTTCTGCCCACCCTTGTTTTAAAGCATCAGATCCCCACCGCTCGAAATGGGATGTAGAATGAAAGTGGCCGTGTACTGGAGGGCTACGGCCACCTCTCGGCACTCAGGTGGGAGTCTGGTTAGTACAAGGATCTCCAACGTGGTGCTTGTAGGGACCGCCAAGTGTGCCCTCTAAATTCTCCTTTCCCTGCCCCCTTTTTAAAAAAAACATTTCAGGAAATACCTTGGAAAATGTTAGGGCGCCTCCATTCTCTTCCTTTCTAGACTCTAGCCTGGTTCTTTCTCTCCCCCAACTCCTTTGCCTTGCTATTCCCCCTTCCCTCAAAGCCCCAGGACTCAGTATTCCCCTCCAGCTCTTTAGTTCATGGTTTCTCTGCCTCGTCGCCTCTAACCGTGCTTTTTCTCTACCCCTTTGGCCTTGCTGTTTCTCCCTCCCTCACAGCGTCACTGTTTCTCTCCACTCCCAACTTCTAACTTTGCTCTTTATCCTTTTGCCTTATTTAGTTAGTTATTGTATTTATATCCCACACTTTTTCCCCTGAGGAACTCAAAGCGGCATACATAATCCTCCTCGCAACAACCCTGTGAGGTAGGTTGGACTGAGTATCTGACTGGCCCGAAGTCACCCAGTGAGTGATTTTCATGGCTGAATGGAGATTAGAACCCCACTCAGGGCTTTCTCCTCTGTGGCATCCCGGTGGTGGAATGAGCTCCCCAGAGAGATCCGCCTGGCGCCTGCACTGTACTCCTTTCGTCGCCAGCTGAAGACCTTTTTATTCTCTCAGTATTTTAACATGTAATTTCAACTTAAATTTAAATTATACTGTTTTAACTCTGTATTTTAATTTTATATCAATTTTGCTGCATGGTTTTTATCCTGGTTGTGCTTTTTATACTGTATTTTGTATTTGTGCTTTTAACCTGTTGTTTTATTATGGTTTTAATTTTTGTGAACCGCCCAGAGAATTTTGGCTATTGGGCGGCATATTAGTAGTAGTAGTAGTAGTAGTAGTAGTAGTATCCCGCCTTTTGCCCAATGCTGGGCCTCAAGGTGGCCTTACAAAGTTTAAAATATACATGGGGGGGGGAGGGAAACAAAACCATAAACAATTAAAAAATACACAACAAAATTGTAAGACATTAACATAGATGGAAGGTTGGATTATTCTCCAAAGGCCTGCTGGAACAAACAAGTTTTAGCCTGCTTCCGAAAGCCCATCAAGGAGGGAGCCAGCCTAGCTTCCCCGGGAAGAGAGTTCCAGAGCACCGAGAAGGCCCTCTCCCATGTTCCCACCAAGCGTGCCTGTGAAGAAGGTGGGACTGAAAGAAGGGCTCCTCCAGAAGATCTCAAAGCACGGGCAGGCTCATAAGGGAGAACCCGGTCTTTCAGATAACCTGGACCCGAACCATATAGAGCTAAAAATGTATAAAAATGTAATAAATAAATAAATAGAACCCGGATCTCCCAGCTCTCAGTCCAACACTCTGGCCACTACACCACACTTGCCTTGCTGTTTCCCAGTCCCTCCCAGCCTCTAGTATCAACATCTAGCTTCACTATATCTCTCCCCTGCTCCTTTTTGACTAGCCAGGCCCCCCATGGCAGCCATTTTGTGGTGGTGCCCACAGCCGTTTCTCCCATTCCCAAATGTGCCTACAGGTCCAAAAAAGGTCGGGGGATCCCTGGATTAGCAGGTGCTTGCGCTCACCTCCACGTCACGCTACTCACCGTTGCTATGCTTGCACTGCCTCAGGGCCTCGTTAAAGCCCTCGCACAAGGTCAAGTCGTTCTGGTTCGTAGCGCACTCGAGGAACTGCTTCATCTCATAATGGCAGGGGCCGTACTGGGATTGCTGATAGGCTGGCTGCTGCCTGGACTCCTAGAGACGGAAAAGAGACGAAGGCGTCAGCTGAAGATACAAATCAAACCAAGTCCTCCTGGGCAATTTTCTAAACACAGAATGCTGTTTTATACCAGGTTGAGTATTCACCCATCTAGCCAAGTATCTTCCCCAACTGGGTCTGTCTAGATACTTTTACTAAAACAGCCAGTGGTCCAGGATGATGGGGCTTGTAGTCCAAAACATACAGCCCTGCATTGTCTAATCTTGACTGGCAGCGCCTCTCTAAATGCCTCTCATTTCTATCACCTGTTACCCGATCATTTCTACTGGAGATGCCACAGACTGAACTTTTCAGGGCCGGCTCTACTATTAGGCAGAGTGAAGCAACTGCCTCAGGTGGCGCCTGCTGGTGGCAATGGTGGCAGCAGCTCACCCTTTCAGCCATTCCCCTCTGATGGAAGACAGAATGATGTGGGGAAGATGGCCTGTCCTAAAGCCGCTAACCCTTTGCCTCAGGTGTAGGGATGTATGAGGAATTTGCAACTGTTCATTTTCCATCAGGATTTTCCCAGTTTGCACCTTTCGGACCAAATAGGGGCTCAGAGCCATACATTTCTGATCAGCAGCCAGCTCTGTCAATCTGATTTCCTGCTACCACTCCTGTTCACATCTGGCACCTGGAGAGGATCTAGGGCCCAGGAGCAAAAGAGCTCAGCCAAAGAGCTGAGCAGAAGAGCTCAGCCTTAGAGGGATCTGCCGTCCCAACTATGGACAGCCTTTAGGTCTCAGCAGCGTAGGCTATAGAAAGCATGATGTGGAAATCCAGAGTTTGTGCCATGGCCAGCGTGTGGTAGGATCCAGAGGATGAGACTAGATTAACCAGAAAGGCTGGAATCTTGAAAACAGAGCGTTTCTCCAGGACAACTCAGCTGCCTACGGAAAGATGAAATCACCTGCAGAACAGAGCATGTCCTGAGCTCTCTCTGGGGGAGGAGGGCTCTTCTCAATTAGGGGAGGGAAATTTGTTTCAGTACATTTCAATCAGGATTGATCCTATTTGCACCTTCCAACACGGACTCGGACACAATCCACGGCCGAGGTCTGCACATGTCCAGGCTTGCAATGCGATTTGCGGACCAAACGCACGCTTCCGTTTGATAAAACGCGCACAAAAATGCATCCTTTTGAAAAGCGCGCACACATCAATGGGAGAAGAAAGCGCACATTTCAAAGATGGCACAACTGACGCGAACGTTCGGGGGAAATATCCACAAAAACGCGCACGGATTCTCATGTCAGGGGGGGCAGGGGAGCCCACAATCTGATACGGGCTCGAATAGCGAGATGGAATTCGAAGACCTTTGGCGAGGTCAAGTTTTGCCGATTCGCACATGGGGTGAAGGACACCGTCAGCGTTGAAGTAAAACGAAACTGCTTTGGACATAGAATGGCGGAGGGCTCTCTCGTCTTTTACCCTGGGCACCTAAACCCCATGGGTGACAGACACCAATTTGGGCAAGCTTTAAAACGGGGTTAGATAAATTCCTCGAGGAAAAGGCTATCCATGGCTATTAGCCCTGATGTCTAAGTGCAACCTCCAGTATCCGAGGCAGTAAGCCTGTGTGCACCAGTTGCTGGGGAACATGGGAGGGAGGGTGCTGTTGCACCATGCCCCGTTTGTTCATCCCTGGCCGATGGCGGTTTGAACAGAAACTGGACTAGATGGACCCTTGGTCTGATGCAGCAGGGCTCTTATGTTATGAAACTTGAGTAATAAATATGAATCCTAATAAATTAACTTGCACTGTATTTTCTCGCAAGTCTAGGATTGTTTATTTATTCGTTTATTTAAAACATTTGTATCCCGCCCTATGTCGCTAGGATCTCAGGGTAGCGTATATATAACCTCCTTCCCCTAACAACACACACACACACACAACAACACACACACCCCTTTCCAATTTGGCCATTTCAGCCTCACCTGGCTGGGAGCGCTAGCTGGTTTTGCTTGCTCGGAGCTGCCGCCTCCTCCGCTGAACGCCCCGGTGAGAGCGCCGCCGACCACGTGGCCCACCGCAGAGCCGACGGCCACTCCCGCCGCAGTGGTAGCCATCTGGGCCATCAAGCCAGGCTGCTGGGGCTGAGCTGGGGCAGCCACGGCCGAAGGGGGAGGATGAGCTGGAGGGTGGGCATGAGAGGGAGCTGGACTGCAGACAGAGTGAGAGAAAATAAACGTATGAGAAAAGTGGCCCAAGGTTTACGGAAACCTGTTCCAGTGGAAGCATATCACGGTTACTTCTGGCTTTTGAACAGGTCTTATAAACAGGGATGAGGAACAGTGGCGGGGACAGAAATTTTAAAAAAATGGAGGGGGGTCACAAGGAAGGAAAGTATATTTCTAGGTGGGTGAGATGGGACCCATATGTTAAGATCGCTTTTAAAAAAAAAAAAGTACCGTATTTCTTCGATTCTAAGACGCCATCGATTGTAAGGTGCACACTAATTTCAGCACCATCAACAACAAAAAAGCTTTGATTCTAAGAAATAATAAACACACCCGCGATTCTAAGACGCGCCCCGTTTTTAGAGATGTTTATATGGAGAAAAAGTGCGTCTTAGAATCAAAGAAATACAGTAATAGCATATTTCACATTAAAGCTTCCATCCTCAACATTCTATTCCTGAAATAAATGCAAAGAAAAGGTTACTTTAGGCCTACAACACAGGAGGGGAAATTTATTTTAATTTAGGGAAATATTAATTTGTGGTTAAGAGTCCAGCAATGAGGGGGACGAGTGGGGTGGCAGCTCCTTGAGCCCCGTCTAGTGCCACCTCCGTTAAGGGACCTCTTCCGCCTTGAGGCCCAGCATTGGGCAAAAGGAGGAATACAAATAAATATAATAAATATGTAATAATAATAAAGTCAATGGCTGTGTTTGGACAACACTTTAGTCTATGGTGGGAGCAGCAGTCAAAGCACACTTGGTTCTTTTGCAGGTGCTCCCCATAAAACATGTTCCTACACAACTGTTGGTGGATGAGGCTGTCGCTGAGTGGACTAATAGTCAACCCAGCATTTGACTGATACAGTTTCCGCCCCTCCCTCAGTCCTCCCGGTGCTATCCCAGCAGCCTCTGCGAGTTGTGCCAGCTGTAGCAGAGCAGCCTGCACGGTTTTGGCCACTCTTGCCCGGGAACTCTGTAGCCAGCCAAGATACACTCAACCCTGCAAAATAGTCTATTGGCTCAGTTCGGACAACACGAAACCCAATGGTTGTGAGAAACGGTTGCGTTTCTCCAGTGGGTTTAATGTTTTTTAAAGGAAAAATTCAACTGTGGGGTGGTTTTTGCCCGACAGATGACACAAATACTCAGCTGATGGTTGACTACTAAAACCACCGATGGTTATTGTGTTGTCTGAACTGAGCCATTTTATTTATTTATTTATTTATTACATTTCTATACCGCCCAATAGCCGGAGCTCTCTGGGCAGTTCACAAAAATTAAAAACATTCAAAGTATAAAACAACAGTATAAAACCATAATATAAAATACAATATAAAAGCTCAACCAGATAAAAACAGCAGCAATGCAAAATTACAAATTTAAAACACCAAGTTAACATTTATTAATAGACTGTTAAAATGCTGGGAGAATAAAAAGGTCGTCACCTGGCGTCTAAAAGCATATAATGTAGGTGCCAAGTGAACCTCCTTAGGGAGCTCATTCCACAGCCAGGGTGCCACAGCAGAGAAGGCCCTGCTCCTGGTAGCCAGCTGCCTCACTTCCTTTGGCAGGGGCTCGTGGAGAAGGACCCCTGAGGATGACCTTAGGGTCCCGGCAGGTACATATGGGAGGAGGCGTTCCTTCAGATAGCCTGGCCCCAAGCCGTTTAGGGCTTTAAATGTTAATACATTGCCTGAGAAGCTCCCAGGGAGGGGTGGCATTCCCTGTTCTTGTGGTTGTCTAGCTCTTATGGACATGAGGATCTTTCTAACCACAACCTCCCCAGTCCTTAACCCTGGACCCATCACTTAGTTACAGTTAGTACATGTCACAAGTTCTTATGACTAACGTCTTTTGAGCAATACCAAGTTGCAAGTTCTCATGAGTAACGTCTGTGAACAACAGCAAATCATATTTCAAAATCATTTTCTATCAGGCCTTATCCAAACTAAAGCATCCAAACCCTGAGACAGTGTTCTATGTGTGTTTGCCTACTTGCCCATTTAGTATTAAAACATTACCCCATCGCTTGTACACCCATTTAAATCCATTCTATGCCCCCCAAAGCGTCTTTCTCTATGCTATGCCAACAAACTTTTATAACCCCAATCTTACACATAATTCAAAAAATTTCAAATGAAGAAATAATCTTACAATCCTATGCAGGTTGAGACAGGGGGGAAAGTCCTACAATACCTGGCTGGGGATTTTTTTTTTCTCTTTAAACATGCATAGGATTGTAGGACTTTTTTCTGCTTAAGCATGCATAGGATTGTAGGACTTTTTTCTGTTTAAACATGCATAGAATTGCAACCTACGTCTCTATTTTCCCCATGGGCTCCTCCTGTCCTTGTGATGTTCCTCTTTCTCCCAATTTTTCTTTGGCGAAGTCAACATGCTTTGGACACAGAAGGTCCCAGATTCAATCAATTTTTAAGAACAGCAGCAAAAAAAACAACTACTACCAGGTGTAACCCACCCCCTTTGCCTCAGCTGTTTGCTCCAGGTCTCGAGTAGAGAAAGACCTGCCCTATCCTCCTCCGTCACAACTTTTAGCTGGACCACTGCCTGCCGGGGATAGCTCAGAAACAAGCAAGGTGCCAGCTTACAAACTGGACCTATTATTGACTGACAAACTCTCAGAGGCAGGGTTCACTCTCTTTTAAAACATTCTCATTGACAGATTGATGTCAGAGGACAATTGACCCCAACAGGTCACCTTGAGATACCCAGCTGCCTTTGCGAACGAACACAACCTGCACAGCGTATTTGTATCCAGGGCTTGGTACCTACAAGCCACTTATCTGTCGATCCATCAATGGTGGTAGTAATGTCAGGGAAAGCGAGAGAGAGATTAATTTATTTAGGGCATAATCCTATGCATATTTAGACTGGACAAAGGTCCTAATGCTGGGAGTTGTAGGACTTTTTCGCCCTTAAAGTCCCCCAGAGAGATTGATACATAATCAGTAAAACAAAGCAATCATCGTCTGCAGGCTTTCAGAAGATGCAACATACAAGGAAAAGGGGTCGTGGAGGGCAGAGGAAAATAATTTATTCTTTCAGCAGAGCTTGCGGAATGGTCCTGCTCCCCGGCCCTGAACTCCATCAATACAGCCTGCCGGTGCTAAGTTACATGCGCACAACATTACAGATACGTCATGATGTGTAAGGTGTTTAAAAAGGAGAAACACAGTCACCCTGGAGAAGTCCACATAGAAGTAAGCCCCGCTGAATCCAATGGGGTTTGATCCCAACCAGGGGTGTTGGGAAAGAAGTACCCAGAACCTAGGTAACCCATGCTGTCACTACTCAGAGTCACTGCACCTGGCAGCCATTTCCAACATAATGCACTCCAGGTGGGTGGACTACAACTCCCATCATCCCCAGGCAAAATGGCCTTGCTGCTGGGGATGATGGGGCCAGTGATCCAATCCCTCTTCAAGGCCCCAGGTTGAAGAAGGCTGGTTCAAGACTCAGTTGTCATGGGAGGCTTTGAAGGATACGCAATGCAGCTGAACTGAGAATGTTTGTTTATAATCTTCAAGGGTTTGTCTCAAATGACTTTGTAATAACAAAATCATTTTGATCTTGCAGGAGATAAATAAATAAATACCGAGTTATTTATCATTATCACTTTTATCCCAACTTCTCAAAATAAAATCCTCTGGAGGAGGCTCAAGAACTTCCAAAAGTTGATAAGATAGATAAGGGTAGGGCATGGGGAGCATCTGAAGCTGGAAGGAAAGCAATAAAACCATGCATGGGGGTCAATTGCTGCTGTAGTTACCAGGGGAGGCAGAACTTATAAAGAGTCAAGGTGGCATAGTGGTTAGAGTGTTGGACTGGGACTCAGGAGATCTGGGTTCTAGTCCCCACTTGGCCATGAAGGTCACTGGGTGACCTTGGTCAGTCACTGACCCTCAGCCTAACCTACCTCACAGGGTTGTCATAAAGATAAAAATGGAGAATAGGATGACCTTGGGTTCCTTGCAAGAAACAAGATATAAATGTAGTAATAACAAATACATTTTTTTTTAAAAAAAAGCACATCTAGGATTCCTCTTCCAACTGCTTTGTCAATGTGGTTCTACCACCATTCCTAAACCATTTCGTTTATACTATTTTCTAAATGCTTATGTCGCTCTGCCTTTCTTCAAGTTTATAATATTATTTTCCTTGCAAAAGAAAAAAAGATACAAATGCAATATCAACATCAACAACAACAATGCACAACTAAATGTGAAACCATAATAAAGACCTCTGAGCATGAACAGAGAGGTTTTCTTTTTCCTTTCCTCCCATTTGGGATAGGATTTGATGGGGCGCAATTCTCAACAGAAAGAGACAGATCCGTCAACTTGGAGATCCTGCACCTCCTCCTTTGTAAACTAAGCACTTTTAGGGGTGACCTTGCAAGCCCGCTGCTGACTTCAGATATTGTGCCCATACCTGGCCGCAGCCGTCCGTCCCCCCACGCTTCTGCTCCCCCTGGGCATCTTGATCCCGGTCTGCGTCTTGCACCTGGCTCCGCTTCTAGGGCTGCCTCCTTCTGGAACAGACGCTCCGAGTCTCCTTGAACTCTGGCGTTACGCAGCTGCTTTCAAGAATGGACCCCACGTGGCCCAGGAGATTATGCCATCAATCAGGTTTAGACTGTTGCTCCTGAGCAGGCGCAGATGCAGCCAATGAAGTCGTTGCCCTCTCCTGGGCTTGAGGCCCTTCTCCCCACGCCACTCCCCCCCGTGCACATAGAGCTATGAAATGGTAAAGAAAGAATGTTTCATTGGGTAGCTACGTTAGTCTTTTGCAGCAAAAACAGCAGAAAGTGTTGCAGCACCTTCAAGGCTTAAAAATCAATCAATAAGTGATCTATTATGGTCACAGGCCAGCAAAATCAATAGATTTAACAAATTCATTCTGGCACAAGCTTTCGTGAACTATTTCCATAGGATGCATGGAGTATTAATCTGTCAGTGTCCTGATTGTGCATTCATGGTTGACAGCTGGCTGGCCCATGTGTGAACAGAGTGCTGGACTAGAATCATAGAACAGCAGATTTGGAAGGGGCCTACAAGGCCATCGAGTCCAACCCCCTGCTCAATGCAGGATTCCACCCTAAAGCATCCCCGACAGATGCTTGTCCAGCTGCCTCTTGAAGGCCTCTAGGGTGGGAGAGCCCACAACCTCCCTAGGTTACTGATTCCATTGTCGTACCGCTCTAACAGTCAGGAAGTTTTTCCTGATGTCCAGCTGGAATCTGGCTTCCTTTAACTTGAGCCCGTTATTCCGTGTCCTGCACTCTAGATGGAGCCTTGGTCTGATCCAGCATGGTGCTTCTTATGTTCTTGTTTTGGAGAATTCCAGGCCATGGAGATGGTAGCTCCAGTTAAAGTGGCTGTGAATCCCTTCTGGGTTTCAGACAGAACTCTAAAGGAGCTGCCCAAGGTGCTGAGCCCATTTTTATGACCAGGTTGAACATTTCGGATAGTTGTGTTTTGTTTTTGTTTTTTTAGAGTTCTGGCTAGTTCTGACTGAAGCCCAGAAGGGATTCATAGCCCTGCCATAATCTGAGCCGCCAGCCTCCACTGGTCCCAGGTTTATATACAGCAGTGGTTCCCAAACTTTTTCAGGTAACCACCCGCTTGGTTCCACAAACTCATGCCCAGTGCCCCCTGTGCGTGGCCCCTTTAAATGGGAAGCACCCACCGCAGGCTTGCCGAGGGAGGGAGGGAAAAGAGAGCAAACGCCTCTGTTTTGCAGCCGGCATGGCGGGGCACACCAAGCAGGGTATGTCTCTTCATTAGCGTTTTGGTGCTTTTGAAACATTTCAATTCACCGTTAAAGGACTCTTCTTAAACGGCATTAATACATGTGTGGATTCTTCCCCTATATGGCTTGGGACCAAACTACCTGCTCCCATAAAAATGTCACTGGGTTCTAAGACCTTCTGGAGAGGCGCTTCTCGGAAAATACCACCTCAAGCACCCCCCTGCCGCCCCTTTGCCTCTTAGCGCTCCCCTGCCGCCCCCTTGCCTCTTAACGCCCCCCTATGCAATCCCACCACCCCCTTTGGGAACCACTGATATACAGTGTATGGTGTTTGGGGGGTGAGATTTTAAACAGTGAAGTCAGGAGATAATTAAATACAGAAAATTGCAATCAAATGTGGTCATTCACACTGTGTCTCTTACTGATGACACAAACATCATGGCTTTAGCTAAGCCAATTAAGACATGCAGTATGATACAAATCCATTATCCTGATTCAAGCCTCTGGGGATACAATTAAATCTGTTGATGAATTCTAACTTGGCAGTGTCTCACGCTAATCTCCCTTTGAAGTTCCTTTGCTCCACAATGGCCACTTGACAGTCTGTGACAGTGTGGCAATGAACTTGTCTAGAGTCAAAACGTTAGATCTTCTTTTGACACTATGGATCTAGTTACTTATTACATCTGTGCAAGGAGATACATCTCTCTTCCCTTTTTATATCTCTGTGGTCTCCTTATACTTTGTCCTTCCAGAGCTTTCCGAAAGCCCTGAGAATCTCATTAGGTATTATAGAGTTCTAGATTGCCTGGTCTTTGCTTTTGTCTGCAGACAGGATTTCCTGGTTATTTTTGAAGCCTGTTTAACAGTCATAGCAATAACTGTTGCACGTAGGAGACATGGGGCCGGGGGGGGGGGGACAGTTTATTCTTGCAGCAGCTTGCCAAGGTCGTGTGGTCATCCTCCCTACTCGATACATACATATATGAACTTAATTTTAAAGAAACAAAGATGAGAGTTCTTGCACTTTCAAAGGTGTGTTGGCAAAAAGTCAAATGTCAATTACTTGTTGTTGTTGTTGAATTGCCTTTCAAATGCTGCCCGTGTTAAAAGTGGAAAAATAAACAAGTGGAAAAGCAAACTGTCCAGTATTATCATCACGATATTGCAGAGGGGTGGAGGTTGATAATTATTATTGCATTTATATCCCACCATTTTTCCTTCAAGGAACGCAAGGCGGTGTACATCCTCCTCATCCTCCTTCTCTTATCTTCACAACAGCCCTGTGAGGTAGATTGGGCTAAGAGTATGCGACTGGCCCTGTGGGGACTAGAACCCGGATCTCCCGCCTCCCAGTCCAACACTTTAGCCACTATACCACAATAGCTTGCTGCGACAACCCTGCAGTGTAGTCCGCTTTTCATACACAGTATTAACAGGATGGATAGATGGGGCAGGGGAAGGCAGGCTAAGCCCTTATCCATTAACCACAACAAAAACAGGAGCACAGATTTGCATACAATTTGTATTTGGTAATTTAAATATACGGCTGCAAATTTAGAAATAATTCATCATTTGAAGGCCTAAACGGGGTTCAAATTTGCCCTATGTTTGTATATAAGCCACTTTGAGATGTTCCTGAATAAGCACCATGCAAGCATTATTAATAAATACTAAAAGTGTCCACAAACATATCAAAGAGGGGACCGTGCTATTTTTCACCACTTATAGATGAGGGCTAATAAACTGAGACTCAATCCAGACAAGACGGAGGTACTGTTAGCGGGTGGTTCATCTGTCCGGGGAGGTGATGTTTGTCCTGTCCTGGATGGGGTTGCACTCTCCCTAAAGGATCGGGTTCGTAGTTTGGGGATGCTCTTGGATCCAGAACTGTCACTTGAGGCACAGGTGAACTCAGTGGCAAAGAGCACCTTTTATCAGCTTAGGTTGATATACCAACTGCGCCCTTATCTGGACAGAGAGAGCCTAGCTACAGTGATCCATGCTCTGATAACCTCTCGTTTGGATTACTGCAATGCATTATACATGGGGCTGCCTTTGAAAACGGTCCGGAAACTTCAACTGGTACAAAACAGGGCAGCACGGTTACTAACAGGGACTGGCCGAGACCACATCACGCCAGTCCTTTTCCAGCTTCATTGGCTGCCAGTCCAGGTCTGGGCCCGATTCAAAGTGCTGGTATTAACATTTAAAGCCCTAAACGGCTTGGGGCCAGGCTATCTGAAGGAACGCCTCCTCCTGTATGAACCTGCTCGGACCCTAAGGTCATCTTCAGGGGTCCTTCTCTGCGAGCCCCTGCCAAAGGAAGTGAGGCAGGTGGCTACCAGGAGGAGGGCCTTCTCTGCTGTAGCACCCCAGCTGTGGAATGAGCTCCCTAAGGAGGTTTGCTTGGCACCTACATGATATGCTTTTAGACGCCAGGTGAAGACCTTTTTATTCTCCCAGCATTTTAACAGTCTATAAAAAATGTTAACTTGGACAACAGCTAGACCTAAGGGTTATCCTGGGATCATCCAGGGTTCGCCCCTGCCTGAGCACTGGATCCCCTGTGTGTCACCTAGATGAATAGGTTTGACCCCTGGACGATCCAGGGATAAACCTTAGGTTCAGCTATGGTCGTGATGTTTGCATTGCTGCTGTTATTATCTGGTTGAGCTTTTATATTGGATTTTATATTATGGTTTTACTTTGAACGTTTTTAATTTTTGTGAACCGCCCAGAGAGCTCCGGCTATTGGGCGGTATAGAAATGTAACAAATATATAAATAAATAAATAGCAAATTTGATAACGGGGCATTATTATTTTTTAATAGAAGCTTTCATTGCTTTTTTCATTGTCTTGCCCTTGCTTCTTCAGCATATGCTGTCTCCTCACCTTCTTCCAAAACAGCCCAACTATTTCATCACCTAATGATGCCTGTTGCAGCGCTGCTGGCAGCTGAGTTGCAGTATCTTTGGCTTTATTATTTATCCAAATGCCAAGGTCACTCATTTGTTATCGCTATGATTCAGCAAACTTCCCAAGCAGCTTGCACAGAGCTGAACTTTTCCATTGTCACTGGGCCGGCCCAAGATTTTTTGCTGGCTGAAACAGAGATGCCCTCCAGCCCCCAAAATTCCACCTAAAGCCAACTAGATAATTTAGTCTTACACTGGTGATACAGCAGCATCCTGCAAGTGAAGGCTGGTGGCTCTGATGTCAGTGGGGTGGTGAATCCGCTCTGGGTTTCTGCCAGAACCAATCAAAACTCTAAAAGGAGCTACCCAAAATGACTCCCAATTTGCATTCTCCACAATAACCCATACCTAGCATTGTTCCTGGGCACTGTGGGGGAAGATGAAACCCACCCAAAAATGGGGCAGAAAAATTGGGGAAGTTGTGCAAAGTGGCCATTTCTAGGGGGTAAGAGAAGAAAAATCTCAGGACATTTCTTAGAAAAAAATGTATTCTGAGAAATTTCAGCTCAGGTTCTTAGTTGTCATTTTGGGTTCAGCACCTTCCTCAAGACCCAGGGCATGTCTCCACCAGCTCTATATCCCAGGATCATCCCGGGATTCATAGAATCATAGAATAGCAGAGTTGGAAGGGTCCTACAAGGCCATCTAGTCCAACCCCCAGCTCAATGCAGGAATCCACCCTAAAGCATCCTGTGCATCCAAATGCCACACAGGGGGTCCCAGGAGCAGGCAGGGATGTTCCCTCCATTTTCCTGGGATAGCCCTTAGGTGTAGAAAGGGCCTCTGTTGTGGATACATCATGTCTCCAATGCACGTGCAGAGAGCTGATTGTACAATGACAGCGGACACTCGGACACATTCATCTCACCTCGTCAGTAAGGTTAAGCCCAAGAACCCTGAACCAAACCCATGAGAATTTCTCTGAAATCTCTTCTCCTTTGAATTTCTTTTTCAAAAGCAATTTATTCTCTCTCCAGCGGCCACCAAGGCTACTGTTGACTATTATGCAATTAGCAAATGCCTCATAAAAGGCAAGTATCCTTGCACATTCTGAACAGCTCAAGCGTGAAGGATATTCTAGAAGAGAAAGTCTTTGAATATTTTATCTGTGTCACTCTCCTCCGTCTCCATTCCTGTTCTATTTTTGTATCTTAACTCACACAAGTCGGGCATGCAACGGAGTGTGGCAGCAGGTAGTGCAATGCAGCCATTTCAGCTACGTAACTATCCACACACTCCAAAGATCACATTTGCTAGAAATCTATAGGACTTGAAATAGACAAATTCGAGATTGCTTGATTAAGCACTGCTTGTGTGATGTGCTCAGATGGTCTAAATGTGGCAGATTGTGCTGAAGGAAATTAACAAGACCCTGGTCAACTCCTGCTTTTTATTGAAAGAACTTCTCAACTCTCACTACATTGATACCATATGTCACATATTATTTTAGGTGGCTTTGAAGACGTCTCTCATCACACAGAGGAGGGCCAGGATCTCTTCTTGTTCCTCCCAGAGTGCAGGAGACGGAATAACGGGCTCAAGTTACAGGAAGCCAGATTCCAGCTGGACATCAGGAAAAACTTCCTGACTGTTAAGAGCAGTATGACAATCAAACCAGTTCCCTAGGGAGGTTGTGGGCTCTCCCACACTACAGGCCTTCAAGAGGCAGCTGGACAACCATCTGTCAGGGATGCTTTAGGGTGGATTCCTGCATTGAGCAGGGGGTTGGACTCAATGGCCTTGTAGGCCCCTTCCAACTCTGCTATTCTATGATTCTATGAATAAACAGCATCATCTTGGTGCTTTGTTGTGTGTTTTGTGAGATCGGACACGATCCCCCACCCACAAATCCATCAGTCAATGGCTAAAGTTGCTTGGGAAGAGAAACCAAGCTTGATTGCTTACGAAATTCCATAAAACAGCACATGCCCAGAAGGAGTTGCAAACCAAACAGCAAAAATCATCTTGACATCAGAATGTGTTTTCTGTCTGGAGTAGAGTTTTAACTCACACTTGACCGCTTGAGGAGAGAAGCGCAACGCCTTTTCAAGGAATGTTTTCTTTATTCAAACGATCAGGTTTTCCACTTCTCCCCTGCCCCACCCTCCATATCTCTGGGATCTTCTGGGAAGGCCCTTCTCCAGGTGACTTCACCGGGCTAGGTCTCGTCATGGGCTTAAATCACAGTGCGTAGATTTCGGTTGAACATTAGGGGAAAGTTCTCGACTTCAAGAGCAGTTTGACAACTGCTTTTCAGGCAGAATCTGGACAACCATGTATTGGTCGCTCTAGTTCTAAATTAGCTCCTCTGTACAGGGTGTAGGACTGTGCAACACTACAGGGACGCCTCTATGATCCGATGGTAGAAGCAGCAATAAACAGCAAAACGCCGGCTTCAATTCCAAGCTTTTAATTGAAAGTTCCAAAAATCAATAGGACATCTGCAGGAACCCCCTCATTAACAGAGGGCTAAAGCAGAAATGACCATTTGTGTATCAAGTTGGAAAGTTTCCAAGAACCTCAAAAGCCCTGCTGTAACCAGTCTTAGAGAAATATTTGGGGGGGGGGAGAGAGAGAGAGAGAGAGAGCCGTAATGTAATACTATTCCAGATGAAATATTGACAATGTGAGTCAGCAGGGGGTAAGGGGGACAAATCAAACGGTGTGTGAACAGAGCCATGAAAAGGCAGGGGAAATTTGGCCGCACTCCCCACCATGTTTAACGAATTCATTGACTACATCTCTGGACTAGCCCACTGCTGATTAGCCGGTACAGACAATCAGGTTAGCAAGTGAACAGGATCTGTCCCTGTGTGACCATCAGGAGCAGCTCAGGGTTCAAGCAACCGACTTAACACTACAGGGAAAAGAGGTGTTCTAAGAGAGGGAAGCCAGGACAAAGAGAAGGGCTTTACTTCCCGGACAACTGCTCGTAGAGTTTTGGCACGTAGTCATCCCACTCTGCCTGGTAGCACGTGCCGGCCACGGGGCCCGCCAGCTTGTACTTCTTGCGGAAAGCCGCCACGTGGAAACTGCCGCGTTGGTCCCCGGAACGGTTGCTGAGAACGGGCTCGCTGCAGTTCAGTTGCTGCAGCTGTTCGTAGACCAGCCACACGTAGCGATGGAGCCCTGCAGCGTGCGGGAGAGAGAGAGAAGCAGACACAGGCTCAGAGGAAAGCCATCGGGGACTTTCCTCTGCAGTAGGGTGACCAGATGGAAAGGAGGACAGGGCTCCTGTATCTTTAAGACTGGAATAGAAAAGGGAATTTCAAAAGGTGTCATTTGTATGCATGCAGCCCCTGGTGACATTCCCTTTTCATCACAGCAGTTAAAGCTGCAGGAGTATTAGCTAGAGTGACCAGATACAAAAGAAGGCAGCTTTAACTGCTGTGATAAAGAGGGGATTTCACCCGGTGCTGCATGCATACAAATACCACCTGCTCAAATTCCCTTTTCAATGCAACTATTAAACATACAGGAGCCCTGTCCTCCTTTTCATATGGTCACCCTACTCTGCAGCCTCCCCTGTGTTGAATTTTTAAGACTGTAAGCTCCTCGGGGCAGAGACCTGTCTTGTGCACATAAGCTAGGTCACCCTAGCTTACGTGCTACCTCCAGTACCCGAGGCAGTAAGCTTGTGTGCACCAGTTGCTGGGGAACATGGGTGGGAGGGTGCTGTTGCACCGTGTCCTGTTTTGTTGGTCCCTGGTCGACAGCTGTTTGGCCACTGTGTAAACAGAGCGCTGAACTAGATGGACCCTTGGTCTGATCCAACAGGGCTCTTCTTATGTTCTTACTAAATTGCTTACCTGTTCCTTTAGGAGGCCCTGATCCAACGTAGTCCGACAGGACATTTCCACTGCTGATATCGTTGCCTTTCATGTTGGTCACCAGGAAATGGTGCCACTCCCTAATAAAGAAGAGGATCTGACTCAGTTTCCCTGAATTAAATCTTATGGCAACACCAAGAACTAGAAGATGCCGTTTTATGCAAAGTCCTGCCAGGGTCAGCGTTAACCAATGGCAACCCCGGAACCCAGGTCTCCGGGGGGGGGGAGGGGGCATTAACAGGCTTGGAGAGACCCCCAAGCCTTGCAGAAGTAAAAACACCTTTAGGGGAGGGAGGGAACTCTTTAGGGAGTGAACCCACAAAAAAGCCTGCGAAAGACAGTTACCAAGAAGAGGGCCTTTTCTGCTGTGGCACCCCAGTTGAGGAATGAGATTCCTAGAGATGCTTGCCTGGCATCTATCTACATTGTGCTCTTTCCAGCACCAAGCAAAGACCTTTATTTCTCCAGGCATTTTAGTCTTTAGTACTATTGTTTTAAATCCGTGACTGTATTGCAAATCTCTACATTGCGGATAGGTTTTATTGTGGGTTTTTTAATTTTATAGTGCAGTTTTAAACTTTTACATTTCATACTTATTTTGTGCTGCATTTTGTGGTTTTAACTGTTGTGCACTGCCCAGAGAGCTTCGGCTATTGGGCGGTATTGAAATGTAATTAAGTAATTAAAATAAAATAAAAATAACGCAATGAGAACCATGTTGGAGAAGGCTGATTTATGCCACTGTAAGCACACAAGTCTTTTTCTCCAAGGCACCGCAGCATAAATACGCCGTGATTTAAATTAGTGCAAAGAGCAAATCCTGACGCAACTGGGCCAACAGAAAACAGTGGCAAGTTACTCAGTGTGCCAGCTCTAAAATGTAAACATTATAAAATCAAATATGATAGTTAAAGATCAGAATACAGTCGGAAGGCAGAAGAAACTTACGAGGACAAAAAGGAGAGATCAGCTCATGCCGTTGTCCCAGGGTCATTGCTGCATCTCTGTCCTGCAATACCTGATTTGCCTTCTGGATTTAAAACAAGCATGGATCCCTGCAGATGGCTCAAATTGTCCCTGCCCCTCTCACCTGAACTTTGGGTTTTTCCTGCTAGGTGCATCAGGATCAGTGAGAACCAAGGTATAGAGTTTCTCAGGGTCACAGTCGTCCCACTCAATAATTGTTGGGCGATTCTTAACCTGCCAAAACAACATTGCAAGACATCCATCATAATCCAGAAAGAAGGAGTGACACCTCACCCACAACCGCCCTTCGACACGAGAAAAATGTGACTTTACCAACTAGAACCCCAACGTTTTCACCCAGCATGGCTCCTGCACTTTCAGTAGCTGCCTGAGGTGCATAAATTTAAAAGATAACTCTTTCCCCATCAATTCGTAGACATGCAAAGAAAAGCTCTGAGCAGACCATGCATAGGATTGCTGAATTACTTATTTATTTCCACAGAATAGCAATGGTACTGTTTCGGTCCAGGGTTTTGACAAATCCAGTCCGTTGGCAATGTGCTCACACTCAGCTGCACCGCTGCAAATGTTGGTAGAGCAGGAACATGTCAAGAACCTACCACCCTGGTTTCAAAATTCAAATTGGCTCTTAAAGCAATGTAAGCCTTAACTAGCCATAATTAGGGCAGGGTGACCATTGTGGTGAAGAATGGAAACATCACAGATCTGCTTTCTATGCCAGAGGTTGTCTTCTTTTGATGAAAACCCAGCCTTGTATTGAATACTTTTCGTGGTCACCACAGGCGAGCAAGAATTCCATGCAGGTGATTCTACACATTGCTTTGTCCTTCCCTCCACCAGCCTGCTTAGTTTCTGTGCCAGCTGCCGAGGAAGGAAAGTCTTTTCTTCATGACGATCATATATTTATTTATTGCATTTATATACTGTCCCATAGCTGAAGCTCTCTGGGCGGTTTGCAAGAGTTAAAACAGTAAACATTAAAAACAAATATACAAAGTTTAAGAACATAAAAAGCATAAAAACAACAGTATCCTTATAAAAACAGCTATTCTGGGGTCCGTTAAAAACAAACAAACTCAATTCATGTTGTTAAATGCCTGGGAGAAGAGAAAATTCTTGATCTGGCACCGAAAAGATAATATTGGCACCAGGTGAGCCTCATCGGGGAGATCATTCCATAATTGGGGGTCACCACTGAAAAGGCCCTCTCCCTTGTTGCCATCCTCCGATCTTCCCTTGGAGTGGGCACTTGAAGGACTTTAGATGTAGAGCACAGTGTATGGGTAGGTTCATGTCAGGAGAGGCGCTCCGTCAGGTATTGTTGTCCCAAGCCGTGTAAGGTCAAAACCAGCACCTTGAATAGGGCTCGGAAACGTATAGGCAGCCAATGCAATCATAGACATCCAGTAGGCCAACAGAGAAGGAATGGATCACTCCATCCTCCACGGTTTTTAAACACTAGCTTTCGAAGAGGCTAGTAGTCCATGTTTCCATGCTGGCTGCCTTCCCCTCCCCCATGGTTAGCACAGAGACTCAGGTCTTGTAGCAGGCTAGTAAAAAATGTTTGCAGGCTAGTTATTTATTCACAAGACTGTGCTGGCTGAACTTTATTGAAATCATTTTATCTCGTCCTTCAGTCCAAAAGACACTCGGAGCAGCTTACAATCAGAACAAGACAGTTCTGGACCATGTCCTTACAGTCCAAAAGCCAAAACAGAAAAGGAAAAGGGGGGGGGGGGGGAAGAGGGGGAAAATAAATGGTCTTTCAGCAAGGCTGACGGAATGGTCCCACTACTCATTCCCCCTCTTATGCAGCCTGCTGGGATTGCTGTTGCTTTACAGACTCCTGATTCCACACATCTTTCATCAGCGTAACGTGATATAAGTTACGTACATTTTCCTGTCCTGTCTCTAAACACAGGCCTGCGGCAGGCTGGCAATTTCCAAAAGGGCATTAGTGACCAGACATGAGTAACTGATGAAAAACGCTCTTTGTCAATGTCACAGCATTATCTTTGCAATGGACTATCTGGTGCAAGGACATTTCTCAGAAGATTAGCAATATGCTTCAAGGTTTGCCACAGTGATGGATGCATAGGAGAAGACCTTCAACGTCATAAGAGAGAAGGGAGATTTGTGGTTTGTTTGCTGCCTTAATTACTCACAAAGGAAGGTAATATATGAGCATTGGGAATTCACCAAAAGGGAGAGCCGAGAGCAAGGCCGAATCGATGGAGGCAAATGCATATCCAGCAGTGTCACTACAGCTGGATCCCCCAAATAACAGCCTGGACAGTGGCAAGTGATGGGGCCAACAGCAAGCAGGCCCTGCCTGAGTCAGCACCACTGCTGAGCTCACCAGTGCTGATGCTCATCATTATTTTTTAAAAAAGATGTTTATATAGGGTGACCATATGGAAAGGAGGACAGGGCTCCTGTATCTTTAACAGTTGTATTGAAAAGGGAATTTCAGCAGGTGTCATTTGTATATATGGGGAAAGGAAAGGAAAGGAACCTCTCGAGCAAGCACTGAGTCATTACTGACTCTTGGAGGGACGCCAGCTTTTGCTAGTTTATAGTCAGGGGGCAGCCATCTGGGACATTTTTATGGGAGAAGGTAGTTTGGTCCCAAGCCATATAGGGGAAGAATCCACACATGTATTAATACCGTTTAAGAAGAGTCCTTTTAATGGTGAACTGAAATGTTTCAAAAGCACCAAAACGCTAATGAAGAGACACACCCTGCTTGGTGTGCCCCGCCATGCCGGCTGCAAAACAGAGGCGTTCGCTCTCTTTTCCCTCCCTCCCTCGGCAAGCCTGCGGCAGGTGCTTCCCATTTAAAGGGGGCAATTCAGCTACAAAATGACAATGAGCTGAAGCCAAAGTTTAAGAAATCATACCAGGAGTTTTGGTTACAGTAGGAAATTTCTGATCGCTATCCTGCACTATGGAGAGTGGTTCAGAAGCTCCTGGTTGCATTTCCAACATCATATTTGGTGGAATGTGGTTTTAGTGTGGTCTGCCTACTGCTCTCCAAGCAAAGAAATCGACTCCAGATTACGAAACGTGGTGATTTAAGACTCATGTTAAGTGACTTTAAACCAGACATTGGGAAACTGGTATCACTTCATCAAGCCCATCCATCACATTACTAAATGTGATCTCTAATATTCTTGCTAAATGACTATCAGACTTTGAAAAGATATCATTGGATCAAGTTCATCAATTGTTTAATTGAATAAACTAAAAAAAATGTAATTGGATTTTGAATAAATATTCAATTAATTGTTACTGATTTGAATTTTATTGTTATTATCTTCCTTAGTGGGTCGTTGAAAACCGCTATTCTGAATAATGATTTTTATAGGGTAGGGTAGGGGGCACTGGGCATGAGTTTGTGGAACCAAGGGGGCAGTGACCTGAAAAAGTTTGGGAACCACTGGCCTAGATCCTGGACTCCAAGCTATTACGAAAGGACCAATTCAAGCCATCTTGGTCATTGTCTTTGTACACACACCAAACTAAATGCATGGCAGCAAAAAACGAGGTTTTTAACAGGTCCTGGATTTTTCTTATTGTTGATTGTTTAAAATCATTTAGATGTGTGTGTGTCGGTGTATGTGCTGTCTGTTTACATGTTTGTATGCAAATGGTTTTTCTACTTTTGATCTGACTTTTATACTGTTAGTTTTACTCTACCCTGTGCCTGTTTGGTGCATTCTCTTCCCCTTCTGATTGTTTTATTATGATTTTATTAGAATGTAAGCCTATGCGGCAGGGTCTTGCTATTTTATTATTTTACTCTGTACAGCACCATGTACCCTGATGGTGCAATATAAATAAATAAATAAATAATAATACTTATAATGTTGGTTTTTTAAGGTTTTAATCTTTGTAAACTGCCCCAGAGAGCTTTGGCTATGGGCAGCATAGAAATATAATAATGAAATGAATACGAAAAGCCTCCTTTGACTCCAATGGTGATTACTACTTTTTACCAGCAACTCCTCCTGCATCAATTCCCCTCTGGGGCTGGATCTACACTACTGCTTTAAGGCGCTTTATAACAGTTTTGACAACTGTATATGGAGTGTGTCTTGGGTCCCAACAGTTGTCAAAACTGTTATAAAGTGCTTCCCACAGCTTATATCCAACTTTTCTTTGCAAGGAATGAAGGCGACGAACACAAAAGCAAAACCTGACTTCTTTCTCTCTTTTGAGATTTTATTTTAATTTCTGGGAGGAAACAGGGGTGTGTGTGCGTGCTGCGGGGGGGGGGGTTAACCCCCCTCTCCGGAGCGCCGTGGTCCCGATCCGAATCGGGAGCCCGTGTGCTTACCCAGGAGCAAGCAAACCTGGCACGCAGAACTCCACGACGACGCGTGTGATAAGGAGACCGTGGGAATTTGGCCCATACGCACAGAGTGCAAAAGGGGGGCTTGCTTCTCTTGCGGTGGGCGGCTGCAGGCTTGGTTTCCACCCAAGGCGATGGGGCCGGCCTGGCATCGAAGTTGTGGGGCGGGACAGATCTGGGCCTGCGTCGCCCAGCTCTATTTCAGGAGATGCCATATTTGCAACGGGGATTTTTGACTTTTGCAAACGCGCTCATAATAATAGTAATTATAATAATAATCATCTCTAGTACCCCTTAGGCTGCAGAAGATCAAGGTCAACCCCAACTCTCTCTTTTTCTTTTGTAGAAGTCAGATGGGTGCAAAATAAAGCGACTCCATTTCTAAACACACACACACACACACACACACACACAAAATGATCGGTGCGCAATGCCCCCCCCGGTCTAACTCATGCAAACCCCCTTCCTTTCACTTTTCAATGCTTTAAATTCGTCGCTGGGGGAGGGAACAGCACTCTGCACATGGCCCACGACACGGCACTGCTTATTTAGGGTTCGTCCCCAGGGGCTAAGAGACACAGGCCTGGCATCAAGCAGGCCTCGCACGCCTGCAGTGGCGAATGCAAGATTGATAGATTTGCCGGGGGGGTGGGCAAAGATCCCATCTCCCTCCCCAAAGCCTTGGAGTGGGAAAATGACGGCCCTGGAGATCCATTGTTTCCACTGCACTCATTTTAGGGGTTCTCCTATTGCATAATTTTTTTGGGGGGGTGCAGAAGCAGCCGCCTCTACTGCATGCCGGGGGGGGGGCGCTGCAAGGCATCATTGCACCCCCTTGCAGAAAAGCGTCCGGAGAGGAGGGTCTTGCATTTTGCAAAAACAGGTCAGGCTCGCGTTTTGCACGGGGAAGGAGGAACGGGGGGGGGGGGGCGCATTCCGATTTACCTGGGTTGGGGTGAGCACTTTGCCCAGCTCGTCGATCTCCACCGACCCGTAGCAGACCCGCAGGGGGTTGGCCGGCTGCTCCTCCACCTCCACGAGGCTCAACGAGCCCCCCCAGGCGCCTAGATCCACCGGCATCTTTGCAAAAGGAGAGCCCACCCGCGGCCTCCGCAGCTGGCGACCGACTAGCGCGCGCCCAGAGACCCGAGCAGGGAAAATTCGTAGCCGCTGAGCAACAGCCGACTCCTCCAATCCCGCCTGGCGGAATCCCCCCTCCTCGCTCCCATTGGTCCTTTTCGTGTGGCAGGGGCGGGACTGCGTGGGGGGGGAGGGCAGTTGGGGTTTTTTTTTGGGAGGAGACGGATCGAAGCCTCTGGCAAGGCGTTCAATTCAGGGTTCCCCTGCAGAACCCATTTTCAGCAGCGCCATGGGCGAGAGTGCCTCTGACCACGTGCAGAGTGCCCACACCAGCCCCAGGGCCGGTGCCAGACTATTTTGCGCCCTAAGCAAGGTGAGCTACTTTCACCACCACCACCCAAAAATGCCAACTTAGATTTTTAAGAACGTATGTTTCCTGGAAAAAATAAGAAGCACAAAACTTGAAACTGCTAGATTTATTTTAAAGTGCAAGAAATATGTCATGCTAATTATAGCAAACAAATTGGAAAGGAACGTCTACGTGTCTAAAATGCATTATTTAATAGGAATATCAGCTCCAAATCATTCCCGCCCCCCAACTTGATTTTGTTCTGACTTTTATACTGCCTGTTTGGTGCATTCTCTTCCCCTCCTTATTGTTTTATTATGATTTTATTAGAATGTAACCCTTTGCGGCAGGGTCTTGCTATTTATTGTTTTACTCTGTACAGCACCATGTACATTGATGGTGCAATATAAATAAATAATAATAAATAAATAATAATAACTCACACACGCATGCGCGCACACACTCAGCATCACTCACTCCAAACAAACACACGCATGAACACATGCATTCACTCAAAGACCCCATGCACCCCATTCACCCATACATTCTCTCTCTCTCTCTCTCTCTCTCTCTCTCTCTCTCTCTCTCTCTCTCTATTCCGGGCGCGTTCTGGAAGTCCGAACATGGAGCTGCCCCACCCCCACCCCAGCATCCCTGGCTTCGTTTTGTCTGGGCAGGCGCAGGGCGCCATCTCGCCCGCCCAGGCCCAGCTGAATCCTTGGGCCGGGCTGGCTCACAGCCAACGCGCATGAGTGCTGCGCTGTGCCCGGCGCCCCTCTTAGCTTGGAACTCTAGGCAGCCGCCTGAGTGGCCTCTATGGTAGCACCGGCCCTGACCAGCCCTCAAACAGTTGCACAGAAAGGGGAATTTCAGCAACTGTCACCCATGGTGGAACATAGGAAACTGCCTTATACTGAGTCAGACCATTGGTCCATTTAGACCAGTATTGCCAACACTGACTGGCAGCTGCTCTCCAGTTTCTCTAGTCCGGCTTAGAGGTGCCAGGAATTGAACCTGCAACCTTCTGCATATAAAGCAGGAGCTGTACCGCTGAGCCCCTAAATGACCATCCAGCAAGTGGTGAGCGATGGAGCAGCTGGACCTGCTTCAGCACCGGGGACAGCATAGGCATAATTGATTTATTTTTATTTCCTTTATTACATTTATATACCGCCCCACAGCCGAAGCTTTCTGGGCGGTTCACAAAAGCTAAAAACAGTAAACATTTAAAAAGTATACAAAATTTAAAAACCATCAGAGACATAAAAACAACAGTATAAAAACAGCAGCATCCGTTTAAAACAACAATTCTGGGGTCCATTAATGCCATTAAATGCCTGGGAGAAGAGGACCTACCAGGATCCTTGATTTTTCTTTAATTTTTAAGAACAGTTTAAAGCTTAAAGTTAGGGGCAGCAGACTGTAGGCATGAAACTGCAGTGAGTTTCAAATGCAAAACATTCTCAGTATCAGTGACTTACTAACTCATCAGAAATATAGAAGTTGTGAAACATGGAAAGGTGGGGAGGGAAGTGAACACAGTACACATGGCCATCCCATGAGACCATTAAGTCCAGGGTCTAGAACAGAGCTTTCCAAACAGTGTGTTGCGACACGTTAGTGTGTCCGCTGCGGCATGTAGGCGTGTCACGCGAATGTAACGAGAAACCTCTGAGTCTATGTGAAATAAGCAATACCAACTTGCATGCATTTTTACGCAGCAAAGGTGACGATTAGTATGGTGCACTAGTATGTTCCCCTTCCGTCGTATCCGTGTATGCACACCGCGGTCGAGGGATCATACAGGAACTGCACATGCGCAATATGCGTAATTGGGTCGAAACAGCCGATCCCGCGTCACTTCCGGTGATGCAGCTGCACTTGAAGTGACGCATTCGAGAAATTCCATGGGTCCAGTTTTTCGATAGAATACCGTCTCGACCGCCGCTCGATCACAGCTCGACAAAATTGGTTCAATGTGAAAAGTCTTGGAAATGTATGTTATTATCTTGCAAATCATATATTTTTAAAAATATAAATGAAAGGTTGTCATGAGATATGTTGTGTCCCCATACATTTCATTATTATAATTTATGTATGTGTCCGTATCTCTTATAAGGGGTTAGTTTAACCTTCGGTTTGCTAGTAAAACTGAATTACTGTGTCGCAAAATGATGCATGTCTAAAAAGTGTGTCACCAACATGAAAAGTTTGGAAAGTTCTAGTCTAGAATTATCTAGCTGCACCGCTGGGTATTATTTGTCATGCAAACTCTGTGTGTGTGCGTGTGTGTTGCTGACACATTTGCTCAGCACATGTTCTGCTTTTAGTTTCTGGAGAGTGTTATCCTTCTTCCGCAGCGAGGAGGAGGCCGTTGCTAGGAGGCCTTCCGAAATGCCTACCTGTAGCGATGGGGACTGGCACACCTGTAGAACTGGCACAACAACCGATTTGTTCTCTAGAACGTGATGTGGCGCAGCTGTGGCAGGTGGTGCAAATGTACAAAAATTTAAAACCAACGAAAGCATAAAAACAACAATATAGGTCTCTTGTAGAGATTATATCATAGAATCATAGAATAGCAGAGTTGGAAGGGACCTACAAGGCCATCGAGTCCAACCCCCTGCTCAATGCAGGAATCCACCCTAAAGCATCCCTGACAGATGGTTGTCCAGCTGCCTCTTGAAGGCCTCTAGTGTGGGGGAGCCCACAACCTCCTTAGGTTACTGATTCCATTGTCGCACTGCTCTAACAGTCAGGAAGTTTTTCCTGATGTCCAGCCAGAATCTAGCTTCCTGTAACTTGAGCCCATTATTCCGTGTCCTGCACTCTGGGAGGATCAAGAAGAGATCCTGGCGCTCCTCTGTGTGACAACCTTTCAAGTATTTGAAGAGTGCTCTCATGTCTCCCCTCAATCTTCTCTTCTCCAGGCTAAACATGCCCAGTTCTTTCAATCTCTCTTCATAGGGCTTTGTTTCCAGACCCCTGATCATCCTGGTTGTATATTGTACATGTATATTGGTGTGCGTTTGCTCATGCTGTTTGCTGAAAGATGCCCTGAAAAAGTGTCCGGGAGGGGGCGCTTCACTTGTGGCAATTTTCTTTTTTTTTTTTTATAATAATTTTTATTCATTTTCAACACTATATAAACATAGATAAACATTTCCAAAATATAACTGAAACTAACACAATAAGAAAAAAAATACATCAAATATCTGCTGCATACATATTGAATAATTGTTGAGTACAAATATCAAAAACTATTACATATGCCTTATCACACTACAACATCTTCATTCTTAACATAAAAGTGCACCCCCCACCTCGGGATCATTCTTGAGTCCAAAATCTAATCGTTTCTTCTGCTGGTGGTTTCCCACTTCCCTTAGTAAACACAAACACTAGGAACTGTTTCCAAATTCCTTCGAACTCATTTATTTTAGTTACGCCTTTTCTCCACTTAATATTACATGTCAGTTTATCATTAATGGCTATGTCCCATACTACTTTATACCACTCCTCAATAGAATATTCCCCTTGGACCTTCCAGTTCCTAGCTATCATCAGTCGTGCTGCAACCAACAAACTCGATATCAGCTCTATAGTTCCTTTTCCACACTTTATATCTTCAAATAGTGACAGCAATGCTATTTTTGGTGTTTGTTCTATTTTCATTCCCACTATTTCTTCAATTTCTGAAAACACCATCTTCCATAATCTTTGTACATATTTGCATTGCCACCACATATGTAAATACGTTCCTTTTTCCCCACATCCTCTCCAACAATTTGCTGAATGTTGATCACTTATCTTATTCAATCTAACCGGGGTTAGGTACCACCTCCATAAAATTTTAAAATAATTCTCCTTTATTCTTACTGATAAACTTCTCAACACTCTTTGTTTCCATAGTCCCTCCCAGCTCTGTCGCCCTATTTGTATCTTCAAATCTGATTCCCAAATCATTTTCTCTGTATTCTCTCTAAACTCCTTCTCTAACAATATTTTATATATTTCACTCATTAATCCTTTTGAAACTATACTACTTCCTTTTCCTTTCTCCTTACTTACTACTAATTCTTCAAACCTCGTCATCTTTCTGCACATTCTATTATCTTTAATCCACTTTTTATTCCATTGTTCTAATTGACCATATTCTAGCCAAGATAGCTTCTTCTCCTTTAACAAATTTTCCATATCTTCTCTTGTTTTAATATCTCTTACCCAATCCTTTAATTTTATTTTATTTTTCTCTTTTAATATTTTACATAATCTACCCTTTAGATCCTCTGGGAAATTCTTTAACATTATTATCGGTGCTAAGGGAGAGTTGCTCGGAAGCAGCTTCCCTTTAAATTTACTCCAAATTTCCCATTGAGTCCTCAGGAGTGGATTATCTATACTTCCAACCCACTTTCTTCCTCCATCTTTAAAAAAAACATTCTCCAGATTCATCTCTACCTTACTTATGTTTTTTTCTTCCATCCAATATAAATCTCCTACTCCCATAATTGCTTCTACAACATGTCTTAATCTATTTGCTACGTAGTATAATTTTATGTTTGGGAGACCCATTCCCCCCTTTTTTTGGCTTAGGTACCAATTATTTTTATTCACTCTTGCTCTCTTTTCTCCATTACAATATTTATTAATAATATTTTGCCAACTTTTTATCTCGGTTTCTGATATTTTTATAGGTAACATCCTAAATACAAAATTAATTTTAGCTAATATCTTCATTTTTATCAAAGCTATTCTCCCAAACCAAGATAAATTTAATCTTTTATATTTTTCCAATTTCTCTAGTACCTCCTTCTTTAACCTCGTTAAATTTTCCCTTTCTAAATTCTCTAGATTTTTTGTAATTTTAATTCCCAAATATTTAATCTCGTTCTTAACTTTCAATTCCATTCCCTTAAATTCCCAATCCTTTTCTTCCTTCTTAGTATAGTTAAACAACATCATCTCTGATTTAGACCAATTTATTTTTAACCCTGTAATTTCCTCAAATTCCCTCAACTGATATTTAATTCTTTCTAATTTTCTTAATGGATTCTTAATGGTCAATAAAGTATCATCCGCAAACATGTTTAGCTTTATTTCCCTTACCTCTCCAATTCCTTCTAATTCTTTATCCTCCCTTAGTGCCTTCGCCAAAACTTCCATAACCATTACAAAAAGGACCGGCGAGAGCGGACATCCTTGTCTTGTTCCTCTGGCTAGTCGTATCTTTTCAGAAAGTCCGTCATTTACCACCACTACCGCCGTATTTTGGGAATATAGCTGTTCTATTACATTTTTAAATTTATTTCCAAATCCCAATTTATCTATAATACTCTTTAGTGCCTGCCAGCTCACACAATCAAAAGCTTTAAAAATATCTAATGCCATAATACCTGCCTTAATATTTGCTTTTTTTATTACATTTATTACATTTAAAACTCTACCCACTAAATTATGCATATGTCTTCCTACCACAAACCCACATTGATCTGCTCCTATATATTCTGCCAAAAATTTATTTAGTCGTTTGGCCATAATAGATGTAAAAATTTTAGCATCCTGATTTATTAAAGAAATAGGTCTATAAGAATCGGGATTAGTCAAATCTTTATCTGGTTTTGGGATCAGAATTATCACTGAATGTTCCCATGATTCGGGTATCTTCTCTCCTGATAATATCCTATTATAAAGTTCCATTAATTTTGGAACTAAACAATCTTTGAAGACCTTATAATATTCTGGACCCAAACCATCTGCTCCTGGTGATTTACCCACTTTTAACTTATCAATAACCTCTTCAACTTCTCTTTGAGTTATTACTGACTCCATTAACTCCTTATATTCTGATTTTATTTCCTTCTTTATAAACCTTCCAATATACTCCTCCACCTTTTCTTGTTGAATTTCTTTACCCTTGTACAATTCCTGATAAAATTCCTGAATAATTTTCTGTGGCTGTGAAAAACACAGGCGCTTAGCCAAAAAGGGGACGTTGGCAACCGGGGGCTCGGCCTCCCGCGCAAAAGAAATTCGAGCTCGGGTCGTTCCCGAGAAGCGACGCCAGGCGGAGAAAGCGGCTGCTGGCAGGCGGTGGGGAGCGAGCGAGCGACGCCCGGAGCAGATCCGCCTCCGCCGGGGCGGAGAACTCGCTGGAGCCGCCCCGTCTCCTTGCCGTCCCTCCCAAGCGCAGCCCGAGGGGGCACCGGCGGGTCGCACCAGTTCCTCTCCAGTCCAAGCTGCCATGGCGAGCGGGCTGGCCGTGGGACTCTTCGCCGTCCTCGCCCTTGCCCCGGGCAAGGGCGCTGCAGGTACACGGGAGGGGGCTTGCGCACGTGAGGACGAATTGACGCGCGTTCCGTGGTGAACGCGCGGAACCCCGCGCGCCTGGAAAACCCACGAGGTTTTCTCCAACAAGCGAACAAACTGGGACACACACACACACACACACACACACAACCCTCCCCCCCCCCCACTTTCCAACTTCCGAAGTTACTGGGGTGAAGGGGTGGAGCGGGGGGGGGCTTTCACTTGGCTGCGCGTATAACCAGCAAAGTTCTGCTTCGCCGTGCCAGCAATCTGATACCATGACATTCCTTTTAAAAGCAAAAGTCCTTTTTTTTTTTTAACTCACTTTCTCCCGCTCCGCATCACCCAGGTAGTCCAAAATTGGTCAGCATTTGTAAGCCACGAAGTGGGTTATTCTCTCTACGCATCCTGCCCCAAATGTGGGTGTATTAACTGGACAGCTCCGGAGCATATGTTGTGGGTATGAGTATGGGTTCAATCTTTAGCAAAGCTGCGTTGGAGTGGGTGGGTGGGTGGGTGTGCGAGGGAGAGGGGGAGAGTGATAGGCTAATATTTATATCTGATTTTTTAAAATTTATTTTTTTTTGGCCAAAGGAAGGAAAAGAAAAGACAACAAAGCGCTGATAGTGTAAAACAAAGAAAAGAGGATAATACAATAGGGCAGAAAAACAAAAATAAAACTGATGAGAATGGTGGTGGGGGGGAGGAATTGGTTGGTGCGTTTTGTAGCGGGGTGGGAATTCGAACCCAGATCTTGGCTGTAAGCGCAACACTCTAGAAACTGGAGTCTAGTCACTGCCCTATGTTGGCTCCCAATAATTTGAATTAGGTCAATTACGGTCAATTTGTTGTTGTTTTCCTTTGCGTGTGTGTGTGTGTGTGTGTTTTAATTAAAATATTTATAAGCAGTACAGATAGCAGTGAAAGTTTAAAGTGTGTGTGTGTGTGTGTGTGCACATACACCTTCTTGTTTTGGCTAGACTTTCCAGGATCCAGCAAACTCTTAGGAGCATTTTTTAAAAAATGAATGTATTGAATACATTTGTTTATTTTATACAGCATCATCAATAGACATTGCAGTTTACAAGGTTACAAAAGGCCAGGTCCCTGTCTCTAGGAGCTTACAAACCACTTTTCGTTCATCAAAGGAGCTCACTTTTTTCATCACGCTTCCCTCCCCTTTCCCATCATCCTATGTGAGATGTTAGGGTGTCAGGCTCTCAGTTGGTGACTGTTCCAAGTTTTCCAGAGTAACCTTTGCGGCTGGTCTACCTCTTAATTTTATTTTTTTTATTTTTTTTAAATGGCAACAGTGATTAAAAAGGTTGTTTCCTTTGTTCCAGCACCAAAATCTCATACAGACTTTGCTTGCCGTCGTGTTTTAAATTGTGCTGTAGAAGTATATTTAGATAGAATTTCAGTTTTCAATTAGTCTGTTTTTTCCGTCTTTTATCGCTAATGGCTAACACTGAGCTAAGAAATCAACTTGAGTTTGGGTAGAGATTTGAATGACTCCCCAGTACATCCCAGTGCTAATGCTCACTTGGTGTCCTCCAGAAATATTGGACTACAACTCCCAGTGTTGGACTACAACTCCCAAATCACCTGGAGAGCACCAGGTTGGGGAAGGCTGCTCTGACCACTGCACTACACTGTCTCCCAATAATCAGGCCTGCTTGTATTTTTGTGACACATACAGTCAGTTTGCGTAGCAGCTGCTGTGAACCTATCAAAATTAAAGTTGGTGGTGGATCCTAGGGTTGTCGAGTAGGTGGATGGCCTGTGTGCTGTAGAAGGCATCTGTTTTCATAGAATCCTAGGGTTGGAGGTACCCTAGAGGTCAGTTAGTCCAGCCCCTTGCAGGAAATCTGTAGCTGGAGCATCTCCAACAGATGGCAAGTCCAGCATCACCATGAGGGCCTCCAGTGAGTGACAACCCACCCTCCTGTAACTTGAACCCACTAGATCTAGTCCTGCCCTGAGCAGAGAATAAGGCCCAAATTAACAAAATTAGTAAACTACTCTTATTCTTATTATATCCTGCCATTTCTCCTCTTGCAATGGACCCAGCGTGGCCCACATTGTTCCTCACCTCTGCATTCTATTCTCACAACAATCCTGTAAGGTAGGTTAGTCTGAGAGTCAGTGACTGGCCTGAAGTCATTCAGTGATCTTCACGGCCAAGATGGGACTAGAATCTGGGTCCCGGTCCTACTCTCTAACCACTACACCAGACTGTCAACAATGACAGCATTTCAGGATGCATTTCAGCCAAAGGTAACCAGCTTTTAAATTCCGTGCATTTCAAGTGGGAGAGACTTAAGCACAATGTCTCGTTATTGACATCAGCTGGACAGGCAGTGGAATAATAGGTGCATCAACTCAGAAGCAAGCCCCATTGAGTTCAATGGGACTTACTCCCATAGCAGGGATGGGGAAAGTGTGGTCCTCCAGATGTTGTCAGAATGCAGTTCTCATCATGCCTTACCATTGGCTCTGCTGGCCTGGGGCTGATGGGAATTGCAGTGCAACAACTTCTGGAGATCCACATGTCCCCCACCCCTAATGAATAGCATTGCAGCCTTAAAAGTGATTGAATATGGCTTTGTGGTACCCACTTCTAATACCAAACTCAGGTGGTGAGTGCTAACAAAGATAGAGCCATAATGCGACCACTGAGAAATGAGAAAGTCTCAATCTGCTTGTAGGGGCCTCAGAGATTACACCCCCCCCCCGCCCAAAAAAAACCCAGTTCAGTTAGGATTAAAATTGAGTGTGGTTTGGGGGGGGAGGAAAAAGGAAAACGGTAGGGAGGGGAATGGAATAGTAAGGCAAGATGGAGATAAGAATACATGGCAACATTTGGAGATAAGAATACATGGCAACATTTCTTTGCACATCTCGCAGTAACCCATATGGACACAGAGAGATGCACAGCACAGCCCGATGTAAGGTTCCTCTGAAGTAAATCTTACTAGGTTCAATGGCGAAAAACTTACTCCCAGCCTAAGATTTTATTTACTGTCTGCCTACTGAACAAAGGCTTACAACTCTGTTCAACACAATAGATGCTTTATAAATACGAAATGATGGTTCAAAGATTAAGGCAGCAATCTTAGAAGAGCCATGAGCCCATTATGTTGGGGAGAAAGGCCAGATCGAAATGGAACAACTCGATAAATGGATGCGCTGAAAATGATTGTGCTGGAGAAGTAATGATGTAGAGGTCACATTTCGGTCGATACCGCTTCTTTCCTATTACAAGAAAACCTTCGCTGGATTGGACCAAGGCTCTGTCTAATCCAGCATCCCATGTCGTAAAGTGGTCAATGAGACGGCCCCAGAATACACACAAGGGGGGCAATGTCTGATAGTCAATGATATCTTCAGTGGAGGCTGGGGACTCTGATGCCAGTGAATCCACTCCAGGGTTCCAGTCAAAACTCTAAAGGAGCTTTCCAAGGTGTCTAAGGAAGAGACCCCCACCTTTTTGGGTCAGGGGGCACTTTTAGAATTTTGAGTGTAGGGGGTGCTGTCTCGAAATGGCTGCCATGGTGGGCGTGGCTGGTCACCGAACACTCACTTCCCAGTTAATATAGATAAGGAATAAAATTTAAATCAAGAACGGCAGGGAACCTGGTGGCCACCAAGAGAGTTGTCAGAGGATTATAGAATAATTGAGTTGGAAGGGGCCTAAAAGGCCATCGAGTCCAACAGTTGTTTTAACTGTTTTAACTGCATCTATTGCTTTTAAATTATATATTGTTTCAACTTGGATCATGGTTTAATTTGTTTTTAACTGTGTATATTGTTTTATACTGTATGTTTTTATCTGTACACCGCCCTGAGATCTTGGTGATATAGGGCAGGATAGAAATATTTTAAATAAATAAATAAATAAATAACCCCCCTGCTCAGTGCAGGAATCCATATTAAAGTATACGGGCAACACATTGGTGACCCCATGTCTTCGGGGTCTTCTCTGAGAAGGCTGTCACCTGCAGCTCAGTGGTTCATCCTCAGGGCAGCTGCATACAGTTCACATGGAATAATGGGTGTCAGAAAAGAAAAGGAAAAAAAAGATGCAATGGAGTATACTGGAGGTGGGCCAAGTCTGGCATGCCGCAGAGGAGCATTTTTGCTAGGAAGTGCAGCTACTCTGCCAACATTTTGTAGTTACTATTAAGCATCTATAATTATGCTGCTCTTTGGAAATCCAAACATTCTACTAATGGCCGTTCAGTATCAATTACTTTCAGTATTTCCTCTTAGGCCAAAAGGCTCAAACTTGTTTATAAGCCTCACCTTTATTTATTCATGAAGCTGAGGCAGCAGTCCTCCATACACTCATCTGGGAGAAAGCCCCATTGAACGCAGTGGGATTGACTCCTGAGTAGACAGGATTGCACTGCTTCTCAGTGAAACGTCTGAAGCAATGTTCAGTGTCGGTGAAGAGGCCCTGTCCCAAACTATGGAAGGCAACCCGTGTTTACTCTGTAATGTCAATGCAACCAGATCCCCTGTGTTTTTAAAATGAATGGATCACACCTTCTGCAACTGAGTCACAGTATCAAAAATCCATTGTGAGGACTGAGATCTTGTTAAGACACGACTCAAATTAAAACTCTGGGAAGGAGACGCCTTGGTACAACAAGACAAAATGACTGGGTTCACACAGCACGCTAACCCACACTCAGCGGTTGAATGTGGGTTGTGGTTGAACCGTGGGTGTTCGTTTGGATCATGGGTTAGTGTGTTGTCTGAACTGAGGACATTTTCCTCAGGCTGGTTTGTTAACCATGCAGCATGGGTTATTTTTCTTGAACAAGCCACCTTACGAACTCATGGTTTATTATTGGGTAGTCCAAGGTGGTTAACAACCATACTGCAAAGTTAACAAATCACCCTATGGGCAATGTCCCGGGTTCAGACAACATGCTAACCCATGATTCAACAAACAACCCATGGTTCAACAACAACTGATGCTCAACCACTGAGTGTGGGTCCGCGTATTATGTGAAAAGCTGAGGGCCTGTTAACGCAAAGGATTACCTGCTTTCAATCGAAGACTATAAATATTTGAACAGCCTCCCTACACATGGCAGTATGTACGAACCTCTACTTTACAAAAAACAATAATATGAATTAAGGACCAAACTAGACATGACGTTAATTACATCTTTAGCCCTTGCATGGATGCAACAACATGGGCACCAACATATCTGCGGATAGCTCCCTTGGTGTCTGCCAGGGTCCCTGCCTCTTCCGATTATTATTATGTTTCTTAAGTCTGCTGCTCCCAGACTGTGGAATGGCCTGCCGGAGGAGACTCGTCAGCTTAACAGTCTACTAGCATTTAAGAAAGCTATAAAGACTGATCTCTTCTGGCAGGCCTATCCAGTGGAATTTTAAGATGTTTTTCAAATGTTTTTAGGATGTTTTTTAGGATGTTTTTAAAATGTATATTATGTTTTATTTGAGTATTATGTATTTTATCGTTTATTGTTGTTTCCTGCCTCGATCAGAATGGAGAGGCGGGTAAGAAATAAATCTATTATTATTATTATTATTATTATTATTATTATTATTATTATTATTTATTTTTATTTAAAAAAATACCTGTGAAATTGCCACACTGTAAAGCAAAGTGCCACCCTCTGGCACCAACTTTATTTTTCTTCCAAAGAGGGGTTTTGCTTGTTGAAACTCAGTCTCCACTTCTGCTTTGCACTTGGGTTCTTGCACAAGCGGCTTTACATCTCACCTGTTTGCCTTCCAGGAAATGAGTGTTTCGTGACCAGCCACGCCCACTGTGGCAGCCATTTTGAGAGAGCACCCACGACACTCAACATCCCAAATGGGCCTGCCCACCCAAAAATGGTTGGGGATGCTTGCCTTAGGCCCCGCACTGTTTCTGCCCATCCACGCTGGCTATTGAATCCTCTCGGGCAGGAAGGAGCATAAAAAGGGCTTTGTGTTCTAACTGCTTGAGCCACCAGGTCTTCCCTGAAGTGTTCTCCTGCTTCCTGGCTTGCTTCTCCTGGTTTGTTCTGTGGTTCTGGCACTTTGGACTAGGACCTCTTTGATGTAGGTAATATGAGAATAGCTTGGTGAGATGGGAATTGCAACAAACAGTCTGCCAAGTCTTATGGTCAAGGTCAAAAAGAAAACAATAATAGCTTTATTTTAAGTAAAAACAACAACAACCCACATACATACATAGTCACTTCTACTACTCGAGATAAAAAAAAGAGAAAACCTCATTGCAGAGCAAGAAGGAGAGTGATAAGAAAAGGGAGGACCGAAGAAGCCAGATTGGAAGGGAAGTGGTCAAGATACAGGAACGGAAGAAAGGGCAGGACCAGTTAAACCAATAAAGACAAATAAAGGAAGGTTGATCAGCTTAACCCCTTCGAAACCACCAACAAGTATCATTGCCCATTTCCAACATTTGATTCTGACTATGAACTGGATCCATAAGCCGCTGGTTTCCAGCTTCTGGGTCATCATGCTGAAGGTGGCTTAGCCCTAACAGCTTCTAAGTAAACCCTGTTTCTAGATGCTAAGAGGTTAATAACATAAGAAGAGCCCGGTTGGATCAGACCAAGGGTCCATCTAGTCCTGCACTCTGTTCACACGGGCCAATCAGCCATCGGCCAGGGATGAACAAGCAGGACATGGTGCAACAGCACCCTCCTGCCCATGTTCCCCAGCAACTGGTGCACACAGGCTTATTGCCTCGAATACTGGAGATAGCACACAACCATCAGGGCTAGTAGCCATGGATAGCCTTCTCCTCCAGGGATTTATCCAACCCCTTTTAAAGCCATCCAAACTGGTGGCCATCACGTTATCTTCTCTGCTCCAGAAATGAAAGAGGGCCATGGTTCAGGACTGTCGCCAAGAGTAGGCAACGTTGGGCGTGTGCCAAGGGCCCACAACCGAGCAGGGGTCTGTTAACAAGAGCTCCCTGCCATTGCTCCTGCTCTTCACCGCTGTAACCTACTTGTTCACCTGCCTCTCGCTTTGGTCCAGTGGTTGTGAGAAGGAGGAGGAGCAGATGCCCCTGCCTGCTTCTTCACTGGTTCTCAAGCAACCAAGTAGCAGCAATGAGGAGGATGAGGAGGGGGAGCAGCTGGGGAGACTGGCAATGGGAAGGTAGAATCAATGAGAGAGGGGTTGCGTTGAGAGTGAATTACCCAAGCTCCCCACCCCCACCCCCACCCCCACCCAAGCCTAGAGCCAGCATTCACAGGACTGGTGATGTTGCATAAGCAAATCGTAGAATCATAGAAGAGTAGAGCTGGAAGAGGCCTATAAGGCTATCGAGTCTAAGAACCTGCTCAATGCAGGAATCCACCTTAAAGCATCCCTGACAGATGGTTGTCCAGCTGCCTCTTGAAAGCCTCTAGGGTGGGAGAAGCCACAACCTCCCTAGGTCATTGGTTCCATTGTCGTACTGCTCTAACAGCCAGGACGTTTTTCCTGATGTACAGCCGGAATCTGGCTTCCCGTAACTTGAGCCCGTTATTCCGTGTCCTGCACTCTGGGATGATGGAGAAGAGATCCTGGCCCTCCTCTGTGTGACAACCTTTCAAGTATTTGAAGAGCGCTATCATGTCTCCCCTCAATCTTCTCTTCTCCAGGCTAAACATGCCCAGTTCTTTCAGTCTCTCTTCGTAGGGCTTTGTTCCCAGACCCCTGATCATCCTCGTTGCCCTCCTCTGAATGTGGTGATGTCCACATGAGCTAACGCTTCCCTTTCTTTTCCGCAGTTACTGAAGAACTCGTGGTGGGAGAGGTCGACGGGGAAACGACCCTGACTTGCCGGAACGCATCCCGGGAAGCGTTCAGGGTGGAATGGTTTCATGGAGAACCTGGCGCTATCCCCATACTTTTTTCCTCGGACGGCAACCTCCCTTCCGACGCTCGCTTCACTTTAGTGGGGAACAGTTCCTTGCACATCTCCGGGCTGCGTCTGCAGGATGAAGGCAACTACACTTGCAGGGAAGTGTTGAACAGGACAGATCACCTTCACCGGATCCAGTTGCTCATGGCCAGTAAGTACTGGTCCCTCTGCTGTTTTGCTCTGCAGCTAGATAAGAATGTAAGAAGAACCAGGCTGGATCAGACCCAAGGGTCCATCTAGTCCATCATTCTGGTCAACTAGCCATCCCAATGGGAAGCCCATAAGCAAGACATGAGTGCAGCAGCACCCTCCTGCCCATGTTCCCCAGCAACTGGAGTACATAGGCATACTGCCAACTTCTCTTCCAGATATTTGTCCATTCCCTGTTTGAAGCTCTCCAAATTGATGACCATTGCGACATCTTGTGGTAGTGAGTTCCATAGTTTAACTAGGTCCTTCCTTTGATCTGTCCTGAATCTCCCACCAATCAGCTTCAAGGGATGACCCCACTGGGTTCTAGTATTATGAGAGAAGGAGGAAAGTATCTCCCTGCTGAATCCAACCAAAGGCCTGTTTACACAGTGACTTACCTTGATTGGATGGTTGGTTGGTTGATTCAAGGTATATACTGCCCAGTTGTCACATGCCCTCTGACACAATAAACACAATAAAATAACAACGAAAACAATAAATACAACAATGAAACTATCGAAGTACTCAAACTTAAAAAATATTCAAGAGCCAGCAATAAAGTTAATAATCAGAACAGCAGATCAAAGATTAAATTGGCATTGAAGTGAAGATGCCAGGCAGATTGGCAGATGGGGGGCCACTACAGAGAAGGCTTTTTCCTTTGTAGCCACCCGTAGCATCCTGGTGGGTGGCAGGACTGGGAGAATGGCCTCCAAATATGATCTTAACAATCAGGCAGGGACATCCTGGGGGGAATCCGCACGTCATTCTGAGATCGCTTCTGAGCGACCCCAGTGCGGCGTGAAAGCGAGCGTGTAACTTGCCTTTTGAAGAGCCGACGAAGAGACGTCTTTCCTGCCACCGCCACCCGCAGACCTCCTCGCCGACTGGCGAGAAGAGCTCGGCTGAAGAAGGCGGGGTTGAGAGCGGAAGAAGCTCTCCACCCCGCCTTCTTCCCCCGAGCTTTCCGTCCCAGCCGGCGAGGAGGGAGTTGGGTGGCAGCGGCAGCTGCGGGAAAGACGTCTCTTTGTCGGCTCTTCAAAAGGCAAGTTACACGCTTGCTTTCACGCCGCACTGGGGTCGCTTAGAAGCGATCTCAGAACGACGTGCGGATTCCCCCTAGGAGAAGCCATTCCTTCAGATAGACTGCTCCTAAGCCATGGATTGCAACTTCATTGCTTGGAAGCCTCCCAATTTGGAGGCTTTTGAGATTCTTATGTGCTGCTGGGAAGAAGCCAGCAAAGTGGAAGGGGTGGTAGAGGCAACCTTTATCTTCCAATCCTATGATGGTTGGATTTTTCACTAGTTGGGCGTTTCAGCATCTTTTCAACCCATCTAGCAAGGATATTTCAGGGGGAGAGGGAAGGAGGCTGGAGGAGACTCAGGATAACTCGTAGCGGCTCAGTTCAGACAACATGTTAGTCAACGCAGTGTGAAACCTCCACTCCACAATTGAGTTTGTAGGGGATACGCCCTACACAACATGTTCTAACTCCACCGTTGTGTAATTGTGGGCTCCAGTGGAATTGAGTAAAATCCATTGTGATGTTTGATTGACAGTTCCTCCTCCCTTCCTGCCTCCTCCCCCGGTCCTCCCGATGGTATCCCAGAGGCCATTGCTGCAAAAAACAATCCCGGCAGCTCTCCTAGAGGGGCACTTGCTCCTTCTGCCGCTCTTGCCAGGGAACTCTGTAGCCAGTGGGAAAAGTCAACTCAATGGAGAAGACCACAGAGCCTTCCACACAACATGCAACACAACTGTTGTGCAGGAACTCTCCTCTGCACAGTGTGGACATTCTACGTGGTGTGTTTTCCCCCAAAAAACCCTCCACTGTCACATGGAGTTTTCCCTCCAGACAACATATTTCTCAACGGTGGTGTAAAAGCTCCACCGTGGAGTTCTAAAACCACGGTTGAGAAATGTGTTGTCTCAACTGAGCCGTTCTGGGCTCTCCAGTACATTTGTCACAGTTGTCGACGCGCTGGAGGGCAACAGATAGGAACATGCTTTTTACAAAGTTGGGCTACCAAAAATCCACCTAGACAACCCTCTTGCAGCCTCTGTAAAACATGTGCTATTGATTTGCTTTGAATTAGGTCTGTGTGCGCTCTGCCACACAGTTTCAGCCTTGCGCGTCTGAATCTCTGATCAGATGTACCTTCGTGGTGGCGTATGCAGGTGATCCCAATGTACTGTTCCTGGGGAGCCCATTTTGCGTCTAGCTCTGCTCTGCCGGCTGCTATTTTGTGCCTAGTTCTAGTTGCTAGACCTTGGGGCGGGGGATTGAGTAAAAAAAAACACACAACAAAAAGAAATGAGAATCTCACAAGCTGTTCGGAGTAGATCCCTCTGGCAACAGCTCTTCAAGGTTCACAGGCAGAGAGAGACTTTTCCACAGCAAAGCTGTCTGAGAGCTATAAATTAATAAATAAATATTCCAGGGATTGCACCTGGGACGTGGTGTTTCCAAAGCACGTGCACTAGCTCCCTCCTAGTCATTCTGCCCCAGCAATGCTGCCCTATCTACTACCTGCTTTGTTGGAGCTCTGTCCTCAGTGGCCTCCCTAGTCCGCAACACTTGCCTTCTGGCAGGGTTCCAAGTATACCTTCCTGTTTGCTTTCAAGGTGCGGTATGCTAGCAGGCGTGCACGTCCTGAGCAGAGAGCTGCACCCACTTTATCTGGGGCACAACTGCTCTGAAAGGCAGCTCCGGGTGCCGCCTGAGGGCTATGTGGTACCTCTGCTGGGGCCCAGAAGGGGGGCATGACCTTGTGGGCTGAACCGACAGTCATCTGCCAAGCAGGGCAGGTGGGGCTGCTTAGCTTACATGCAGGGATGGGCAACCTGGTTCCCTCCGGATGTTTTGGACTACAGCTCCCATAATAACGGACCTTTGGCCATACTGGCCGGAGCTTATAGGGGTTGGAGTCCCAATACATTTGAAGGGCTTAGAGCACCCTTCTCCAATCTGGTGCTATCCAGATCTGTTGGACTACATCTCCCATAATCCCTGACATTAGTCATAGTGGCTGGGGATTGTTGGGGTGGTAGTCTAAAATATCTGGAGGGTTTAGAGCAGCCTTTCCCAATCTGGAGCAGTCCAGACATTTCAACTACAACTCCTATCATCCCTGGTCATTGGCCATACTTGTTGGGGGTTATGGGGAGTTGGAGTCCAAAACATCTGGAGGGTTTAGAGCAGCCTTTCCCAATCTGGAGCGGTACAGATGTTTCGAACTACAACTCTTATCATCTCTGACCATTGGCCATACTGGCCGGGGGTTATGGTGGTTGGAGTCCAAAACATCGGGAGGGTTTAGAGCAGCCTTCCCCAATCTAGACTGGTCCAGGTTGGAGGCCAAAATATCTGTCCAGATGTGTTGAACTAGTTCAACACATCTGGAGGTCATCAAGTTGGCAGAGAGTGATTTTTAGAGTGCAATTGATGAGCTACAGGTTGGAAGAACCCGGCACTCAGAGCGGGAATCAGACGCGTCTCGTCTCTTTGTGCGCAGTGTTCCTAGCTGCGCATGAATGCTAAGACACTGAGCAATGTGCAGGCTGCCATTTCGTATGCCGTAGCAGCCGAGGTCTGTTTTGAACTGCCGATAACCCATTGTCAGGACAATTGTGTGTGTCTGCCATTATCTTTAATGACAATCAACACGCACTGTGGCTTTTTAGTTGGCAGAAGAAGGGGTCGTTGCAGAGTACAAGCGATGCAGGAGGAGAAGCAGAGGTTTCTGCAATGCGCAGCGCACGTGGGCGGGTGGCTGGATGTTCAGACAATGATCTTTGGTATGAGAATTATGTCCCCATTTTCATCAGAGGTGTTGGAGGCTATGGAAAGAATGTTTTCTATTAGGCCTTAAAAGAATTGCCTTTGAAAATGCAGTTTGGAACTGGGATATCTGAAGGACTGCCTGTTCCCCCATGCCTTAATACTTAAGGCAGCTTTTCCCTGACCTGTGGCCCTCCAGCTATGTCGTAATACAACTCCCATCACTCCAACCAGCATGGCCAATGATGGCAACACATAGGGAGGTAACCAGGTTGGAGAAGCCTGTCTTAAGGTCTTTTGGAGAGGCTCGGCTTCGTATCCTGCTACCCATCTGAGCTGTGGGGCAGGGCCTTCTCAATGGTGGCTCCTTGAATTTGGAACTTCGTCCTTCAGGAGGCTCATTTAGTTGCACCCTGTCCCTTCCCAGTCTTCAGGAAATACATCAAGACAGTCCTGCTTAGACGTGATCCCTCCCCCCCCCCCCCCGAGATCAAATGGCACAAAATTATGTTTGTGACACCACTTAGCGAGTTTGGATGCAAACCTACACACGGTTAGATGGGACAGCCAGTGTGGTGTAGTGGTTAGAGTGTTGAACTGGGAGTCGGGAGATCCGGGTTCTAATCCCCACTCGGCCATGGAAGCTCACTGGGTGACTTTGGGCCAGTCACAGACTCTCAGCCCAGCCTACCTCACAGGGTTGTTGTTGTGAGGATAAAATGCAGAGGAGGAGGATTATGTACGCCGCCTTGGGTTCCTTAAAGGAGGGGTAATGCTGGGATATTAAATAAATAAATAAATAAATAAATAAATAAATAAATAGTCCTACACCTCCCATCATGCTGGGCATACTTCTTTTGTTAGCATGCTGGGCTGGGCATTTTTCTTTCTGTCTGTCTGCATGCAATTGCCCCTTTAGTGAGTATTATGGATTGTACCCCTCTGGGATTATTTTATAATGAAAAACAGGTAACAAATGGCTAGGGAATGCTGAGAGTTGTAGGACTTTCCCCCGCCTCTAAACATGCACATAGGATTGCACCCTTAATTGTTGATCTAAACCCAACTTTATTGGGTTTTTTATTATGTTTATGGGGCAATTTTTTTTGGGGGGGGGGGAGTTGTGGCTTATTAATAAAGGATGCCTCTTTTGCTCGCCTTCCAGGTGGCCCCAACAAGGTGGAGGTCAACATTTTCCCCACTACGCCGTTGCCCAACGGCACACTCTATGCGAAGAGACATGATATCCTCAACTTCACCTGCACCAGTGAGTCCCGGCCTGAACCCACAACCAAATGGGATTTCAGCCAGTCGAGTTCCATACCCGAACTCTTCGCAGAAGACAACAGCTCCCTGGGTTATTTTATCCTCCACAACATGCTGCCCTCGTACCAAGGGAATTACTCGTGTTCCGCAACCAACCTACTCAGTCACCGCCAGAAGACCGTGACCCGCGAACTCTTGATCTACTGTGAGTACGTTGGAAGTCATGATTGCAGATCATCTTTGCAGACTGAAGGGATCTGAGCTAGCAGTGACTAAGAAAGTGAACTTGGGGTTGTAGTGGACAGGCCGATGAAAATGTCAGCCCAGCGCGTAGCTGCTGGGAAAAAGACAAACTTGGTGTTAGGCATAATTAAAAAAGACATTGAGGATGAAAGCGCCAAGATCCTAGATAAAAATCTATGGTGCATCTACATTTGGAATACTGTGTCACAACACCGAAAAAGGGATATTGCAGAGTTGGAAGAAGTGCAGAAAAGGTCAACTAAAATTATCAAGGGGCTGGAGCAACTCCCCTATGAGGGAAGTTTACAACAGCTGGGGTTGTTTAGCTTGGCAAAAAGGAGGCTAAGGGGGAGACATGATAGAGGTGTACAAAATGATCCATGGTATGGAGAATGTGGACAGGGAGACATTTTTCTCCCTCTCTCAAAATACTAGAACCCAGTGGGATCATCCCATGAAGCTGACTGGTGGGAGATTCCAGACACATAAAAGGAAGGACTTCTTCACACAGCCCATAGCTCCACGATGGAATTCGCTAGCACAAGATGTAGTGATGGCCACCACTTTGAATGGCCTTAGAAGGAGGTTGGATAAATTCCTGAAGAAGGCTATCAAGGGCTACTAGTCCTCATGACTCTGTGCTACCTCCAGTAGCAGAGGAAGTAAGCCTAGATACACCAGTTGCTGGTCAGAAGGGTGCTGTTGTACTCATATCCTGCTTTTGAGTTCCCGTGAGCGTCTGGGTGGCCGCTGTGTGAACAGAATGCTGGGCTAGATGGACCCTTGGTCTGATCTAGCGTCAGGGCTCTTCTCATGTTCATATGAGATATCGGAACATTTGCCTTAAAAATGCTCAATCCTGTAGCCAGGATCAAAAAGAATTAGCTCATTATGCTTAAAGAAGTTTTAGGCAGCTCCAGTGTCAACACCTGGTATCCTCAGGCAATTGCTGCTGGTGGGGGAGGGGCAGGGGGCGGAGCAAATTGCCCACCCCTAACCAATCCCCCTCCCAGAATTGAGCCATCATTTCAATGTCCCACAATGCTGTAGCATCACTCCAGGGCGTTCTGAGCAATTAAAATGTTGGCTTTCCAGCTTCCATTGACCCAGTAGAGTTGTTTGCTGCTACCACTGCTGGGCTGGGTTGTCCTCCTGTGCGGTGTAGTGGGAGGGGCACCCGACCCATCTGCCTTCCGCCCAGAGCTTTTCCCAACATTGGCATCCTGCCAGTTGCAGCGGACTACAATTCCAAACATCCCCAAGCAGTACGGCCATTGGGCGTGCTGGCTGGGCATGGGGAGGGGTGGAGTTGTAGTCCCATCACAACTGCAGGGCACCAGGTTGGGAAAAGCTGATTTGGGGCTTTCCGGGACTTTTAAGAGAGACATCCCTGAAAATCAGATTTTGTTTTGTTTTGTTTGGAAAGGAAGTAAAAAGAAAAGAAAAAAGGTGCTGTGTAAAGTATACAGGCACTGGGGGAAGATCAGTGCTTATATATGTGTGTGTGTGTTTACTTTTAATTTATCTGGTAGGCAGAGTGTGAGCTTGATCTCCTTGACTATGCCCTTTATGCAACTACGCCCTGGCCTGTAGCATGACTTGTTCATCTCTTGTTACAACGCAACTCAGAGGCATTCGGTTTGTTTGCACGTTCCAGGGTGGAACCCTTGCACGGAAAAATCAGGTTCTGGGGCCAAGCCCAGACAGGTGGTGCATCAGACTCAGCACTTTTTTCTTTTCTTTTTTAATAGTTTTTATTTGAATTTTATTACACATACAATAATCACGTTACATCAACTTAATATACCACAATAATAAAATTAAAAAACTAGATAAAGTAATATAGAACTACCTCGTGAACCCCACCCCCCGGGACCCTTATTCTCCTTTCCAAAATTGTAATGTATCCTGCACTGGTTTCCTCCCTTTCCCTTTTTCCAGTACAAATTTAACAAATGGACTCCAAACCTCATCAAAGTCATTTCATTTCAATAATCCTCTCTTAACTTTAATACTAAACATAAGTTTGTCGTTAATAGCTATATCCCAGACTTCTTTGTACCATTCTTCTATTTGATAATCCCTTTTTTCCTTCCATTTCCTGGCAATTATTAATCTAGCTGCAGTTAATAAATTGTTTATTAATTCTTTACTATTTTGTGTACATTTAACCCCTTCATGTATTGATAACAGTGCTGTCCTACGGAGATTGAAAAGTTAATCATGCAAAGGGAAGAAGGAGGCGGAAAGATAGTTAGTAAGGGTATAATGAGTGCTTTATATAAGATTTCGCTGGGAATGGAAGAGCAACATGAGCATTACAAAATGATATGGGATCAAGATACAGACTCAGCACTTAATCTTATTTTTGTTGTTTAGAAGCAGCTTTGTTTCCCAGTTGCTTGTCCAAAGCAACATATGCAATTAAAAACATACATTGTCAGTCTTGCTTGGTTATGCAGAGGAACAGATAGACCCCATTTACAGAGGAATGGTTCAAAATCTCTTGATTGCTGCTAGGATTTTGGTTGCCAGAAACTCTGATGCCATGTTTCTCGCCTGCCCAAGGGCCTCTACTTCCCTTGCTCGGCTTCGTCCATTCTCTTCTGCTGCCCCTTACGCCTGGAACGCTCTTCCAGAACATTTGAGAACTACAAGTTCAACCGCAGCTTTTAAAGCTCAACTAAAAACTTTTCTTTTTCCTAAAGCTTTTAAAACTTGATGTTGTGCAGACTTCTACTGTTACTTTCTACTGTTAGTTTTACCCTACCCTGTGCCTGCTTACCCTACCCTGTACCTGTTTGCATTCTCTTCCCCTCCTTATTGTTTTACTATGATTTTATTAGATTGTAAGCCTATGCGGCAGGGTCTTGCTATTTACTGTTTTACTCTGTACAGCACCATGTACACTGATGGTGCTATATAAAATAATAATAATAATAATAATAATAATAATAATAATAATAATAATAATAATAATGCTATCCTCATGCTAAAAGAATGGCTGTGCAAAGTCTGGAAAGTGGCAGAAATGACCAAGCTAACCGAATATGCTTGTTTAAGAGACGGAAGACTAAAAACTGCTTATTTTTCCAAGGCTTGGCACCCTTTCATTGTTTGTGGTTTTAGACTGTTGTTTAAATTGTCCGCTCAAGAAGGATAGGAAGCCACTTCCCAAACGCCCGTAACTTCAGAGAGCCTGGTGCGGAGGCAAGTTCTGGCGTAATCGAACTGACTTTCTCACACCTTCCTTCCGCCCTGTGCGTTTGAGCTTCTGGCGGACCCTAGCATCAGTTAGCTTGTCGGGGTGCTCTCCTCCGGAAGAAGGCTCACTTCCCACCAAGTGTGTAGGATTTGGCCTTGAGGAGATAAGCTCTGGAGAGGACTGACTCCCAGCTGGGGAATCGCCCCTGAGAGCTTCCTCCCACACTGGTCCAGGCTGGCTGGTGCCTGGCACTGCGTCTTCTAGTTCTGAATCTGATTCTGATTGATTACCTGAAACATCTTCTCCCAAAACAGGGGCAGTAGGGTTAGACATGACACCTGGAGGGACAGATTTGGCTCTGAAGTGCCTGGATTTGGCTTCCAGGCCCGAGACTCTGTTTTAAAATAAAATAAAGTTCCCTGGCCCAGTCTGTCCTCTGCCATCATATTAGTTCAGCTCCCCATGACTTGGGGGCTTCATCTGCTCACAAGACAAATATCAACTTTTTCCCCAACATGGTATTAATTGTTTATAGATTTCTGCACAGAGTTCTGCAGGTTACAGAGCTCCTCTTCCTCTGGTTAATCTTGTTGGCTTCTGCCTTCAGATCCTCCGCCATCCCTGCCCCAGTGCTGGGCTCAGACCACGGCAGAAGGCTCTGGTGGGGTGCAGCTGTTCTGCAGCTGGCCAGGGGGTTACCCCCATCCTACACTCCAGTGGACAAAGCCGGAGAACCTGAGTTGGGCCATCAACACTACATCTATAACGGACACCGCGGTGGCGACTCTGAACAGCTCGCACCTGCGCAATGGGAAGGCGTTTACGTGCCGTGGAAGCCATATTGTGAGTCAGGAGGGCAACCGAGGCTGCACCGTGCAGTTGGGTGAGTCAAGCGTGGGCAGGGATTACCCCCTCCAGCCTGCTATTCCGAAGCAAGGCCGTTTGCTTGCCTCTTGGCTACCGTTTGCAAAACCCAAACTGCGATGCGCGGAGAACAGGCACGGGCCTTTCAATCTTTCCTCTGTTTTTCTCTGTCTTTAGAGGCCCCTTCCATCGCCTCTGACCCGACAAGGAGCTGCTTTGTCGGGAGACCTGCAGTGATCACCTGCCAGGTGACAGCTGGCAATCCGCCAGCCCAGATCACCTGGCTCCGCAACCTCTCCCAGCCAGAGACAGAGATCCAGTCAGGCGGGCGATTACTCGTGAGCCAGGAGGGCAACGTCTCCACCCTTTCCATTCAGAACTGTTCCCACGCTACGGACGCCGGTTATTATGTCTGCAAGGCTGAGAACCCCCTGGGGCTGAGGGGGGTGTACGTTTACCTCACGGTAACCGGTAAGTAACAAGGTTTGAACGGAAGGGTAGTGGCATGTCCGGGAATGAAGTGAGACCAGAGGAAGCTGGTAGCTCCGATATCAGTAGGGGAGGTAAATCCACTCTGGGTTTCTGTCACAACTAGTCATAGAATCATAGAATAGCAGAGTTGGAAGGGGCCTACAAGGCCATCGAGTCCAAGCCCCTGCTCAATGCAGGAATCTACCCTAATGCATCCCTGACAGAGGGTTGTCCAGCTGCCTCTTGAAGGCCTATAGTGTGGGAGAGCCCACAACCTCCCTAGGTAACTGATTCCATTGTCGTACTGCTCTAACAGTCAGGAAGTTTTTCCTGATGTCCAGCTGGAATCTGGCTTCCTTTAACTTGAGCCCGTTATTCCGTGTCCTGCACTCTGGGAGGATCAAGAAGAGATCCTGGCCCTCCTCTGTGTGACAACCTTTCAAGTATCTGAAGAGCGCTATCATGTCTCCCCTCAATCTTCTCTTCTCCAGGCTAAACGTGCCCAGTTCTTTCAGTCTCTCTTCATAGGGCTTTTTTTCCAGACCCCTGGTCATCCTGGTTGCCCTCCTCTGAACATGCTCCAGCTTGTCTGCGTCACAGCTGCTGCACTTTGGATAGCTCCTTTAGAGGGCCTTCTCTGCGGTGGCCCCACACCTTTGGAACAGACTTTCATCAGAGGTCCGCCATGCACCGTCCTTGCAGTCTTTTAAGGCCTTGAAAACATATTATTGTACCATGACCTTCTCCTGACACGAGTACTGTTGTTGCTGCTTTTGCCATAGTTGTTGCTGGTTTTATTGTTTTTAATTGCTATTTTGTTGTGTTTACGTTTTTATTCCTTTTCATATTTTAAACATTTGTATGTATTTTATTGTCATAAGATGCCTTGTGAGGGCTTCTGAGCTGAAAGGCAGCCAAGGACTATTTTAAATTGATGATGATGATGAAGAAGAAGAAGATGATGATGATAACGGAGGAGGAGGAGGAGGAAGAAGAAGAAGAAGAAGAAGAAGAAGAAGAAGAAGAAGAAGAAGAAGATAACGGAGGAGGAGGAAGAGGAGGAGGAGGAGGAGGAGGAGGAAGAGGAAGAGGAAGAGGAAGGAGGAGGAGGAGGAGGAGGAAGAAGAAGATAACAGAGGAGGAGGAGGGGGAGGGGGAGGGGGAGGGGGAGGAGGAGGAGGAGGAGGAAGATAACAGCATGATTTGGCAAAGCCCATCATGTCCGTCTAGAAAAATAGCCATGAACAAGAGAAGATAATAATAATAATAATAATAATAATAATAATAATAATAATAATAATAATAATAATAATAATATAGAGCTGACATCAGAGCCACCAGCCTCCACTGTGCAGGATGCTGCTGTGAAAAGTGGTTTGGATGGTGTCCGAGCACTAGGGATGCCTTCCACCTTTACGGTGGTCAGTAAAAAAATTGAGAACATGCCCCCTCCTTCTGGTGCTTCCAAATCCCCCTAGGTGTAATGGCCCACATGCATGAGAGAAATTGGTTCAGGGCACCTTGTCTATCTGCTTCGCCACTGAAGCAAAGGAGGGCAGATTTCAGAGGATCTGCTTTCTTCCTTACTAGAATCCCAAGAGCCACCAAGAGGAGCCAGGTGCAAAAGATGAACAGGGAGAATTTATTTATTTACTACATTTACATCCTGCCTTTTTTCCTCCGTAAGGAACCCAAGGAGGTGTATGCAATCCTCCTCCTCCACCCCATTTTATCCTCACAACAACAACCCTGTGAGGTTGGGTGGGCTTGAGAGTCTGTGACTGGCCCAAAGTCACCCAGTGGGTTTCCATGGCCGAGTGGGGACTAGAACCCGGATCTCCCGACCCCCAGTCCAACACTTTAGCCCACTACACCTCACTAGCTCTCAATGTGAAATCAACCAAAAGTGCAATCTGATGCACGTTTACTAGTTGAACTTCAACTAGTTCAAAATATGGCAGCCAGGTTGGTCACCGGTACACCTACGGGTGACCACATTACACCAGTCTTAAAATCTCTTCATTGGCTGCCAATTAGTTTCCGGGCAAAGTACAAGCGTTGGTTATCACCTTTAAAGCCCTACATGGTTTGGGTCCAGGCTACCTGCGGGATCGCCTTCTCCCGTACAATCCGCCCCGCACACTCAGGTCCTCTGGGAAACATCTACTTCAGTCAGCAAAGACTAGATTAACAACCATTACCCAGAGGACCTTTTCTTCTGCTGCTCCCAGACTGTGGAATGGCCTACTGGAGGAGACTTGTCAGCTTGACAATCTTTTAGCATTCAAGAAAGCTATCAAGACTGATCTCTTCCGGCAGGCCTACCCAATAGAATTTTAGGATACTTTTAATATGCTTTTAGGATGTTTTTAAACAGTGTATACTACGTTTTTAATCAGTATTTTATGTATTTTATGCTTGCTGTAGTTTCCTGCCTCGATCCAATCAGAGAGGCGGGTAAGAAATATATTATTATTATTATTATTATTATTATTATTATTATTATTATTATTGACAAAAATAAAGACCTGCATGTCCCAGCCAGGATGGCTCGCTGGAGCATGTTAGGAGTTGTAGGGATTCTCTCCCCTTCCACCCCGTCTGAACATGCCTAGGATTGCACCCTAGTTAACCAAGCGCTGATATTGTTTTGCTACTTCTCCCCTCGCCACAGAGCCCGTGAACATCGCCGGCATCGTGGGAACCATCGTGATGCTTTTGCTAGTGGGAATTCTGATCCTATCTGGAATCCTTTTATATGCTGGTCCACGTTGGTGCCCTAAAGGTAAGAGCAGCTTTAGAGAACCTTTCCAGCTGGGGCGGGGAACCTCTTCCAACCCGAATCCCGTTCTGGAGAAGCTCTCGGGGGCCACATTCTTGCACTGGCTGGGGCTAAAGGTAAACGAAACCAAAAGACACTATTTGTCAGAGAGCTAAACTATGCACATCTCTGAAATGCCCTGTCTTGCTCTGGAGCAGCTTCAGTTCTGTGGGCTTCAAAAGGAAGCCCGCTGTGCCTCAGGAAGGAACAGAACCGGATTGATGTCCAGCTGGACATCAGGAAAAACTTCCTGACTGTTAGAGCAGTGCGACAATGGAACCAGTGACCTAGGGAGGTTGTGGGCTCTCCCACACTAGAGGCCTTCAAGAGGCAGCTGGACAACCCTCTGTCAGGGATGCTTTAGGGTGGATTCCTGCACTGAGCAGGGGGTTGGACTCGATGGCCTTGTAGGCCCCTTCCAACTCTGCTATTCTATGATTCTATGAGGCGGCCCGGTTCTACTCACGCTTCAAGCTTCGTCCAAATCCAATGTGCATCCATTTATTTGTTATATGTCTATTCCGCCCAATAGCCGAAGCTCTGTATGTACGTAGGCAAAGATTTTGTGATCGCAGTTTATTTATAAATAGGCCCCTCTCTTTATGCTTGTTGTGCAATGGAAATGTTGAGAGGTAAGGTTCAAAAGCAGTAGTCTGACACACATTTGCATGCAGAAGGTCCCGGATTGGATCTTGGGCAGTCTTCAGTTCAAAAAAAGAGAGAGGATCAAGTAGCAAATGACAGGATTGCCTGCATCCCCTGGAGAGCGGCTGCCAGCCAGAGTAGTCAGTTTTTATTTATTTATTGCATTTATATCCTGCCATTTTTCCTCCAAGGAACCCAAGGTGGCGTACATAATCCTCCTCCTCTCCACTTTATCCTCACAACAACAACCCTGTGAGGTAGGCTGGGCTGAGAGTCTGTGACCGGCCCAAAGTCACCCAGTGGGTTTCCATGGCTGAGTGGGGACTAGAACCTGGTTCTCCCAACTCTCAGCCCAACACTTTAGCCACTACGCCACACTGGCTGTAGTGTAGTTGTAGTCCAACACTGTGTTGGAGTACAACTCCCAGAACCTCCCAGCTAACACATCTGTCAGGCACCAGGTACTGCCTTCCGCCCAAACTGCACATTGACTTGGCTGAGTGGGGACTAGAACCCAGATCTCCCAACTCCCAGTCTAACACCTTAGCCACTACACCACACTACACCAATACTGGGCTAAATAGACAAATATAGTTGGTTCTAGTATAAGCCAACTTTCTATGAATTCTCTTTTATTGGCTTCCTTTTAGCAATTGGAGTCTTTCCATCACACTGACCTCCTGCTTTTTTGCTGTCTGTATGTCTCCCCAGTGCTCAAAATGCTAGAAAGAATGGATTGCATCCAGGATCTGCCTTCCTCAAGAGGAAAGGCTCCACTCGCAGACAGTCCCTCTGCCTGATTTGGGGCGATTCCCCCCACCCCCAGAGTTCATCTCATGCAGCACGAACTCCTGACTCTCCATGTAGCCTCTCCAGGGAGCTGCCGTGGGAAAGAGAGGGGCGGGTGGTCCACTTCCATCAGTGCACTTGATCTAGCATAAATCTCGACCCAACCCATTATGGACACTGTTTCTATGCTGCCCCTTTTGCAATCTAAAACAACAACAAAAAAACACCAAACTCTAAAAAACAACACGCCATTAATAAAATCATTTACAACATTGGAACGACAGCACACTACATATTACTTGAGAGGCTAGATTTAAGAGATGTGTCCTAATACTTTTTTCTGAAAGCTAGGAGACTGGGGGTGGGGGAATTGTAAAACTGGAATGGGTGCGTTCCACAATTTGGAAACACACGGGAGAAATTTCTTGCTTGCCCAACAAATGGGCCTCTGGGAGTGATGGGGTCCTCAAAAAGGGCTTCTCCTGCAGATCTTAGTAACTGGACCCTGTTGGCTTAGTGCACACAAGTCTGAGAGCTGGAGGGGTTGGGGAACATACGAGAGAAGGCACCCCTTGAGATTTTCTGGATCAGGACTGAAGGTTAGAACCAGCTCCTCAAATTAGGCTCGGAAACAAACTGGCAACCGGTGACACTGTTTCAGAATTAGCAGAATCTATTTGCACCACCTTATACCCATCAACAATCAGGCAGCTTCATTCTGTATCAGTTGAAGTTTCTGAACTGTCTTCAAGGGTAGCCCCACATAGAGGTAGTTAAAGTAGTCTAACCTAATTATATTAAAATCTGGGTTCTCTCAAATCAGGGTTTGGACAGAATTATAGAAACAGCTCTCTCTCTCTCTCTCTCTCTCTCTCTCTCTCTCTCTCACACACACACACACACACACACACACACACACACACACACACACAGAGTTTCTTGAACATAGTGGAAGAGCAGTTAAGGCCACGTGCTCTTTGACATTGCATCAAACGCTTGTACAGTCTGAGGAAGCAAATGTTTTGTTGTGAACTAAATTGTGTTTTTCTTCTCTCTCTCTCTCTCTCTCTCTCTCTCTCTCTTTCTTCCAGGCAATATGCTCAGGTGAGCTTCTCTGTTTTTTAAATGAGAAAGACCCAACTGGCTTTATCCAGAGCAGCCTTCCTCAACCTGGGGCGCTCCAGTTGTGTTGGACTACAACTCCCAGGATGCTTTCTGGGAGATGCAGTCCAACACATCTGGAGCGCCCCAGGTTGAGGAAGGCTGGTCCAGAGGGACCAATGGCTCAATGGTGGAACAAATGCTTTGTATGCAGAAGATCCCAGATTCAATCTCCAGTTTGAGCAGATGCTGATAGTGGGAACTTCTCTATCAGACCCTGGAGAGTCACTGACAGTCAAAGTACCAGCCTTCTCCAACTTGCTGCCCTTCAGATTTTGGGATTTCAACTTACTTAACCACAGTGTCCCAGCCAGCAGGGCCTATGACCAGGAATGTTGGGAGTAGCAGAAGCAGCTCTATATATGGATGAATGGGTCAGCAACCCTCTGCTTCTCCCCTACCCACTCCTGGCAGAGAAATCCCCCACAGCCAGATTGATTTGCTCCCATGAACGATTAAAAACGTAAGAAGGGCCCTGCTGGATCAGGCCAAGGGTCCATCTAGTCCAGCACTCTGTTCACACAGTGGCCGACCAGTCATTGGCCAGGCACCCACAAGCAGGACATGGTGCAACAGCACCCTCCCGCCCATGTTCCCCAGCAACTGGTGTATATAGGCTTCCTGCCTCACCACATATGATCTTCACCTGCCCTCCTCCGACAATCTCAGCAGAACATGGAGTTTCCGCCCTGCCCTCTGCCCCACCAACCCCAAAGTGCCCCAGCTGCCATTGAGTCCAAAACACCTGGAGGTCACCAGGTTGGGGAAGGCTGCAGGAGACAATGCTGTGTTAAATAGAGGAATAGTCTTGTGATCTTGCATTAGGCAGCTTCCCGTGTTGCTGGAGCAGGGAGTGAGGAAGCTCAGCCCAAGGGCCGAATTCCATTTGAGGAAAGATCCTGGTGGCCGCATTCCAGGCGGAGCCAAAGACAAAAGGGGTGGAGCTAAAGACACCAACATATTGTAGATTTAGGGTGCAATCCTACCTGATGCTCATAAGCCTCTGAATGTGGAGGCTTATGGGCATCCAATGCAGAGCAGGCCTCGTTCCTTTCCACTCTGCATTTTTGCTAGATGGGCTTTTTCACCGAGCTAGATGGGCTTTTTCACTGAGCTAGATGGGCTTTTTCACCGAGCTAGATGGGCTTTTTCACTGAGCTAGATGGGCTTTTTCACCGAGCTAGATGGGGCACTTCAGATGGGGAAGGGAAGGAGGCTGCAGAGGCTTAAGGATACTTCATACACTGGCCTCTCCATTTCCCTCTCCTCCCCACCCATAAAAACATCCCCTTATCTCCCTCTTGAAGGTCACTTCTGCAACTTCAGAGAGGCAGTTGATAAGGGAGTGTGGATTCCTGTATCTGAAGTTGGAGCGCTGTCTCCATCCTTGGATCCAGAAATCCAAAATATCCTATTCCCCACCCCCACCCCAATAACTCTGTCTAGGGGCCCTAGGATTGTTGTCTTCTTTATTTATTTATTATATTTCTACACCGCTCAATAGCCAAAGCTCTCTTGGCGGTTCACAACACTTAAAAAGAGCTCAAACTCTTACTGCCAGGACCCAAGCCTTAAGAGAGGCATTTCGGTCTTTTAGAATGGGGAGAAATGGTGCAAAAGCTGGGAAGCCAATGAAATGGTCAGTAGTTGGGGGAGAAAAGGGTAAGGCCAGGGTAGAGAGGCATGACCGTCTGGGGAACTCCAATGGGCCCAAAGTCCCCAAATCTTGTTCTGCTGAGACAGAAAGGCATCTACCAAAACCCTCAAGTAGAACATAAGAACGTAAGAAGGGCCATGCTGGATCAAACCTAGGGTCCATGTAGTCCAGCACTCTCTTCACACTGTGGCCAAACAGCCGTCGGCTAGGGACCAACAAAGCAGGAAATGGTGCAATAGCACCCTCCCACCCATGTTCCCCAGCAACTGGTGGACACAGGCTTACTACCTCGATTCTGGAGATAGCACACAGCCATCAGGGCTAGTAGCCACTGATGGCCTTCTCCTCCAGGAATTTATCCAACCCCCCTTTCAAAGCCATCCAAATTGGTGATCACCACTACATCTTGAGGTAGTGAGTTCCATAATTTAACTCTGTGCTGTGTGAAGAAGGACTTCCTTTTATTTGTCCTGGATCTCCCACCCATCAGCTTCATGGGTTGACCCCATCGGGTCCTAGTATTTTGGGAGAAGTAGAGCTGTGCAAAAAACAAAATAAAAACACCCAGCCCATTTCTTCCCCAATGGGGAGATGAACTCTGGGATGTTCTCATGACACAGAGTCAGACGAAGAGGTAGTTATCGAGTGATAAGCAAACTCTGCTTGATAATCTATTATCCATTGGCACGTACTGTTTAAAAAGGGAGGGAGGCAGGATAATGTGTCTGTCCTTGACCTTGTCATCCTGCTGGCTGTAGGAGCCGAGATGCAAGTGACATCCTTGTGCTGATGGATTCCGAGGAAGAGGATTCATTGGCAGAAACACCTCGTGAGCCTGTCGTGTGTCTGGCTGCAGCGCTGTCGAATGGCTGTTCTACCAGGCCTGCTGGAAGTAAGAGGCGAACTTTAAAGCCCTGGTTTTGTATTTAGCGGGACAATCCTGCCTTGAGTTTTTCACATTTATTTATTTATTTTATTTATTTATTACACTTATATACCGCTCCCAAAGCCAGGGCTCTCTGGGCGGTTTACAGAAATTCTAAAAGTGAGATTAAAAACAAGTATACAAAATGTAAAATTCTAAAACACAGAACATATGCACATAAAGCATTAAAAACCGTTAAAAAACTAAACATGTGGGTGATTAAGATGTGCCGCCATATGCCTGGGCAAAGAGGAAAGTCTTAACCTGGCGCTGGAAAGATAGCAGCGTTGGTGCCAGGCGAGCCTCGTCAGGGAGATCGTTCCACAGTCTGGGAGCCACCACCAAAAAGGCCCTATCCCTCGTTGCCACACTCCAAGCCTCTCTCGGAGTAGGCACCCGGAGGAGGACCTTAGATGTTGAACGTAGTGACCGGGGATATTCACGTCAGGAGAGGCATTCCGTCAGGTATTGTGGTCCCAAGCCGTGTAAGGCTTTATAGGTCAAAACCAGCACCTTGAATTGGGCTCGGAAACATACAGGCAGCCAGTGCAAGCGGACCTCATCACTCCCTACAATAGCCGACTCCGGGGGGTCAATGCCAACAAGAATGGTGCTTAAAGGGGCCAGTGAGAAAAAAGAGGGGAGATTATCAGCATGCTCGGGGGATGGGGGGAGACCCCAACATTTGCAGAATTAGAAGAAGGAAAAACTTTAAAAAGCAAAACCGAAAGAGGAGCCAATCTCCCCACCCCAAAACAGTCCAAGGAGGTCCAAGCATGGAATGTTGACGGTCAGCTGGAAAAGAACAGATAACTGGACAGAGGTTAGGTAGGATGGAATGGAGTTTTCTGGAGGAGGGCATGGCTGGCTAGGATGTGGAAACCCTGAATAGGAGCATTTCTGTTAAATGAGAACACATTGCAGGTCCCTCTTCTATCCTTCTTGAAGACAGTCCAGGGTTTGGCACCATCATAGCCACAACTGGTGGACCAGGTGGGACCAGTGAACTTCCCAGTACAAATATCACCCTTTTGCTAGAGTCCAAAAGACAGAGGCGTGTCACTGGACCTAGCAAGGAGGCTGGAAAATACACTGCAACATGGCAGCCCCTTAATTATTATTATTATTATTTATATAGCACCATCAATGTACATGGTGCTGTACAGATTACACAGTAAATAGCAAGGCCCTGCCGCATAGGCTTACAATCTAATAAAGTTGCAGTAAACAATAAGGAGGGAAAGAGAATGCAAACAGGCACAGGGAAGTGTAAACAGGCACCGGGTAGGGTGAGGCTAACAGTATAGAGTCAAAACAAACTCAATATTTAAAAGCTATAGGGAAAAGAAAAGTTTTTAGCTGAGTTTTAAAAGCTGTGATTGAGTTGGTAGTTCTCAAGTGTTCTGGAAGAGCGTTCCAGGCGTAAGGGGCAGCAGAAGAAAAAGGACGAAGCCGAGTAAGGGAAGTGGAGGTCCTTGGGCAGGCGAGAAGCATGGCATCAGAGGAGCGGAGAGCACGAGCGGGGCAATAGTGTGAGATGAGAGAGGAGAGATAGGCAGGAGCTAGACCGTGAAAAGCTTTGAAGGTCAGCAGGAGAAGTTTATATTGGATTCTGGAGTGAATTGGAAGCCAATGAAGAGATTTCAGAAGTGGAGTGACATGGTCAGAGCGGCGGGCCAAGACGATGATCTTAGCGGCAGAGTGGTGGACAGAGACCAGCGGACTGATGTGAGACGAGGGAAGGCCAGAGAGAAGAAGGTTGCAGTAGTCCAACCGAGAGATAACCAGTGCGTGAACGAGAGTCTTGGCAGAAGAGACAGACAAAAATGGTCGAATCCTGGGAATATTATACAGGAAGAAACAACAGGATTTAGCTACTGCCTAATGTAGCTCTCCCAAACCTGGTATACTCCAGATGTGCTGAACTGTATATTATTATTATTATTATTATTATTATTATTATTATTATTATTATTATTATTATTATTATTTAGCTGAGGTTCTCTGGACAGATTACAGCCATTCAAAGATAATAAAATACAGCACGGAATACAGCATGAAAATTTAAACATACAACATGTAAGCCTATGCGGCAGGGTCTTGCTATTTACTGTTTTACTCTGTACAGCACCATGTATATTGATGGTGCTATATAAATAAATAAATAAATAAATAATAATAATAATAATAATAATAATAATAATAACATTTAAAACCATTCAGACAACTAAAAACAGTTTCAATACGATACTAGGTCAGTTTAGACCACTAGTGTAAATGCTCCATCGTATTCCATGATGTGCCTGGGACTAGAGGGCAATCTTAACCAGGCACCAAAAAGATGGTAATGTTGGCGCTGGGCGGGCCTCACTGGGGAGCTCGTTTCGTAGCCGAGGGGCCAGCACTGAAAAGGCCCTCTCCCTTGTTGCCGCTCTCCGAGCCTCCCTCGGAGGAGGCGCTCGGAGGAAGGCCCCAGAGGTTGATCGTAGTGTCAGAACAGGGGCTCCTTCAGGAATTGTGGTCCCAAGCCATGTACGGTTTTATATGTTAAAACCAGCACCTTGAATCAGGAAACAACTCCCAGGGTCCCCCAGCCAGCCACAGAAAACAGCAGGTGAACAAATTAAAATGTATTTTAAAGTAACGACCAGGACAGGTACTAGGCCTGGTCTCTTGTGCTTTCTTTCAGGCTCCCATGCCGAGGCGCCCAGTGAAATTGCCCTAGAGGAAACCAAAAAAGAGGGCCAGCCCACCATGTAGAGGAGTTCTCCACCGTTGCCTTTATGCGCTAGGAACCAAAGCATCCTCACGACGTGGCCGAATCCTGATCCCGATCCAGACCAGGGAGAAAGGGATCTTCCAGCAGCGGGCTCACTTTCTTTCTTTGCCCACTTTGCCTCACCTTTCTTGTCCGCTCGTTGCATTTTTCCAACCTGTTTTCTCTTCCCTCTGTCTGCCTGTTGGACTGTGAGCTTGAAACCTAATGCCCATCAGTGGTGACGCCAGGTTTGGGCCCCGAAGTGCAGTTCTGGGGTCCCACGGTCCGGGAGGGCCCCCAAATGCCCCCCACAAGCAGTGGCAGCCATGATGCAAGAAATGTGTTTAGGTGCAGAAGACAGAAGTACAGTAGCTTGTCCCTTTGGAGCAAGGAAGAGGATCAAGACCATGTTAGGAATGAGCTTCGGCGAACTAAATGTACCCTGTGGCAACGATGCTCCATCGTATTCCATGATATGCCTGGGACTAGAGGGCAGTCTTAACCAGGCACCAAAAAGATGGTAATGTTGGCGCTGGGCGGGCCTCACTGGGGAGCTCGTTTCATAGCCGAGGGGCCAGCACTGAAAAGGCCCTCTCCCTTGTTGGGCTGGAGAAACATCTGGAGCACAATACCATTTGGGCAGGACCGTAGATCAGCGGTACAGCCCCTGCTTTGCATGCATCAGGTCTCGGGTTCGATCCCCGTCATCTCTAGGTAGAGCTGGGAAAACTCACGGTCGAAACCCTGGAGAGCTGCTGCTGCTGGTCGGTGTTGGCAGTACTAGGCTAGATAGACCAAGGGTATAAAACAGCATGATGTCCAGCATGGATCTTTTCCTTGTGAATGGAAAAACGGGATGCACATGAAGGCTCCAATGCGCAGGGTGACATCCCAAGGGGTTGATGCTTCCCTTGCCTGTTTTGTTCCAGCATCTATTCCTTTAGCTGCAAGGATGTGGAAGTCGTTGGAAGGAATTCGTTTGACCCGAAGCAAGTTCAACATGCCTCCTGCTTCTTCTCTTCCGACATCCTCAGGAGGACATGGATTTAGGTTTAGGGGCAACCCAAGCCTGCATAGCTACCTGGCCGGTGGTCAATCTTGACCTAGAAACGGGAGAACCTCTCCATTTCGGTTTCACTCAGTTTCCCCTTTCCTTACTGTAAGATCCCATTTCTGCATGAATTTGTGATGTTGGGGTGACGGGACAAGAGAGGAGATGTGAAAACTCAGCACATGTTTTTGTGCCCACTTCTAACGTATGCGTTTTTGTTCACACGTTTCCTAAAGTGCACACTTTTTGTGTGTTCCTAATATGATTGTGTTTGTTCCTGATATGATGCGTTTTTGTGCATATCCCCCGCCCCGCCCCCCCCAACCGCCGTGCCATACCTGTGTTTTCATGTGTCCTTGATGGACTCAATTCTCGGCTTGTGAACTGCATCGCAAAACTCTGAAAAGTGCAGATTTGGGCACGCGGATGTATTCCGGTTCGCCTGTAATAGGAGTGCAGAATCTCTCGGCCCAAAAGGTCAAATTCTATTTTGGGGAAGCCCTTTTGGGGCCATGTTCCACTAGTGAGCGGAGTTGAAGACAAAAGGAACAAGGCCAATTCCCCCACCCACCCCCTGGACAAAAAAAATGTCAGCATATCTGAGCTTAGAAGTTCTTGCTGCCAGTAATGAAGCCTTAAGAGAGGCATTTGACCTATAAGAATTGGAGGAAAACTTTGCAAAAACTGGGAAACCACTATATTATCAGTGTTGGGGGGCGGGCTTTCTGGCAAACCCCAGAGGGCCAGACAAGGACTCCTAAAGGACTGCATTCAGCCCCCAGGGTTGAGATTCTGCAAACCAGGCTTATAGATTCAGGACGACCAAACTGGATACGTCTGTATAAGAATTCAGACCAAATAAATTTCTCCTCCATCCCTACTCTGAGCTGCTAGTGGTGCATGGAGACTGGTCCTCTGAGCATAGGTTGACAGAGCTCTTTCTGACTGGGTTCAGTTGTCACGAAAACCCACAATGGCTTATTCAACCCATCAAGGGTTATCTTGTCATGTGGTAGGATATTTTTAACCCACGATGGCTTATTTGGCTGAAATAAGCTATTCTGAGAACTTATGCTGTGCAGAGTGGGTTATGTAACCCATCGTGAGTTATCGTGTCATGTGGCTGTCACCGTGGGTTATTTCAGTCGCCTACAGAGTTCCTGGCCTAGAATTTCCTGTCCTCAGAATCCTCTAATTCTCCTCAATTGGAGTACTGTTAGAAGGCCTGCATTTTAAGAAGGATGAATTCATTTTCCTGGGCTTGTGTAGATGAAGCTGGTGGGATGCCCCCAGCTTTTCCAGTCCACCCATCACCCGCATGTCTGTCTATGCCACAGGCCATCTGGGCCCATGGGGTCTGGCGAGCTACTGACCCGGAAAGAATGGCTACCTTGAAGCAAACTTGATTCCAAAGAGCTTCTGAGACGCAAGATTTGATTCTGTAAAAGTCTCTGTGGAGCTGATCTGTTGCTTATGGAATAAACATTTGTGGATTTTGGATGGATTCTTTTGTGTCTGCCAAATATGCATTGCAGCTGGGTGGATGGAGGCCTGGACGTTCATTCCCAAACGTTCGAAGCCTGGGATGGTTTATCTCCAGTTTGCTATACGTTCCACTGAAGTGGTGTTATGGCATTGCACGTCCTTACAAAAATCCTGCTACCAAACATAGCATCATCCACAACAGTCTCCCCACCACAAGCATCACAGTACAATCCAGTCTACAGCTGAGCCACCATCAGTTAAGAAGGCCCTGCCAAGCAGATAGCTCAAGAAAGTCAGCCAGGCTGCATCCACGCCCACAGCATGCGGTTAAGGAACTCAACATATAGCAGAATCTAGAATACACTGATCATAGCTGATGACACTAAGCCAGCGTTTCCCAAACTTTGGACACTTGGGGCATTGTTTCGTGGATTTAAACCCTTCTTCCTGCTCCCAAAAAGATGTGTGTACATTTTCTCGATCAACTCTCAAACGACTCCTAAAGGACTGCATTCAGCCCCCAGGGTTGAGATTCTGCAAACCAGGCTTATAGATTCAGGAGGACCAAACTGGATACGTCTGTATAAGAATTCAGACCAAATAAATTTCTCCTCCATCCCTACTCTGAGCTGCTAGTGGTGCATGGAGACTGGTCCTCTGAGCATAGGTTGACAGAGCTCTTTCTGACTGGGTTCAGTTGTCACGAAAACCCACGATGGCTTATTCAACCCATCAAGGGTTATCTTGTCATGTGGTAGGATATTTTTAACCCACGATGACTTATTTGGCTGAAATAAGCTATTCTGAGAACCTATGCTGTGCAGAGTGGGTTATGTAACCCATCGTGAGTTATCGTGTCATGTGGCTGTCACCGTGGGTTATTTCAGTTGCCTACAGAGTTCCTGGCCTAGAATTTCCTGTCCTCAGAATCCTCTAATTCTCCTCAATTGGAGTACCGCCCATCTACCCCTTTCCACAGTAAAGCCAGGATTCTTTAACGTATAATGGCAACGTTTCTGGGATTCCTTTACTTCTCTCAGCTGTACTGTGAGCGGCCTCAAAGAATACCCTTGGGTCTCCATGCTGCTCAGATAATGAAAGAGGATAATGGGTGTCAATGGTTTATGGACCCTCCCTGCCCCAAGGGCCAATGTGATTGGTTATTTTTCAAGCCACGCTTCAGCGTCCACCTCGCAGAGCACCAGTGACAGAGGACTGCAAATCGTAGGGTTAAGAAAGTCCTTTGTCAGAGAGGTTGGAGAGCCACCATAGGTCCGGTTCCAAGGAGACCTTCACTGGAGGGGTTTAAGCGGAAGCTGGACAACCATCTGTCAAGAATGCTATATATACCAGTAAGCCAATATACACCAGTTGCTGGGGAACATGGTTGGTTGGGTGCTGTCACACCGCGTCTTGCTGGTGGGTCCCTGGTCGACAGTGGGTTGTTCACTGCATACACAGAGTACTGGACTAGGTGGATCCAGCAGGGCTCTTCTTACATACTTAATTGCAAGATTCTCGCACTGAGCACAGGGTTAGACTAGATGACCGCCAAGTCCCCTTCCAATTCTGAAATTCAGTGATGGATTAGGTAGGCCTTTGGGTCTGAGCACAGGGTTAGACTAAGTGACCGCCAAGTCCCCTTCCAATTCTGAAATTCAGTGATGGATCGGATAGGCCTTTGGGACTGGTCCAGCAGGGTTTTTTCTTTTGTTCTTAATCCATGAAAAACATCTTAAGTTGTGAAGGTGCCACCAGACTTGTTTTTTGTGTTTGCTGCTAATGGATCGCCACAGCTGCTAATGGATCCCAGCATTTTGTTCCCACAGTGGCCAAACAGATCCCCTGGGACGCCCACAAGCACCCTCTCTCCCTTGTTTCCAAGTAATGGCATAAAGAGGCACAGAGCCTCAGATACTGGAGGTAATAGAGCGCTGTGGTGACTAGTAGCTATTGGTCTTCCCACAAAGGAATGTTTTGACCTACAACTCCCATCATCCCATGGGGTAAGCTCTTTAGAGCTGATGGGGCGTTTATTTATTCCTTATATTTTTAATCTGGTCAATAACTAATGTTCTTTGGGCGAATTGCAAGGTATTAAAAGGGGAATATGCCATGCAAACAATTAAAAATATAAAATCCTCTGGTTGTAATCTGCCCAGAGAATGTTCGTAATTGAGCAGATTAGAAATGTACAAAATAAATAAATACAATCCAAATCAAATGTAATGCAGTACAATACAAAACAACAAACAGCACAGGAAGAGATAGCCATCAAACCTAGAACTAGGTTGTTGGTGAAACAGGTGAACACCCCTACTGTACACACACGCACTGAAAGGTTACAGTACTATGCACACTTATTCAAAAGGCCTTATTCACCTTGGTTAAAGCTGTGGTTTAAGGCTTCTAAACACAGCCCAGCTTTTTGGTTTAACCACCATGGTTTAAGGTGTCTTCTGAACGGGAATAATAATAATGATGATGTGGTGTAGTGGCTACAGTGTTGGACTGAGAGTCGGCAGATCCGGGTTCTAGTCCCCATTCAGCCATGGAAACCCACTGGGCGACTTTGGGGCAGTTGCAGACTCTCAGCCCAACCTACCTCCCAGGGTTGTTGTTGTGAAGATAAAATGGAGAGATGGAGAACTAGTGTGGTGTAGTGGCTAAAGTGTCAGGCTGGGAGTCGGGAGATCCAGGTTCTAGACTTTGGGCCAATCACAGGCTCTCAGCCCAACCTACCTCCCAGGGTTGTTGTTGTGAGGATAAAATGGAGAGATAGAGAACTAGTGTGGTGTAGTGGCTAAACTGTCAGGCTGGGAGTCGGGAGATCCAGGTTCTAGTCCCCACTCAGCCATGGAAACCCACTGGGCGACTTTGGACCAGTTGCAGACTCTCAGCCCAACCTACCTCACAGGGTTGTTGTTGTGAGGATAACATAACATGGAGAGGAGGATAATGTACGCCGCCTTGGGTTCCTTGGAGGAAACAAGGTGGGATATAAATGCAATCAATCAATCAATCAATCAATCAAAGCCATGATCAAACCCTGGCCGTGCGCCGCCTTTCAGCGGTGCGCCCAGGGCGCAAAGAGGGCGCGGGGCCGACGAATCCAAGGACGCCCCCTCCGCTTCCCCCCTGCTGCGGCTCGTGCATCCCCGGCTTGGAATCGGGCCGCACGTCCCGCCCGCCTCCCGCCTCCTCTTCCTCCTCCCCCCCCCCCCCAGACCGAGGCTATCATGTGACTGCAAGTGACGGTAGAGAACGGGAAGAGGAAACCCTTCCAGACTCACCGGCTTCGCCGCAGCTTCCGATGCGATCCGAATGGAGGCGCCTCCGGCGGAGGCTCGACGGCAGCGGACGCTGTCGGAGAGCGAGGCGGCGGAGGGTGAGCAGGCTCGGCGCAGGACCCCCGCCCCGGTTCTTCCCCCCTCCCCCCTAAAAGCAGAGCCAGGGGGGTGGGGGGACGCGGCTCCTGCTCCCCCCTCCCCTCTAACATTTTACAGGCGAAAAGGGGGACCCCAGTTCTCAAGGATTGTTGCCCAACTGGATGCTCTCCGGGGAGTTGGTGGACTCCGACTCCCATTATCCTTAGCCAACATGGTCAATGGGCGCAGAGGGCGCCCAGCTGGGGAAGCTTCTGGCTCCTTTGCTGCTGGTTGAATCAAATGTCTTTGCTTTTGTGTTGCGGGGTGGGGGGGGAAGGGGCAACTAAAAGGTCACAACAGGTGGGACTTTTGGGGAAAAAGGAGGCTAAGGAGAGACATGACAGAGGGGTACAAAATGATGCCTGGTGTGGAGAAGGTGGGTAGAGAGACGTTTTTCTCCCTCTCTCAAAATGCTAGATCCCCGGGTCATCCCATGAAGCTGATGGGTGGGAGATTCAGGACAGATTCTTCACACAGGTAGCACAAGACGTAGTGATGGCCACCAACTGGGAGGGCTCAAAAGAAGGGGGGGTTGGATAAATTCCTAGAGGTGGAGAAGGCCATTAATGGCTACTGGTCCTGATGGTGATGCCCAAATTCCAGAATCCGAGGCAGTAAGCCTATGTACACCAGTTGCTGGGGAACGTGGGCGGGAGAGTGCTGTTGCACTCATGTCCTGCTTGTGGGTAGCTGGTTGGCCATGGTGTGAACAGAGTGCTGGACTAGATGGACCCTTGGCCTGATCCATCAGGGCTCTTCTGATGTTCTTATGACATATACTGGAAAGTTACCCTAAATATGCTCAGTCCTATAGCCAAGATTGAAGAGAACTAGTTCGTTACGCTCAAAGAAGTTGTAGATGTCTCCAGTGTCAATACCTGGTACCCTCAAGAAACATCAAGGCGGGCTGCCCCCCAAACCACCCACCAAATTGGGCCATTATTTAAATTTGTCCTGCTTGTGGCTTTCCGTAGGCAGCTGGCTGGCCACCATGTGAACAGAATACTGGACTAGATGGACCCTTGGCCTGATCCAACGCAGCTGTTCTTATGTTTTTCTGTGCCCTTATCATATTGTGGTTAGTTAATTTTAGATAAAGAGTTAAACGATAATGGTTTGGGAGTGGCGCAGGTGGGAATCACCTCTTTTGATCAACCTTCTCCAACCTGGCCCCACCCAGATATGTTGGACTCCTCCTCTTGTGCATGCACTGAGTCATTACTGACTCTTGGAGAGACACCAGCTTTCGCTGACGTTTTCTTGGCAGGCCTTATATCGGGGTGGTTTGCCGTTGCCTTCCCTGGCCGTGATTACCTTTCCCCCAGCTAACTGGGTACTCATTTTACCGACCTGGGGAGGATGGAAGGCTGAGTCGACCCGAGCCGGCTGCCTGAAACCAGCTTCCGCTGGGATCGAACTCAGGCCGTGGGGAGAGTTTCAGCTGCAGAAACTGCTGCTTTACCGCTCTGCGCCACACGAGGCTCATGTTGGACTACAACTCCCAGTATCCTAGGGTGACCATATGGAAAGGAGGACAGGGCTCCTGTATCTTTAACAGTTGTATTGAAAAGGGAATTTCAGCAGGTGTCATTTGTATATATGGGGAACCTGGTGAAATTTCTTCTTCGTCACAACAGTTAAAGCTGCAGGTGCCCTGCCCTCTTTTAAATCTGGTCACTCTAGTATAGCTCCTGCAGCTTTAACTGTTCTGATGAAGAGGGAATTTCACCAGGTTTTCCATATATACAAATGACACCTGCTGAAATTCCCTTTTCTATGCAACTGTTAAAGATACAGGAGCCTTGACCTCCTTTTCATATGGTCACCCTAAGTATCCCCCAAACAGCATGGTATGCTGGGACTTGTAGTCCGACACATCTGGAGGGCCTAGTTTGTGGTAGGCTGCTTCAGATGGCTATACGTATTAGTTTGCTCCAATTGCCCCCTGCTGCATCTGGGGGACCCTCCTGTTTGCTCGAGTGGGGCCCTCCTTGGACTTCCACCCCATAGACTAGTCCTGCTCTGGCAGCACAACTGCCCTCCTGATTTATAAGTTGGTCAGAGAGAGAGAGAGAGTACCAGACAGCAACAACAGCAGCCACCCGTATTTATAACTGTCTAACGTCATTATAGTGGAGCAAAGTCCAAAATATACTGCTGCAGGGTTTGCGTTATTATGTTTGTGCACTTCGTGGTGCTTTTCTTCATTTTATTTCCAAAAGGGTTTCCTTTTATGCCGCTGATCTGCTGTTTAGTGGTCTCAAATTGGCTTGGTTCTATCTGCTTTTTGTTTCTCTTTTATGATTATTTTTGTTCCCAATTTTGGAAATGTTTTGGACTACAATTCTCAGTGGAAGCCAGTGGCTCCGTCAGAACTCTAAAGAAGCTATCCAAGGTGCTCCACCCACTACCCTCCACTGTTCCTGACCATTGCCATGCTGCTGGGACTGATAGGAGTTGATATCCAAAATATCTGGGGGTAGCAGATTGGCAAGGCTATTATAAGGAGTCTGTTTTAAAACTTACATACGCCCAACTACGTCTGTTTGTCTTGGATGTTTTACCATTGCTGATTTTTAGTCTGCTTGGAAGCAAGCTGTGATAATGGGCTGTGTTGGGATTTTTCGGACTATTTTTAAAATGCTGAAAACACCTCTGTCTTCTTACCCCTCTGTATATGTTTGTGTGTGCGCACACACAATTCTATTTTCATGAAATAAGATGCAACGCCACCCCCCTCACACACAAGGCTTTGACGCGCACACCTCCCTCAGGTTAAGCACCACCACTTAAATACCTGAGGAAGGGGTAAAAAGAAAAGTATAACCTTTCCCTTATAGCAGAGGGAAAAGCTAAGGAGATTTGGAAAAGGCTTTTCTGTGAACATAGCAGGCTGAAGGTTTAATGTAATGTGTTTATTTATGAACTAGTAGAGCAGGAGACACAGCCAAACTGACACGTGGTTTTATGGTAGCAAAATAAAATGTTTATTGTTGTTTACGGTTCTTAGTTCCTTTGAATTATATTCCAGTCCTGCCTATTCTTAATGATATTGGTAGTAACCAATCTAATAATAACAATCCTTAGTCCCTATGATCTTATTTTCACTCACTCCTCACACAACTCCTGACCAGAAATCACTCAGCTAAACACATCTACCCTCCAAACCCAATCACCAACCAAACCCCACTCAGCTCCTCCCTATATAGACTCCTCCCCTTTCCACAGCATCACCAGCCACACCCACTCAGTCCAATATTCCACACTCTCTAGACATACTCACCTCAGACATACCTAAGGGAATAGAAATGTGGGTAATGCCACATAAGACATGAATCACAAATGTTTCTGTCCACTAGCATTTATTTTGGGGTGGACATGCTGATGTCTAATCACAGCTCCATTTCTCCACTGATTTCTACGGAGAGCATCTAGGCAATGAGATGGTTCTCTCTGCCCTTTTTCTAACTCTATGGCCACTCATGAATCAGCCCCAGGGCATAATGGGGCAGCCTCTTGTCCACACGTGGCGAGCATCAAGTCTTGGGCACTATGGAAAACAAAGGAGGTGGTGGTAAGTTCTTACTCTTATGGGAGTCTCCGGGCTGATGTGCCATCATGCAGGTCAATATTGGTATTTGATCTGTGTGTGCAAGTTTACACATGCATGTGTGCACCTAGTATTGATGAAGCTCGTTCGTCTCGTTCCCCAGGAGAGCCCCTCCTCGTGGCTGAGCTGAAGCCAGGACGGCCTCAGCAATATGACTGGAAATCGAGCTGTGAGACGTGGAGTGTGGCCTTCTCCCCAGATGGTGCCTGGTTTGCCTGGTCTCAGGGCCACTGTGTGGTCAAGCTGCTTCCCTGGCCTTTGGAGGGGACTGAGCAGTGAGTATCCTCTTTAGGGCGGCCTACCATTGAGGTTCTGCACCACTGCTTGGAGGAACTCATAGGCTGGATGAGGGCTATACATTTTTTTAGTTGAATCTGGACAAGACAGCCGTCAGGGCCTTTTTAGTGGTGGCTCCTCATTTGTGGAACTCACTCCCTAGAGAGAGAAATTTGACCCGTTCTTCGATTTCTAGAGATGAAGAACTTTTTATTTCAGTTTGCTTGCAGGTTAGGAGTGGTTTAATGTTTGCGCTGGCATCTTTGGGAATTTTTTTAATTGATCATCGGGCCGTTAGGTTTTGCTGCCATGGACCCTGTGCAGACAACATGCTAAGACACAGTGGTGAAGCATTTTGAGCGAAACATTATGGCTTAGCATGTCGTGTGAACCATTCCTAACCATGGTGGCTACATAACCACAGTTTAACCATGCTCACTAACCATTTGCTTCAAAAGGGTTAGTGGCCTAACCATGGCTTAGCATGTTCAGAGCCTGTGTCGCCCCATAATAAGTGGTGGTAGACGGGAGGTCTGGTGTTCAGAGCCTGTGTCGCCCCATAATAAGTGGTGGTAGACGGGAGGTCTGGTGTTCAGAGCCTGTGTCGCCCCATAATAAGTGGTGGTAGACGGGAGGTCTGGTGTTCAGAGCCTGTGTTCCCCACCTCGATCCAGAGGGAGAGGCGGGTAATAGATGATGATGATTATTATTATTACTAATGCCTCCCCGCCATCTCTACTCCCCGCAGGAACTGCAAACCTTTGGAGCGCAAGACCCTGTGCGTGAAAACGGAGGCCAGGGCCCGAGGCGGAGCCAAGGAGAAGACGTTGGAATGTGGGCAGATAGTTTGGGGCCTGGCCTTCAGCAATTGGCTCCCTTCCCGCTCGAGGAAGTACATCCTGCGGGCGCCGGGCACTTCCTGTTTGGTCCTGGCCACAGGATTGAACGATGGGCAGATTAAAGTCTGGGAGGTGCAGACAGGTAAACTGGCGCTGCTGTGGTTTGCTGGGAAACGGGGGTAGCCCTGGGGAATCCTCCCTTTTAGCCTGGCAGGTCTGATAACGCAGCAACCGGTTGTTACTGAGAAGAGAGTCAGGAAGAGGAAGAGAGTGAAGCAGAAAGGGAATCACCCACTATGGGCGTGGTGTGTTGTTGTTGTTATTGATGTTGTTGTTGTTGTTTCTTACCCGCCTCTCCACTTTAATCGAGGTGGAGAACAACAATAAGCGATAAAATACATAAAACTGAATTAAAACATAATATACATTGTTAAAAACATCCTAAAACATTTTAAAAACATCTTAAAATTCCACTTGATAGGAATATTTTATCCACTTGATAAAATTCCACTTTATAGCGTTCTTGAATGCTAGTAGACTGTTAAGTTGAGGAGTCTCCTCCGGCAGGCCATTCCACAGTCTGGGAGCAGCAGAAGAGACGGCCCTCTGGGTAACAGTTGTTAATCTAGCTTTGGCTGGCTGAAGTAGATGTTTCCCAGAGGACCTGAGTGCGTGGGGCGGATTGTATGGGAGAAGGCGATCCTTGCAGGTAGCCTGGACCCAAACCGTGTAGGGCTTTAAAGGTGATAACCAACACTTTATATTTCGCTCAGAAACTAATTGGCAGCCAGTGAAGAGATTTTAAAACTGCTGTAATATGGTCACCCCTAGGTGTACCGGTGACCAGCCTGGCTGCCATATTTTGAACTAGTTGAAGTTTTTGGACTAGGCACAAAGGTAGCCCTATGTAGAACGCATTGCAGAAGTCGAGCCTTGAGGTTACCAGCGTGTGCACAACCGTCTTTAGGTCTTCTAACTCTAGGAAGGGGTGCAGCTGGCGTATCAGCTGAAGCTGATAGTAGGCACTATGTTTTATTAAACAATGAAATCGATTGATTGAAAAATTGAAAAAAGGAAGATGTAATGATTGTGTGTTAATTGTATCCATTAACTTGACTGAGTGTTACAATGATTTGTATAAAGGCATTCACCTGGTATGGGAGGGCAGTTAGTATGTATAATGTCTTACTCAATAAAGGTTACTCTCTGAATGCTGTCTGTATGCTGTCTACAGATAAAAGAAACATTAAATACTACTACATGGTATTCAAATAGCCCCAATCTGACAATCTAACCTCTACACCACACTGGCTGTGGTGCGGATGGAAAGATGTCTGTCCATCATCATCATCATCATCATCATCATCGATGCCCTTCATTGAATCGCCACCTTTTGGGCCGTTTCTTCAGCCCCACCAGCAGGGCCGGCCCTACCGTGAGGCAGGAGGAGGAGGGCGCAGCAGGCGGCAGAAAATGAGAAGAGCGGCGTTCTCCCCCTCCAATGGGTCTGCTGCTTCTTGGTCCTGCCGGCAGCCTGCATGGCCAGTCAACAGGACCAAGGAGCGCCTGCTCGCTCATCCCATGCCTCCTGTCCCACTTGGCTAGCCAACTCAGCTGGCCCCACCTGCCCATTGGTTTACTTTTCTTAGGGAAGCCATACATTTATGCAATACACAAAACATCCACTGAATTCAGTGTATTCCAAACTGTACAAATTCTATTACAGTGGAACAGTTTACAGCTTGATTTTCAGCGGACTACATGAAATAGACAGTTTTCTAGCCACAAGTGCAACACAATTTATAAAACAAAAGCTGTTTTAATTCTTATCAATTTAATTAACGTAGACAAGCAGCAACATTTTGCAATTTCTCTTGAATACAGCGCTTATTAAAGAAAAACCAAGGAAGCAGCTAAAACGTTAAATCTTTTAAAGGTCATCCAAAAGCAATATAAGCCCAGTACATTAAATAAATACAGTACATTAAATAAATACTAATGTCAGCTTACTTTTCTTAGTGTGTGTACATGTGCCCATCACACTGGCGTCTTGGCCGTGTTGCATTTCACTTTCAGGAGCTGCGTGGCACCTGCGTGACATCAGGCAAATGATCATGTGAAGTCCCACATGGCTCCTGAAGGTGGAAAAACTTTACGGGCAGCACGGTGTCACGCCAAGAATAATAAGGGGCAGGCAGAGCAGGTAGGATGACGGCAGGTCCCCACTTCAGGCGGCGGCTTGCCTTGGGCCAGGGCTGTCCACCAGCAGCAATCCCCCCTGACCCCTATTCAAAAGAGAGTTTTCAGAATAGGTTTCTGGTTTGGGTCATGTTCCCCCCCTTGAGCGGTGATGTGTCTTGCTGTGTCTTGCTGTTTGCAGGGTGTTTGCTGTTCAACCTCTTGGGGCATCAAGATGTGGTGAGGGACTTGAGCTTTGCACCGGGCGAAAGCTGCTCCATCCTCGTCTCCGCCTCCCGTGACAAAACCCTGCGCGTCTGGGACCTGAGTCAAAACGGTACGAGCGAGCAATGTGAGCCCTGCCCGAGGAAAGGGCGTTCCAAGGATAGGCAAGATACAGCATTTCCTGACCAAATTGGAGTTCTTGGGAGGACTGAACAGCACAGAGTTCCAGCTGTATTTAGGAATGTCGGAGGAGTCCACAATGGAATCAAATGAGTTTGGATTTTATGAATCTGAACTACAAGTTCTACAGTGGAGTAGCTTTTTCCGAGTTGCACTTGTGGGCCGTTTTATTTTTTATTTTTTGGAATTTTATGCAAATTTAGTCATAGAAAAATATTTATTTATTTTTTTAAATGGCCAAAAATGTGCATTTCCCCTATAGACTCAAGGATGAAAATGTGCATTGGGGGAGGGGGGATTTGTGCATTTGCAAAATTGCACAAATTCAAGGAATTGGTAAAAAAAAATCCTATTCTGTCAATGAGTGGATTATGGAACCAAAGGCATCTGACAATCCACAAAACTCAGACAATGGATGTTACAAAATCCATACATCCCTATTTCTGTTAAAAGAAGACAGCCTGCAGGCTTACGATCTAAAAAGGCATGACGCAAAAGGAAAAGGGATGGGGAGGGAAGAGGAAAGAAGTAAGTTTTTCAGCAGGGATGGTGGAATGGTCCGGGTTCCCCCTCGCATCTCCCTCCTTTCCTTTAAGTCCCATTTGACTTCCGTGGGTCAATTTCAACCAGAACCTGTGGCCTGCAGTTATTGTTCTCCTACGACTCCCATCATCCCGCATTATCAGCCATGCCCGCTGGGGCTGAGTCCTGCAACATCTGGAAGGCTGCGGGTTCCCCACTCTTGATCTAAGCACACCGTAAAAGTCACTGGGACCTGAAAAGTGTGATTTCCACACCCTGACTTGGCAGGAAAACAATGCAGTCTGCCTTCTGGCGAGATCCAATGGGAAACCCTCTCTCCAGAGCTGCACTCATGCTCTTCTTTTCGACTTTTCCCAGGGAAGCAACTGAAGGTGCTGTCCGGACACGTGCAATGGGTCTACTGTTGCTGCATCTCTCCCGACGGGCATATGTTGTGTTCTGCCGCTGGAGAGAAATCGGTGAGCCTGGCCTTGTATGGGGAAGGAGGCGGAGAATCATAGAATTGTAGAAACATAGAATAATAGAGTTGGAAGGGCCCTCTAAGGCCATCGAGTCCAACCCCCTGCTCAATGCAGGAATCCACCTTAAAGGTGTGGTTGACCTGTGTGAACCCATAGCAACAGCTGCTGCTGCTGCAATGAGTGCTTGAGGAATCTGTCTAGTCTAGGTTCTGAACCAGGTTTTGTACTTGCATTGTGCTTTCTGGATTGGAATTTGGCAGGGTGACATCCATGTTTTGGCTTAGTCTCTATAAGTATACGGTAGCGCAAGGTTTGTTACTGGATACCTACCAGACCAATTTTGCTCGTTTTTGTTTTAAACTAAAGCTTGAGCAATGTAACTGGAGTAAAGAAAAAGGAAAGGAACCTCTCGTGCAAGCACTGAGTCATTACTGACTCTTGGAGGGACGCCAGCTTTCGCTGATGTTTTCTTGGCAGGCCTTATAGCGGGGTGGTTTGCCATTGCCTTCCCCGGCCGTTATTACCTTTCCCCCAGCTAACCGGGTACTCATTTTACCGACCTCGGGAGGATGGAAGGCTGAGTCGACCTGAGCCAGCTGCCTGAGAACCAGCTTCCACTGGGATCTAACTCAGGCCGTGGGGAGAGTTTCAGCTGCAGAAACTGCTGCTTTACCGCTCTGCGCCACACGAGGCTCAACTGGAGTGAAACTGAAATCTAATTTTAAAAAAGTGTTATTTTAAACCAAAAGCAAACCTGAAAACAAAATAGGTCTAAGGAAACTGATTAGAAACAACATTTATATTTTTTATTTTGTTGTTGTTGTTGTTACTGGAGTGAAACTGACCAGACGCCGGAATCCCAGAACAATTTGCGGGGCTTTGAACCTTGGCGTTGTGCTTCTGTCATTACCCTTGCACCTTTCCCTCCCCCTTGTAGGCCCTGCTCTGGAGTATGTCCTCGTACAGCCTCCTCCGAAGACTCGAAGGGCACCAGGGCTGCGTTGTGTCCTGTGAGTTCTCTCCGGACTCGGCTCTTCTTGCGACCGCCTCGTACGATACGTTCGTGATCCTCTGGGACCCCTGTACGGGGGAGCAGCTGCGATCCCTCTGGTAAGGGAGGAAGCAGCCCAACAGAGGTCTTGGGGAAGAGATACAGGCACAAAAGTGTGGGGGGGATTTGGGGGCTTAAGGAGGGGGGAGAAAGATGAGATGGAAAACGAAGAAAAGCAAGTCCCTCCCGCAACATTCAGGGCTCGCCTGCCGGGGTGTGTGGCCGTGGTCACTGGCTTAGACTGGCTGTCCCAGGGGATTGGAACGGACGCATTCACAGGGCAGAGGTGTCATCCTGCCTTTCAGGTGTCAGGAGAGCTGAAAGTAGCAAATCAACCTTTCTTTCTTGCCTCCCTTTTCAGCCACATTCCATTGCAGTCTGCTCTGGACCACGGCAGCGACTTCCACGCCAGCTCCCTGCGATCTGTCTGTTTCTCACCCGAAGGCCTTTACCTCGCAACTGTGGCGGATGACAGGTGAGATGCTCTGAGATTGTGCTTGCACTTTTATTGCCGGTGATCCTTTTCCAGGTTGAAGCAAAGGGTGGCGGGGGGGAGAGAGAGGGGGGGGCCTACCTCCCCCTCCTGCTCTTTGCTCCACTCTGTGGCCACAGCTGAGTTGAGCATCCGTGGAGTGAGCAGAGGCCTTGCCCTTGAAGCAATGAAGGATGCTAACTTTTGCCTGGGAAACTGAGAACTTACTCAGGGGTGGAGAGTAGGGCTGTGCTCAGCTTCTCTTCAGGTCAGAGAAGCAGTATTTATTTATTTTATTTATTTATCATATTTATACCCCGCTCCTCAGCCAAAAAGGCTTTCAGAGCGGCTTACACTTAGCAAAAAAGACAGTCCCTACCCTCAGGCTTACAGTCTAATAAAGACATGACACACAAGGAACAGGAGTTCAGGAGTGGGGAGGAGAGAGAGAGAGAGAGAGTCCAACAGGAGCAGGCCATGATGTTTCTTCTGCCTGCTCCTGTCCCCTTGCTCTTCCTTCTTCCCCACAGGACCAAGATGACAGTTTGCCCTGTGGGGGTGGGGGAAGAGTCCAACAGGAGCAGGCCATGATGTTTCTTCTGCCTGCTCTTGTCCCCTTGTAATAGAGCTCAATTGGGGCACTCAAGGTTGCTCACAAAAGCAGTAGTGAATTGGGGCACTTCACCTCCCCTTAAGGCAGAGGTGAAGAGGATCGGGGGGCAGTGGAGTGTTGCGGAGTGGATCGAGATGAAGGCGGATCCTTCGCCTCGATCCGGAGCTCCAAAAAAAAAAAAGGTAAAGTGGGGAGGGTGGGTCTTACCTGCTCCGTCGCAGCCTGTCACTGGCTTCACTTGAGCTCGCGGCTCAACCCGGAAGTGTAGGCCCCGGGGCCTACAGTTCCGGGTTGAGCCGCGGGCTCAAGTGAAGCCGGCGACGGGCCGCAACGGACCAGGTAAGTGGTGTGCGCGCGGGGGTGGTGGTTATCTGGCCCTGCCGCCGCCGCCACAGTTCATGTGGCGACGGCAGCACAGCCAGGTAAGTCTATGGGGTGGTGTGGGGAAACGGAGCTCCAATTTGGAGCTGGAGCTCCATAATGAAGCGGACCGGGCCACAGGCGGATCGTGGAGGGGCGGATCGGCCCAATCTGGAAGTTGCGGATCAGGCCGTGAAGAGGATCGGGTGTGTGTGTGTGTCTATGCACAGCCCTAGTGGAGAGGGCCTTCTCGGTGGCTGCTCCAGGGCTCTGGAACTCCCTTCCTTTTTTATAGATCGTTTTAGTTCATATGCATTTAGAACTGATAAAAAAAAACTTAATGAGCAGTTTGAAATGGGGCCTACATTTCCCATCTGGCCCGGGCCTACTACCAGCTTTGCCCGGCCCTGCCCATAGGACAAGAATTTCCAAGTTAAGAGCCACCTCCCTTATCTCTTTTAGGCTCCTGAGGATCTGGGCCTTGGAGCTCGATAGCCCGGTTGCCTTTGCCCCGGTGAAGAACGGTCTCTGCTGTACCTATTTCCCACATGGCGGGATCATCGCTACAGGGTACGTTCTGGGCAGCCGAAGCACCGTTGCTTTTTATTTTACTTAAGGGGAGCCATGTGCACAGAGATCTAGAAAAACCCTACATCGACTGCTGTGAGAAAGCTGAGCTTTCACTTCGAAAGAAATCATGAAGGAGCAGAGGGTGGCGGTTGCCTGCTAAACCCCTACAGAAGCAAGCAATAGGGTCTGGATAGGGCTTTTGGGCTACATCCCCAAAGCAGGACACGCAGTCCTCCTTTCCATAACTCCGAGCTGTTCATTCCCCAAGGCTCCAGCCTCGTTGCTGTCTACCACTCTAAGTCTGTTATATTTATTTGGTATATTTATACCTCACCTTTTCTTCTTTTATGAAACCCAAGGGGGTGTATATGAGGATTCCCAGGCTGTGTCCCAACTGACCAAACCTGCTCACCTTCACGAAGGTCATTGCGTCATACGCCGGCAGACCATGCCCTGACGGAATGCATCTTTCTTTCTTTTTTAAATTGCATTAGTATTAAAGTAGCCTCGGTTACATCAGTCCGTAGGTTTGCTTCTGTAGACTGGCAACTTTACCACCCGCCAGCTCTGAAGTCCTGATCTGCTGCTATTTCTGGGTCATCATGTTTTAGCTAATTACCAGCCTTTTTTTTTTTAGTCTTGTCCCCAGGGCCTACCTTTATTTATTTATTTATTACATTTTTATACAGCCCGATAGCCGACGCTCTCTGGGCGGTTCACAAAAATTAGGTAAATCAAGGTGTCCGCCTCAGGCTGTGGGTGTTGTGGGAGGGAATGGCAACACCCCTGCCCAGGTATTCCTCCTGAAGCCCTCAATGTGGATACAATCATGGGTAAATGCAGGAAGACGAGAGGGTTGGAGCAAGTGTGCATAAAACTGGAAATGCTGCACCTTACATTTATTTATCTCTGGCCTTGACTCAGTTCTCTGGGTTTGGGAGCAAATACCTTCAGCCCTTGGGAAGAGGTGGTAAGTGCCACATATTTGCTCTACCAATCAATTAAATGTTCCTTTAAAAACCAGTATGAGCCTCGTGTGGCGCAGAGCAGTAAAGCGGCAGTTTCTGCAGCTGAAACTCTTCCCACGGCCTGAGTTCGATCCCAGCGGAAGCTGGTTTCAGGCAGCCAGCTTGGGTCGACTCAGCCTTCCATCCTCCCGAGGTCGGTAAAATGAGTACCCAGTTAGCTGGGGGAAAGGTAATAACGGCCGGGGAAGGCAACAGCAAACCACCCCGCTATAAGGCCTGCCAAGAAAACGTCAGCGAAAGCTGGCGTCCCTCCAAGAGTCAGCAATGACTCAGCGCTTGCACGAGAGGTTCCTTCCCTTAAAAACCAGTACTTCTGGGGTCCCATGGCAGCCAAATTGATCTGGCCCTCTTTGCACTATTTTGGCTGCATTAATATAAGTATAGCTTCCAAGTCGCGTGAGGGCATTGGTTAGGCTTCATCTAGAGTGCTGCGTCCAGTTCTGGGTACCACATTTCAAGAAGGATACAGACAAGCTGGAGGGGGTTCAGAGGAAGGCAATGAGGATGATCAGGGGTCTGGAAACAGCCTTATGAGGGAGAGACTGAAAGAACTGGGCATGTTGAGCCTGGAGAAGAGTAGATTGAGAGGAGACATGATAGCGCTCTTCAAATATTTGAAAGGTTGTCTTGCACAGAGGAGAGCCAGGATCTCTTCTCCATCAAACCAGAATGCAGTACACAGAATAATGGGCTGAAGTTACAGGAAGCCAGATTCTGGTTGGACGTCAGGAAAAACTTCCTGACTGTTAGAGCAGTACGACAATGGAACCAGTTACCGAGAGAGGTTGTGGGCTCTCCCACACTAGAGGCCTTCAAGAGGCAGCTGGACAACCATCTGTCAGGGATGCTTTAAGGTGGATTCCTGCACTGAGCAGGAGGTTGGACTCGATGGCCTTGTAGGCCCCTTCCAACTCTACTGTTCTATGATCCTACTTGCTCTTAGCTTGATGAACAGCTTTTGCATCCTCCTCCGAACCCATCTCCCTTTCTTTCCCTCATTATAGGACAAGGGATGGCCACGTCCAGTTCTGGACTGCTCCGCAAGCGCTCTCTTCTCTGAAGCACCTATGCCGCAACGTTCTCCGCGGCCGCTTCACGACTCACCAGGTGCTGGCACTGCCCATCCCAAAAAAGATGAAAGAGTTCCTCACCTACAGGACTTTGTGACCCCGAGGACCGCGGCGGCTCAACCAAGCAGGGCAGTTACTTGCCGGTTGCTTTTCTTTAAAAACACAGTGAGGTTCACGCCACGGCTGGTGCTCTGCAGGAAAGAGGCCAAAGGTCTTACTTTCTTCAGCACGGGGCTGTGCAGTAACTTTATATCTGCGAACATTACCACAAATGCCGTCGGCTAGGGAAGATACGTTCAACCTCTTTCGCGCCAGCCCCCAGGAAAAACGGGGTGGATCTTCAGCCTACCTGACCCAACAGCAAATGAGGCTTTATTTTCCCCACCAGCATTTCTTTGTTTAACATAAAGGCTCCCTCTTGGGATATCAAAAGCTGGAACATCTCCGGAGTCACAAGAGAACAATTGTTGCCCACAATTCTTATCTTTCAGCCTGCAAATGGCTGCTGGTCGTTAATTTTTGTTGTTGTTGTTGTTATTTCTCCTGGTCTAGAAGGAGAAAGCTTGATCTGTATCACTTCCTTCAAGAAGAATGAAAACCTTTCCTGCCTGAATGCGTGCTGCTGGTAGATCTCTACCCATTTGCCCTTTATGGAGAGCTGGCAGCTGAAGTTATGGACGTTCGTTGGACTTTGGATGGATTAGGAAGAACGTCCTTTGCATGGATAAGCGATCGTAGGGACATTTCAAAGTTCACTGTCGTTTCAGGACAAATTCTTTTCCTGGCGGACCCAAATGTGATGGGAGTTGTGTTTATTTCAACAGCGGCATGAAACTAACAAAAGTGGGACGATAGAGCACCCGCTGTTCAACCACAGGCTGTGAGAGCTACAGCCGTCTATAATCATTGGTCAATTGTGGTGGTGTTGTTTCAATGTCAGGAGCATGAAAATGGAGGGTCCCCAACTGGATGCATAGAGGCAAATGCTTCACTGAAGGCTCCACATTGGTGCAGGGGAGTCAGATGGCCTTCTCTCTCTCCGATCTGTGTCTGTGCCAGGGATGGGCAATTCGTGGTCCTCCAGATGCTTTGGCCTACAACTCCCATGAGGCCTTCCTAGCATAGCCAGTGTTGAAGGCTGATGGGAGCTATAGGCCAAAACATCCGGAAGGCTGCAAGTTGCCTGTGCCAATGGGGAATATATTGGGCAGAACCGAATTGAAGAGGCCTGGATTTTCTAGCAGTAGTGGTGGGTGTTCTCGCTTGCTGGCTTGGAGGTAATCTGCATCACTCAGAGGCGGACATCAATCCCTTTCGGTTGCATTGCTTTCGGCAGGCGACGCAGCCGCACTGTGGCACTACTCTCGGGTAAACGCCGCTTTAAACACACCCCTGAAGCTACATCCGGGTGCAAGTTGACTTTAAGACGGTGCTAGCGAATGTATTAACGTGTCGAGAATAAATATCAGTTGCTGGTTTTTCAAGGTATAACAGGGTTGTTGAATCTCATTTCCCCACCCCACGCCCCTAGGTCCGGATTCCATTTCAGAGAAACAGTGGGGGTGGGGCGCATACCAGTAGTGGGTGTGGCCAGACAAAAGGGGCGGGATAAAAAAATGCCAGCACAGTTCAGCTTAAAAGTTCTTACTGCCAAGTCCCTAAGCCTTAAGAGATGCATTTCAATCTTTAAATCTGGGGTGGGCAGAAAAGCCAGATCAGGGGAAAGGAAGTGGGGCAGCCTGGAGAGCATAACTGGGGCATGAAGTGGGTCAGATTTTCCACCCTTCACCCCGGCCTGAGGTTCTATATCCCTGGACTGTAATAAAAGGGAGACTTCACACCCTTTTGAGGTGACCAGGAGGCAGAAGCCCTGTTAAATCTTTACCCAGCTTACTGTAGTCACTTTAGACCAGTGGTTCTCAACCTTCCTAATGCCGTGACCCTTTAATTCAGTTCCTCATGTTGTGGTGACCCCCAACCATAAAATTATTTTCGTTGCTACTTTATAACTGTAATTTTGCTACTGTTATTTAGAAAAATTATGTAGCTCGGTTCCTAAGACCATCGGAAATATGTGTTTTCCGATGGTCTTAGGCGACCCCTGTGAAAGGGTCATTCGACCCCCAAAGGGGTCGCGACCCACAGGTTGAGAACCGCTGCTTTAGACGAATTGGAATGAAGCCGCTCTTGGGCTTGGCTCCTTGTGCATTTCTCCCCCTTTCCCCCACCATGGGTATTGCAGAAGGAGACGAGGGATAAAAAAAAATGGGCTAGCAGAAGCTGCTAAGCAATGGACACCAAGCTGTTTTTGTGATAAAATAGGAAATTACCTTTCTTTTTTTAAAAACCAAAATGTTCAAGCAATAGAAGACTGTGGTCAAATAAAAATGAGGGAGGTTATTGCAAAGCATTTGTCTTGTAGTGCTTTGCTCAGTTATCTTCACAGCAACACACACTGTACGGGGGGGGGGGGGGAGATACCGTTTAGCTGAAGCGGCCTGAAAACCAAAGAGTTGTCAGCTTTCGCTTTACACTTTTGACATGATTGTGATCAGCTGAGGAAGGCAAGCTCTGCCACCGGCAGAAGGGACCGTGAGTCAAGCTCGGGGGGGTGGGGGGCAGGGGGCCTCCAGGCCTTGTTTGCATCGAGCAGCTTCCGTAAGGTGATTTTCAGGAAGGGGGGGGGCAAGGTAAGGAATGAAAGGGTTAAATCAGTGGTTCCCAAAGTGGGCGGTACTGCCCCCTTGGGGGCGGTGGGATTGCATAGGGGGGCGTTAAGAGGCAAGGGGGCGGCAGGGGGGCACTCGAGGTGGTCTTTTCCGAGAAGTGTCTCTCCAGAAGGTCTTAAAACCCAGGAACATTTTTATGGGAGAAGATAGTTTGGTCCCAAGCCATATAGAGGAAGAATCCACACATGTATTAATACCGTTTAAGAAAAGTCCTTTTAACGGTGAATTGAAATGTTTCAAAAGCACCAAAACGCTAATGAAGAGACATGCCCTGCTTGGTGTGCCCCGCCATGCCGGCTGCAAAACAGAGGCGTTCGCTCTCTCTTCCCTCCCTCCCTTGGCAAGCCTATGGCCAGTGCTTCAGATTTTGAATAAATATTCAATTCACTGTTATTGTTTTGAATTTTATTGTTATTATCTTCCTTAGTGGGTCGTTGAAAACCGCCATTCTAAATAATGATTTTTATAGTGTAGGGTAGGGGGCACTGGGCATGAGTTTGTGGAACCAACGGGGCGGTCACCTGAAAAAGTTTGGGAGCCACTGGGTTAAATGCTTCCTCTATACCCGCTGCTGTTTGTGGGGTGGTTTTTGCTGTTTCTGGGCAGGAGCTGCTATGCTTATAATATATATATTACTTACATTCATGCAATTATCACCACACCTAGTTTAGCCCTGTAGCCAAGTAGAAAAATCAAGAGAACGTTACTACATAGGACACGCCTTGTATTTTTACCATCCCAGCTGCTTCCCTGCTTAGTTTCACTGTGAGGGCTGCCACAGCCCGCTCCCTCTCCACTAGCGGTCACCACAGTCCAGTGTCTTCTAGTTCTAGCCATTTAAAGGAACCCCCCCTTTGGTTTTGTCTGCAGTGTGGAAAAAGGAGACTTCAGGTAGGTGCTCAGAAAACAAAGTTTATTACTATATATACATGCTGTCGTTACTCTCCGAAAGGACAGAAGGCAGCACCCTTTGAGTCTCTCTCGAAGAGGTGTTGTGACAGCTTCCCAGTCTGGGAACGGTGTTGGGACTAGAACTCCCATGGCCCTGCTGGCTAGAGATGATAGGAGTTGTAGTCCACGATAGCTGGAAGGCATCAGGATGGGGAATACTGGCTTATGGCGTCGTAAAAGCCAGCCTTTCTCCAAGCTGGTACCATCCAGATGTGTTAGACTGCTGTTCTTCCCAACCACGGGAAGGTTAAGGTTTCAAAGCCTAGGGTCACACAAGGATCTCTTCTGTTCCAACATGGCCCTCTACAACCCATAATACGGGATTCGGAGACTGTTTTGATGAAATATCCTCTCCTCCCACTAGGAATCCAGTTCTGTTTTAGGAACACGTTCTTCCACGTGCAACGGTGGCACCCAGAGGGGCTTGTTCTAGTCCTGGAGAGATGCGTCCGATTGGATACAGGAGAGGAATAGCGAGATCCTCAGCACCGAGCGAGGAAGCAAGTACGGTTTGCTTAGACGCCTTGTAAGACGACCCAGAAAACTGTGAACAAAGCAACTTTAAAACACAACCGACATACAGCAAGGCACGAGTTCAGTCCGTCGGAATTACGCCACCAGAGAAGCTGCAGGTCCTCCCAGTGTAGACTAGACGGTGGGCAAACCGCCCTCAACTAAGCCTCGGCTGCAATTAGATCTCTGGTGACCTGGAAGGCAGCAACCAGCGCCCCCAGCTGAATTTTCTCGCTTGTCCCCGCAGCGAGACGATGCCTGAAAGAAAAGAGAACAGGCCATCAGCCTCTTTCCCGGCTGTTGTATTTTTAACTTATCGGATAGATAGGATGTTAAAGCAACTTTTGGTAGGAGGGAGATTCGTTAAGGACAAGCCTGTAGCTCATCTACAGTAGGGCTGAGGAGTGTGTGTGGCCTGCCAGATGTTACTGAACTGCACACCTCCCATCATCCCTCACCGTTGGCTCAGGCTGATGGGAGATGTAATCCAACAAGAGCTGGAGGGCCGCACAATCCCCACCCCTGGTCTACAGGAGTCTGCCAAGTCACAGCCTTGTATCATCCCATCCTGCATAGATTGTAAGCCTATGCGGCAGAGTCTTGCTATTTACTGTTTTACTCTGTACAGCACCATGTACATTGATGGTGCTATATAAATAAATAATAATAATAATAATAATAATAGACAGATCTCAGGTTTCCTTAAAAAGAGCAGGGTTCTAGTCCTCATGGGGAAATGGCCTGAAAGACTCATCCTTGCTTCATTCTTCCAGATCGTGCAAAGCTTCCTGCAGCTAAAAATGGCTAGTATGACTATCCACATACCCCTTATGTTTACAACTGGAAAACAATGCAGCAATTAAAATTTAGGCTAATCTTAACTATTTTACATTAAATGCTTTATTAAGAAACATGGAAAGGAAAGGGGTGGGGGGAGAAGAATGGGAATTCTGGGCCAGGGAAAAATATATATGAAATTCTGGAAGCCACCATTCAGCGGCAGCTAGGCTCAGCCTGCCAAGAGCAGGACGCTCTTTGGTACAAGAGAATGTTGTGCCTCCAAGCAGAGGTCTCTCCTCCCAGGGACACTCACTCGACATCCGCCATCTTGATCAGCAACTGGATTCGAACAGAGGATGGAAAGTCAACTGTGGGGTAGAAAAGAGAGCGGTGCTCATTTGGCTGAATTTCCCAGGAAAGTGTCCCTATCCTCAACCCCCCCCCCAAAAAAAAAGACTAGATGTGTGTGCACACAGGAGAGCTGCCCGCCTTAACCCAGGGATCATAGAATCATAGAATAGTTGAGTTGGAAGGGGCCTAGAAGGCCACTGAGTCCAATCCCTACTCAATGCAGGAATCCACCCTAAAGCATCCCTGACACAAGGTTGTCCAGCTGCCTCTTGAATGCCTCTAGTGTGGGAGAGCCCACAACCTCCCTAGGTAACTGGTTCCATTGTCGTACTGCTCTAACAGTCAGGACGTTTTTCCTGATGTCCAGCTGGAATCTGGCTTCCCGTAACTTGAGCCTGTTATTCCGTGCCCTGCACTCTGGGATGATCAAGAAGAGATCTTGGCCCTCCTCTGTGTGACAACCTTTCAAGTATTTGAAGAGTGTGATCATGTCTCCCCTCAGCTGTTTTTTTCTCAAGGCTAAACATGCCCAGTCCTTTCAATCTCTCCTCATAGGGTTTCCTGACTCCTGATAATTCTCGTTGCCCTCTGAATCCCCTCCAGCTTGTCTGCATCCTTCTTGAAGTGTGGTGCCCAAAACTGGACGCAGCACTCAAGATGAAGCCTAACCAGTGCTGAGTAGAGGGGAACCAGTACCTCGTGCGATTTGGAAGCTCTACTTCTATTAATGCAGCCCAAAATACCATTTGCTTTTTTCTCCCCCTTTTTTGTTACAGCCACATCACACTGTTGGCTCATATTCAGCTTGTGATCTACAACAATTCCAAAATCCTTCTCGCTTGTTGTATTGCTATGTGGAACCTCTTTCAGCCCAAGGGCCGGATTCCATTTTGGAGAAGCTTTCCGGGGGCGCAGTCCGGTGGGGCTGAAGGCTAAAATGGCAGGGCCAAAACCACCGGAAATACAAGCGAATTCCAGCTCAAAGCTCTTTCTTATTGCCGAGAACTGAACCTCAGGAGAGCCATTTCAACCTTTTATAATGGGAGGGAAAAAATGTCGGGAAACACCAAGCAATTAGTGGCAGAGATATTATTATTATTATTATTTAGAATATTTATATACCGCTCCCCATTGAAAAATTTCGGAGCGGTGTACAAGGTAAAATGAAAATAAAAACAGAATAAAACAGTTAAAACAAAATCTAAAAGAAGCAAAAAACAGAGATTCAAGGCTGGACATTAAGGAAAGGCTTCTTGGAATAAAGATGTTTTCAGGAGGCGCCGAAAGGAGTACAAAGTTGGAGCCTTCCTGACCTCCAGAGGCAGGGAGTTCCACAGGAGGGGAGCCACCACGCTGAAGGCTCTTATTTATTTATTTATTTATTTATTTATATAGAATATTTATATACCGCTCTCCATTGAGAAATTTCATAGCAGTGTACAAGATAAAACGAAAATAAAAACAGAATAAAACACTTAAAACAGATTTTAAAAGAAGCAAAAACAGTGACTCATGGCTGGGCATTAAGGAAAGGCTTCCTGGAATAATGATGTTTTCAGGAGGCACCGAAAGGAGTACAAAGTTGGCGCTTGCCTGACCTCCAGAGGCAGTGAATTCCACAGGAGGGGAGCCACCATGCTGAAGGCTCTTATTTATTTATTTATTTATATAGAATATTTATATACCGCTCTCCATTGAGAAATTTCATAGCAGTGTACAAGATAAAATGAAAATAAAAACAGAATAAAACAGTTAAAACAAAATCTAAAAGAAGCAAAAAACAGAGATTCAAGGCTGCATATTAAGGAAAGGCTTCCTGGAATAAAGATGTTTTCAGGAGGCGCCAAAAGGAGTACAAGGTTGGAGCCTTCCTGACCTCCAGAGGCAGGGAGTTCCACAGGAGGGGAGCCACCACGCTGAAGGCTCTTCCCCTGGTGGACTCCGATCGGAGGATGGATCTATGTGGAATCACTAGGAGCAGGCCCTCGGATGACCTCAGTGACCGGGCAGGTTGGTAGGGGAGAAGGCGCTCTCTCAGGTATCCTGGTCCCAAGTTGTTTAGATAAAGGAGCATGACCAATTGGGGAACCCTGGATGGCGAGACTGGGGCTGCTGGTGGGACAGTTTGGGCCCACAAATCTAGGGCACAACACCCATGCCTTTATCCTTTCAATCCAAGATGTCTTCCAAACTACAGCAGAAATAGATCACCAAAGCTCTTCGTCCTACTCAGCAGCCAGGTTTCCCCCCTCTGCACCACCCACCCACGAAATGCAGGGAACACCGCCCCTCAGTCCCCAAAAGCCTTTTTACCTCGGTGGACGAACAAGTGAATTTCCGTCAGGATGTCGTGCAGTGCTAAGCCCTTCAACGTTTTCAGCTCCATGATATCTGAGCGCGGCGTCAAGGTGAGGTACGTTTTACAGGGATGCTGCGAAGGCAGGCGGCAGCTCATCTGAGTGCTTTTCCTTGCTTACGGAACTGGAGTGCCCATGGTAACCCTGTGTTGCCTTCAAAGCGAAGACGTTTTCTGAAAGATCAAAAGGCAAGCCTAGCTCATCCGGAGGAGAGCTGCAGGTATCAGGTGTCACATCGGGATCTCCAGGACGTACAAGAAAGTGCTTTTCCCCCATGAACCTATTTCCCTACATTTGATGATAATAATAATTTTATTCGTTACCCGCCTCTCCCTCTGGATTGAGGCGGTGTACAACACAAATAAAAACACCATAAAATACACACAACTAATTCAAACGTTTAAAACCAGTGCACCGTTAAAAGCAGCACACCATTAAAAAAGGCATCTTAAAATTCAGCTGGGTAGGCCTGCCGGAAGAGATCAGTCTTTGTGGCTTTCTTAAATTCTGGAAGACTCTTAAGTTGACGAATGTCTCCCGACAAGCCTTTCCACAAACTGAGAGCGGCAGAAGAAAAAGGTCCTCTGGGTAAGAGTTGTCAGCCTTGTTTTTGTTGGCTGGAGTAAATTCTTCCCAGAGGACCTGTGTGTGCGGGGCGGATTGTATGGGAGAAGGCGATCCCGCAAGTAGGCTGGACCCAAACCATGTAGGGCTTTAAAGGTGATAACCAACACTTTATACTTTGCCCGGAAACTAATTGGCAGCCAGTGAAGAGATTTTAAGACTGGTGTGATGTGGCCACCCCTAGGTGTACCAGTGATCAGCCTGGCTGCCATATTTTGAACTAGTTGAAGTTTTTGGACTAGGCACAAAGGTAGCCCTATGTAGAGCGCATTGCAGAAGTCGAGCCTCGAAGTTACCAGCGCATTATTTATTTTATTTATATATATTTTTTTTATTACACTTCTATACCGCCCAATAGCCGGAGCTCTCTGGGCGGTTCACAAAAATTAAAAACATTCAAAGTATAAAACAACAGTATAAAACCATAATATAAAATACAATATAAAATCAGCAGCAGTGCAGAAATGCAAATTTAAAACAGCCAAGTTTTAAAACAGCCACTTCCCTTACTCAGCTTCGTCCTTTTTCTTCTGCTGCCCCTTACGCCTGGAACGCTCTTCCAGAACACTTGAGAACTACCAACTCAATCACAGCTTTTAAAACTCAGCTAAAAACTTTTCTTTTCCCTGTAGCTTTTAAATATTGAGTTTGTTCTGACTCTATACTGTTAGCTTCACCCTACCCGGTGCCTGTTTATACTTCCCTGTGCCTGTTTGCATTCTCTTTCCCTCCTTATTGTTTACTGCAACTTTATTAGATTGTAAGCCTATGCGGCAGGGTCTTGCTATTTACTGTGTATAATCTGTACAGCACCATGTACATTGATGGTGCTATATAAATAAATAATAATAATAATAAAAGTTAAAATTTAATGTACATACTGTTAAAATACTGAGAGAATAAAAAGGTCTTCACCTGGCGTCTGAAAGAATATAGTGTAGCAGTATATGGTCTGTGTCAATGGGCCCCAACAGTTGTCAGTGGACATCAGTACCACTATAAAGCAGTCGTGTGGCTCCTGCCTTTTATATACCGCTTTCAGAGTGGAATATCCTGCTTGACGTAGATGAGCCCTGAGTGTGCTCAGAGGACCCAGAATGCTTACTGACTTTTTGGGAGGAGGGGGGGGGGGGGAGAATGGAATGGACGGAATCTTGATCAGGGAGTGCTCCAAACTGTAACATTTTGTTATTATTATTATTTATTTATTTATATAGCACCATCAATGTACATGGTGCTGTACAGAGTAAAACAATAAATAGCAAGACCCTGCCGCATAGGCTTACATTCTAATAAAATCATAATAAAACAATAAGGAGGGGAAGAGAATGCCCCAAACAGGCAGTATAAAAGTCAGAACAAAATCAAGTTTTAAAAGCTTTAGGAAAAAGAAAAGTTTTTAGCTGAGCTTTAAAAGCTGCGATTGAACTTGTAGTTCTCAAATGTTCTGGAAGAGCGTTCCAGGCGTAAGGGGCAGCCGAAGAAAATGGATGAAGCCGAGCAAGGGAAGTAGAGACCCTTGGGCAGGTGAGACGCATGGCATCAGAGGAGCGAAGAGCACGAGCGGGGCGATAGTGTGAGATGAGAGAGGAAAGATAGGAAGGAGCTAGACAGTGAAAAGCTTTGTAGGTCGACAGGAGAAGTTTATATTGGATTCTGAGGTTAATTGGAAGCCAATGAAGAGATTTCAGCAGTGGAGTAACATGGTCAGAGCGGCGAGCCAAGAAGATGATCTTAGCAGCAGAGTGGTGAACAGAAACCAACGGACTGATGTGAGAAGAAGGAAGGCCAGTGAGAAGAAGGTTGCAGTAGTCCAACCGAGAAATAACCAATGCATGAACAAGAGTCTTGGCAGAAGAGACAGACAAAAAAAAAGTTTGGCATATTGCACCATTACTGAAAATCAGGGAGGTAGTTAAATTGAGAGATGGTAGACAAAAGAATCCCAAATTTATGGAGGACTGAAAACCTTTTATTTGTAGGTCCTGCTTGTTTCTCTGCTCTCCTGGTGCTAACTGGGATATCCAAGCACCAGAGGTGATGGGGAGGGAGGGAGTGTAGCAGAGATACAGGAGGAAAACAGGGACAGAGGCTGGGATGGAGTACAAGGCTGCAATGCGCTCTGCTGGTGCTTGGAACCGAGGCTGCTAGTGAGTCTCAAAGCAGCAGCCTTCCTTAGACATAACCGCGCCTGATCCAAAAGCTCCGTTCTGCCGAGGCGGCCACGGAATCGCCTTCGCACAAACATGGGCGCCAACGTCAGGAACCATCGGTGCCCCCCACTCATGCTTGCAGACAGATGTCTGTGCCAATTTTAACCAGGGTTGGAAAGGATACTGCGGTAGGCAGTGGTGAAGTCTTGGTTCAGCATCCAGTCGAGGATGTTGGCAATGTCAGACTTGAGGGGCTGCCCGGTACAGGTGTAGACAGTCTCCTCAGTCACCTTTCCAAAAGCCATGTATGTGCTCTGGCAGGGAAAGGAGAAGGAGAGAGAGAGAGCTATTTACTTTAAAGCACAAGTCCCCAACAAAGCAGCCAAAGTTGTTTTAGAACAATCTTCCTCCAGTGGTGACTTCCAGGTCGTTTGGATTACAACTCTCAGCATGCCTTCTAGCTGGGGCTGACGGGAGCAGGGGCTCAAAAACATGAAGGGGACAAGTTGGGGAAGGATGCTTTAGACCAAGGCAAGCACTTAGAGCGAGTTGCTAGATTAAAGACATAAGAGGAGCCCTTGCTGGATCAGACCGACGGTCCATCTAGTCCAGCACTCCGTTCACACAGTGGCCAACCAGCTGTTGACCAGGGAACCACACATGGTGTAACAGCAGCCTCCCACCTATCTTCCCCAGCAACAAGTACACATGGGCTTACTGCCTCTGTTACTGGGCATCAAAAAAGCCTCAATGGATTAGTCGTTCAGTCTGCCCGGTTAACCAAAGCAGCCAGCCAGATGCCTCAGGGGAGACCCACAAGTGGGGAATGAAGGCAACAGCCCTCCACTGTTATTGCTCTCAGCAGCTGGTATTCGGGGGCACACTGCCCTTGAACATGGAGGTTCCACTAAGCCATCATGACAAGTAGTTGTTGAAAGACTTATCCTCCAGAAATATGTCTATTCCCCTTTAAAGCCATCTAAGCCGGAGGCCTGTCTTGTGGCAGCAAATCCCAAAAGTTAATGAAGAATGAAGACGTCTACCCTGAATCGGCCACTGATCAGTTTCAACAATTAAACCAGGGGTGCAACGCCTCAGACCCGGGGGCCAAATCTGGCTTGCCTTAAGATCCAAACCTAGCCCACTGGGGGTCTGTGATGTAGCCCTGCCCCCTTTCTTTGACCACCAACAGTTTGGTAATTTCATGCCTTTTTTGTAGTGCTTTAAGATAAATGCGGACCTCGAGAGCTTCCCCAAAATGGAATTTGGCCCATGGGCTGAAAAAGGTTCTGCGCCTTTGCCCGAGTGGCAGAAGGAAAGGGCAGGCACAGGGCTGCCTACTCAAGACACCACCAGCTGTCTCAGTCCCTCTGTCAGCTTCCAATCCTCCTCCTCCTACTTGCTGTTACAGGGCAAGGGTGCATTTCTTTTTTAAAGAAGCCGTTCGCTATATATTCTTCCAGAAAATAAAATGAAAACGCTGGGTTGTGCAAGGGCAGGTGACATACCAGCAGCCTTGCCGATTTAAGCCAGGAGACCCTCTAGTTTTGAAGGCAACAGGCTTTGGAATTCCACTGCACGTTTCCCAGAAGCGCCTAGCTGACCAACGTGGGAAACAACATACACAATGAAGCTTTAGTGTGCTCCAGGAGGGCTCTTCCTGTGCCCTTATGTCCTCCTCTGATAGGTCAGGAGAGCAGAAACTTCATCCGACTGTTAGCTGTCTTTAGAACGAGCCACAGGTATCTGACCCCGGTGAGATTAAATAGAATAAATAAGCTGAATTCAGCAAATTGTTGGAGAGGATGTGGGGAAAAACGAACGTATTTACATATGTGGTGGGAATGCGAATTTGTACAAAAATTGTGGAAAATGGTGTTTATTGAGATAAAAAAAATTGTTGGAATAGAGATTGAAGAGACACCTATAGTGGCATTACTATCATTATATGGAGATTTAAAGTGTAATAAAGAGACTAAAGAATTGATAACAAATTTGTTGACAGCAGCGAGGTTAATTATATCTAGGAACTGGAAGGTTCAAGGAGATTATCATATTGAAGAATGGTATAAAGAAATTTGGGATATAGCTATTAATGATAAATTGACATGTAATATAAAGATAAGAAAAGGTATAACAAATGTAAATGAATTTGAGGGAATTTGGAAACAGTTCCTAGAATATGTATTATCTAAGGGGAGTGGAAAACCACCACCAGAAGAAACAATGAGATTCTGGAAGCAGGAATAGATCCCGAAGGGTGGAGGGGAGCACTTATGTTATGTGATTATGTTAAAATGATAATTACAAATGTTAAGTTGTAAGCAATTTATGTAATGATTTATGCGTTTTAATTAGTATTATGTTGTTGTATTTTATCATGGCTGGGGAAGGCAACGGCAAACCACCCCGCTATAACGCCTGCCAAGAAAACGTCAGCGAAAGCTGGCGTCCCTCCAAGAGTCAGTAATGAGGAAAGGAACCTCTCGTGCAAGCACTGAGTCATTACTGACTCTTGGAGGGACGCCAGCTTTCGCTGACGTTTTCTTGGCAGGCGTTATAGCGGGGTGGTTTGCCGTTGCCTTCCCCTTTTTTATATATATATATAAAAAAGAACGGGCCACAGGGCGGAAGGATGAAGCCACACGTACCTGTAAAATGTTCAGAGACCTTCGCATATCGCCGTTTGACAACGTCACCAGCGCCTTCATTCCGTCATCGCTCACGTCAACTCTGGAAGAGGAATGAAGGGCTGTGTAGACAGCTGCGAATAATGCTTCCCCCCACTTCCCCAGGTCATCCTTCAGGAAGATGGATGTATAAGTCATCCTTCCCTTGCCAGGGTTCTTACAACTCTGATGACATGCTGACCCTGTTCAGATGCCACGCTAAGCCACAGTGGTTAAGCATTTTGAGCTAAACATTATGGCTTAGCGTGTCGTGTGAACCATTCCTGAGCTACGTAACCAGAGTTTAAACACACTCACTAACCATTTTCTGCAAAAGGGTTAGCGGCCTAACCATGGTTCAGCATGTTGTCTGAACAGGCCCGATGAGTCCTACTACATCACCTTTAGGTATCCACAAAAACTCAATAGAACGACCCCCATCCCAGCAAGAGAAGAACAGTAATCAATAGGGGTGTGCACGGACCCCCCGATCCGCCCCGCGGGCCGATCTGAAAATTTTGGATCGGCCCACGCTGCGCCGCCCATAGTCCGCTCCTCTTTGCGAGGGAGCTCTGGCTCCGAATCGGAGCTCTGCAGTGGAGGGGAGTGGTACCACGTAAGGCCCCCCTCCCTCCTCTCCCTTACCTGCAGAGACCAAGGGGGAGGGGGGGCTTTACCTGCGTCCGTCCGCGGTCCCTCGGCTTCTTCAATTGAGCCCGCGGCTCAACCAGGAAGTCTGGGCCGCAAGTGCGGCCTAGACTTCCTGGTTGAGCCGTGGGCTCAATTGAAGAAGCCGAGGGACCGCGGACGGACGAAGGTAAGGGAGAGGAGGGAGGGGGGGTTACCGGGCCCTGCCGCTGTCGCCGCATGGGCGACAGCGACAGCGGCATGGCCCGGTAAACCCCCCTTACCTTTCTTGCGGAGCTCCAGATCGAGGCGAAGGATCCGCCTTCACCTCGATCCACTCCGCAACGCTCCGCCGGCCCCCCAATCCTCTTCGCCTCCACCTTAAGGGTAGGCGAAGCCCCCCGCTCCACTCCTGCTTCTCCGGTTTGAGGAGAAGCGGAGCACATCCCTAGTAATCAAGTACTCTTTTTATTTAAATTCCCAAGCCTTCCTTGACTTGGTACCCTTCAGATGTTTTGGACTACAACTCCCGCCATTCCTGACCAGTGGCCGTACCAGCTCAGACTGATGGGAGTGGAAGCCCCATGAATCTGAAGAGGACCAGATGGGGGAAGGCTGGGATACAGCCATTTGAACATAGAAGAGGCCTTTTTCGGGCGCCGTCAAAAGGTAAGGGTCACGTCGCCACCCAACAATGCTTTCTACTCACTTCTCCTTCTCGATGACGTGTTGCAGCCGGGGAACCATGAGCTCAGGTGTCAGGGGGCCAAAGCGGAATCTGGTGCACCTGGACTGCAGGGCCGGGATGATCTTGGAGAGATAGTTGCCAATCAGGCAAAACCGGGTGTTCTCTGTGAATTTCTCTATCACTGGGAAGGCGAAACACAGGGTTGGGGGGGGAGAGTTGAGCCCACTTGAGGATGAAGTCAGAACACAAGACTTACTGGATGCAATTAAGCTGGAGAAACTCTATGTAAGAGCATCGGTGGAGGGCTTCTTGCAGGTGCCCCTGCCATCTGACAAGAGGCGGATGGAGAGAGGGCCTTTTCGATGGTAGCCCCCCAGCTGTGGAACACACACACCCAGAGAGGTTCACCTGGAGCCTACGTTACTGACTTTGGATGCCAGGCAAAGACCTTTTCATTTCCACTGGATTTTTAACCATTGCTTATTTGCTTCTAATGCCACGTTTGATTCCATGCAATCCCAACATCGAGAGTCACCCATTAACACAGGGGTGCAGGCTTCCAACCAGCCCACCTTGGGTCCCCAGGTGGTCATGCCACTTCCCCCACCCCTGCTTCCAACGATCGCTCAGTGGCTTCCTAGCTTTAGTGCAGCCCCTCAACCTACCCCCCCCCCCACCTTCCAAAAGGTTGAAATGCCTCTCCCAAGGGCTTGGATATTGGCAGTAAGAGCTTAAGCTAAAAAAAATGCTGGTATTTTTTGTAGTAGGGAAAAAATCTGTTATTGGGTGGATTAAAAATATAATAACGAAATAAACAAACAAATCTTTTAACAGACAGACCAGCAACCAGGCAGGGCATCGATGTGATGTTTCCTGAACAACAGAACCTCTCGTGGCCATTGCCTGCACACTTTCAGATATATTCCCAGGACTTCAAGAAGGAGAGGCTGAACCTTCGTACTAAAAGGGGAATTTCTGGAGAACCGTAAACTGCGCTTTCTGTTTCCTAGAAGAGAGATAGAAGAAATACCACCACCACCCCGCCCTGAGTCTTTTCTCTAAGTTTGGTTGTGTCAGTCTCATGGAGCACAGGCTCATTTGCTAAATTCTTTTTTTAAAAAAATACTATTTTTATTGATTTTCAAGTAAGGATAAATACAATAAACACACAGAGTAAAAGAAAACACTCAACAGCAATACAAATGTTCCCACGGCACCACTATGAAAAAGTTTGAGTTTTCATACCTTCAATAAGCACTTAGTAAATAAAGAAATCTTAAACAAGTCTATATTTCCTGGTACAGAAAAAGATGCAGGTTAAGTTAGAACCTCTGACCAAAAGGATTCCTGAGTCACTGGAGGTCTAGGTTCGCCAGGATTCGTATTAATAAATGAGAAAAAGTCCAACCAGTTTTCCAAAAATATGCCTGATGTTATTTCCCCTCTTGCTAACCTGCTACGTTGAGTCAACTTATCATTTAAAGCTAGTTTCCAAATTTTATCAAACCAGCGTCGATGGTCAAAAGGTCTGTCGCTTTTCCAGAAGTGGGCAATTTCCCACCTGGCTGCTAAATTCTAACACTAGCCATAGGCCAATCATGGTATCAGAATGTTAGATCCTCTGCCTGCAATTCCAGCATTGCAAAATTGAGGTCTTCTGCAACATCCCATGTGAGCAAGAAGATGCTTAATGATCAGTGACCGAGAAAGAGGTCAGATTAGCAGGAACGCACATCAGCAGTTATAGTCTGCGGCTGAGCAGGAACAGCCTGGCTGTAGCTTAACACCATCACTCGCCTGGCATGAGGTGAACTTACCACGCCGGAGGGCATTCTGGGCATCCTGTGTCATGGCGTCTGCTTCATCCAGAATCACCAGCTTAAAGCCTTTCCTAGTGGGCAGAAGAAGAGACAGGGGAGTCAAACGTTTTGAAATTGACATGAAGCTTTAAGAAACACCACTGCCTGTGCAGCTGCAGGAAACAAAAATCCTGACGAAAACCCATTCCTACCTCCTGCCCATTTCAGCAGCAGGGTGGATAAAAATCAATGATTTTTTAAAGATTTTTTTTAAAAAAAATGGATTTTTTTTTAATAAAATGCTTTTTGAGGAAAAATCTATCTAAAGGTAGATTTCTATTTAAGATACATTATAGTCCAAAGGTTATTCATCATGAAATAAGGATTAGTTTTTAATTATGTAGCATGAGGCTGTATATTCATGCAATGTTTAAATTTTTTGGTAAATGAATTCCATTCATCCATTCACAATGTCATGCTCTTCCAGAGGTTTCTGTAAGATTATTGGGCAATTTTTCTATCTAGAAGATATGATCTTGGTTGGTTTATGATACTGCTTGGTTTTACAGTTCTCAAAACTGTGAGTTTGTGTCTGCAGAGATCACAATCCCGTTGTTCCTTTGCAAATCTATGTACACAGAATCAACCCCCCTTACCTCTTAAGTGCTAAGTTTCAAAAAATTCAATGAATAGAGTGTACTTTGGTGGTGGTGGTGGTGGGAGTCACATGATTAAATCAAGCCTTTCTGAGTAGCGATTTAAATCGTGATTTAAATCAAATTGATTTAAATCAAATCCACCCTGTTCAGCAGTATAATTTAGAGCAGTAAGGGGGAGGGAGTCATTTTGTGGTTGCTATTGTTACACAACTGGGAGTCAGAAATCTTTGCTGATCTACAACAAATCATCCAAAGTTCTACCAGTAGATCTTGATCTACCTTTTACCCCTGTTCTACTTTCAGTAGGGTGGACGGTGAATGCACGCAAATGCTTAAAGCACACTCACACTGCAAATGCAAGTTCTCCCTGAAAAAAAACATTACCCACACCCACACACACCCACACACACCACGGCACTGTCCAACTTGGGCTGGGCGTTTTTGAGCCGTTTGCTGAATTTCAGGAGCCTTATAGTTTTGTTCCTTGCTGACTTTTCACAATTTGGCACAAGTAAAAATACAGAGGAAGGTACTCTCCCCTGCGCCTTTCACGGAAAGGGGCTTGGGAGGGATCCCCAGGCACTTACTTAAAGATGGTCCTCGTGCTGGCAAAGTTTAGGATAGGCCCTCTGACAATGTCGATGCCTCGGTCATCTGAAGCATTCAGCTGGAGAGAGTATTAAGAATAGTAGTAAGCAGTATTAAGAGATATTTCTGCAGATATGAGCACAAAAGGGGTTTTAAGAAGAGATTTTATATAATCTAGGGCAGTGGTTCTCAACCTGGGGCGCTCCAGATGTGTTGGACTACAACTCCCAGAATGCCCCAGCCAGCTCTGCTGACTGGGGCATTCTGGGAGATGCAGTCCAACACATCTGGAGTGCCCCAGGTTGAGAACCACTGATCTAGGGTGACCATACGAAAAGGAGGAACGGGTTCCTGTATCTTTAACAGTTGTATTGAAAAGGAAATTTCAGCAGGTGTCATTTGTATACATGGAGAACCTGGTGAAATTCCCTCTTCATCACAACAGTTAAAGCTGCATGTACCCTGCCCTCTTTTAAGTCTGGTCACTCTAGTATAGCTCCTGCAGCTTTAACTGTGGTGATGAAGAGGGAATTTCACCAGGTTCCCCATATATACAAATGACACCTGCTGAAATTTCCTTTTCAATTCAACTGTTAAAGATACAGGAGCCCTGTCCTCCTTTTCATATGGTCACCCTAATATAAGCAAAATGTGACGTATATTTAAAGAGGAATTTAAATATATTTTACTATGTCTACTTTATGTTTGATGTGCTCTATCACATTTATAAATGTACTGTAGTAGACCCATGAATGGCCTTCAAGATTTGAACTTATTTGAGCCTTAAGGCTTAAATGGAGACAACTATCCAATTATATAACTATATAATTATAGTTATATAACTATAATTATATAACTATATATAACTATACAATTATATCCAACTATCCAACTATACCGCTCTTCCAGCTGCTAAAATTAGCTTGGTCAATTGTAAGAAAGAGGATATGGTTTGAGGCATGGGGTATCCTTTTGTGAATTTATGAATTTTATTTGGGGCTTTCAAATTTGATTTAAGTCATAGTTAATATCCTGTATTTTTGTCTTCTATATATTTTGATGCGTTTTGTAATTGTGTTATGATTTCTTATAACCTATAACAAATATTAAATATATTTGTAGCACACTTTATATATAGTGTATGTGTGTGTGATATATAAAAGTGAATGTAAATATTTTACTTTATTTAATTTAAAACATTTCTTGGACGCCTTTTAGGGCAGAAGCCCTCCCAATGTGGCTTAAAGCAAAAAAAAAAAAAAAATTAAAAAACCCAGTTAAACTATTAAAAGCAATGAAAAATAAGACAATAAAATTGCAATAGAAACAGAAATAAAAGCAACAATAAAACCAGCAACAATAACAGTGGCAACAGCATATCTGTGTGTGTGTGTGTGTGTGTGATATTCATGTAAATAAGGATTATTATTATTATTTATATAGCGCCATCAATGTACATGGTGCTGTACAGAGTAACATGAGAAAAACAGGTACTCGGCATGAGAAGATATCACATTATTGTACCAAAGAACTGGAATATATGTAGGGACAGACACACACAAGATGCTTTTGCAATTGACAACTAAATTAGCTCGTAAATAGATGTGCCCAGAAAGTTTTCCTCCCCTTCCCTGTAAATTCACAGAATAGGCAACAGCGTACAGTACATTTGGGGACTCTCCAGATATTATGGACTACAACTCCCATAACACCTGACTATTGGCCATTATCACTGGAGCTGGTGGAAGTCAGAATGTGACATCTGGCAGGCCAAACTTCTCCATCCCTAGCCTAGAAAAGGCAAAGCCTGGTTTCAATTACCTCTAGAACCATGGAACCGAATTCCTTGTCTTTGTAAAGCTGCTTAGCACAGGCCAAAATGGTGGAAGTCTTGCCAGTTCCTGGGGGCCCATAGAGGAGGAGGTGAGGCAAGCGATCTTCACTGATGAACTTCTGAACTGGTAAGAGAGGGGAAAGGATGTTTCTGCTTCATGTGCAAGTAGACTTATTTTATATCTCACCTTTCTGCCAGGACACTCAAGGCTGTTCGCAGTTTTTAAGGCAGGGGCTTCTAATTCAGTAGGATGAAACAGAAGGCAAAAGGGACAGAAAGGGAAGATGAGAATAATAAGTACCAACCCCTTAGATGGTGGCCTGGTTTGCACATAACACCAACCCATGGTTTATTTAACCCATGTTGCCCTACCACAGGTTTGTCTGGCAGCCAATCTAACAAATTGTGGTTTATTTTCTCTTCCTTCCTCCCTGTAACCCAAATGCTTTTGTTGCAATGTAGCCCTGGAATGTAGAGTGGCTGGGTTTTTTTAACAGGTCTTGTCTGCCGCCTCTGCAGGCTGGGGAATAACCCACAGTTTTGGGTTCACACATAATGACAAACCATGGTTTATACAACCAAGAGTTCACAAGCCAACAACAAACCATGGGCTCTCTTCCTGGGTTAACAAATCATCATGACAACAGAATTCAACAACCCATACCATAGGTTAATGTTTTACACCCACCTGGGCATATTACAACAGCCCACATTATGTCAGCCTTTTAATTAAGCCCTCCAAATTTACTAGCCTGTAAAAAATAAAATAAAATACGCCCCCACAGCAGGTCAATGTATTTGTATGTTGCATGCCAAAGAGAGACAAAGGGTTTTGTAATCCAAAAAAATCTGTAATCCAAAATATCCTAAAAATTAATATCCAACTGAAACCGGAATACATTCTTTTGGGATTTATGGATGAGCAAATGAAAAAGAATCATGGGACTATATTCTTATATATGACGACAGCTGCAAGATTACTATACGCACAAAGACGGCAGGGCAAAATAGTGCCCACAATAGGGGAATGGCTACTGAAGATGTTTGAGCTTGCGGAGACGGCAAAACTCACGGCAATAATGAGAGAAAAATCGACTTTAAGGTTTATAACTGAATGGGAACCTTTTGTAAATTTTATGAAGGGACGAGAAAAAGATGACTCGTATATCTGTGGATTCAACCAATAACGTAGGAAATGTTAAGAGAGAAATTAGAGATTTGACAGTGATAGAGTAAGAGAAAAATAATAACAACACTGTTACATATTTTTGCTGGGGGGAATATTGGAAGAACATTTTATTTTTGTGTTTTTTGTTTGTTTGTTGCTCTGTAATGTCTTTTATTTATCGGTGTTCGGAAAGAATAAAAAGATTAAACTGGAACAAAGAGACACAGAGCAGGCCATTTTTCCTCGACTAGCTTGCTCACTTGCCTGCATGGGATTCCGTGCCACCCATGGGATTCCCAGCTAGTGCTTAAATACAAGGACGTGTCGCTGCACGCCATACCAAAGTTTCTGGGAAGGCCATAAGCAGGGCATGAAAGCAATAACCCTCCCCTGCTGTTATTTCCCGATCCTGCAAAGCAGTTGATTCAGAGGAATATTACCTATGGATCCACAGGCTACAGTTTGTCGTGATAGGAGAAACCATGGTTAATCAAAACCAGAAGCGAAATTTCCAAACTCTTCATGGCCTTGCCAGATGAGAGGAAAGCAGAGGGAGGGGGAAGGAGGGAAGATGGGTGGGGGGAGAAGCCCAAGGCTCACATAAGGTTGCTCCTGTCATAATTCACCATAGTTTATCATGATGTCCGAATACAGCCACTGCTTTTATAGTTCCCTTCCTGCAGTGCTGACAGGGCAAAATGAGATACTTCCGAAAACGGTCCGGAAACTTCAACTGGTGCAAAACAGGGCAGCACGCTTACTAACAGGGACTGGCCGACGAGACCACATTACGCCAGTCCTTTTCCAGCTTCATTGGCTGCCAGTCCAGGTCCGGGCCCGATTCAAAGTGCTGGTATTTACATTTAAAGCCCTAAACGGCTTGGGGCCAGGTTATCTGAAGGAACGCCTCCTCCCATATGTACCTGCCCGGACCCTAAGGTCATCTTCAGGGCTCCTTCTCCGTGAGCCCCTGCCAAAGGAAGTGAGGCAGGTGGCTACCAGGAGGAGGGCTTTCTCTGCTGTGGCACCCCGGCTGTGGAATGAGCTCCCTAAGGAGGTTCGCTTGGCACCTACATTATATGCTTTTAGACGCCAGGTGAAGACCTTTTTATTCTCCCAACATTTTAACAATCTACAAATTTTAAATAACATGGTTTTAAATTTGTAATTTTGCATTGCTGCTGTTTTTATCTGCTTGAGCTTTTATATTGTATTTTATATTATGGTTTTATACTGTTGTTTTATACTTTGAATGGTTTTAATTTTTGTGAACCGCCTTAAAAGCTCCGGCTATTGGGCGGTATAGAAATGTAATAAATAAATAAATAAAATAAATACTCCCCATCTTTTATGGGCCATGTCCCTCTAACCTTGAAGGCCACAATTTTGTTCCTTTTTTAAAAAAAACTTTTGCTTGTCACACACCTTATCATAACATCAGGTACCAAAAACTAAGCAGCCTCTCATTTCTTTGCTAATTTTGGAGAGGTTTGAATGGCTTTTATTTCCATTTGAGGAGCCTCATTATCAGGAACCCCAATCAAGAGGCAACTATGTATCTGCGAAAGCTGACCCATCCAAGATATCACTGCAAATATTCAATACTTACTGGTACTCAGGATATCCTGATGAGAAATCAGATCACTCAGTGTCTGAGGTCGGTATTTTTCTACCCTGCCAGTAAAAGATAACGTTCAGGGAGTTGCACAGTCATACATTGCAGATATCTGCACCATTTGTGAATGTTTTTTATTTAGATTTGGCTTATACGGACAGAAGAAATGGATAAAAGTCACTGAAAGCTAATTGCCATGTGGAGTTGGAAACAATTCCAATTCTTAAGAACTGGCATCAATTTTTAAAACGAGGGAGGAGATATAGCATGAAAGATTTTTTTCTAGACATCAGCACACCCAGATGTCTTGGGTTTTCCAGCTGTGCAATCGTACCACATTCTCTGGGGTGAACACAATCCAACTACAGCAAAATTTTGAGACAACAGCTGGGAAGGAGGCCGAGAGGCACAGTCAGAGAGCTGAATTCAAATTTGGAGAAGCTTATGCCATAATACATTAGTTAGTCTTTAGGGCAGGAATACGTGGTCCACCAGATGATGTTGGACCTCAATTCTTATCAGCCCTAGTCAGCATAGGTGGTGGATGATGGGAGTTGAAGTCTACTAACATCTGCCACACATTTCCCATCCCTGCTTTAGGCTTTCTCCATACTCTTTGTTGTTTTGCATACATTTGTGTGCACCTGAGTGATCAGGCTTACATTTTCCCAGCCCAGAGGTTTGCATAGTTATTTTACTGATTTATTAAACCTCTGATTCGCCCTGTAGCCTAGAGCTCCAAGGCCAATGTACACAATGTACACAGCTCAGTTGAAAACTTTTCTTTTTTCTAAAGCTTTTAGACCTTGACTTGACCTTACTTTGACACTGTTAGTTTTATTGTCCCCTGTGCATGTTTGGTGCATTCTCTTCCCTTTCTTACTGTTTTATTATGATTTTATTAGAAGGTAAGCCTATGTGGCAGGGTGTTGCTGTTTTACTATGTACAGCACCATGTACATTGATGGTGCTATATAAATAATAATAAAACAAAAACAAGAGGATCAATAAAATCAATCACTCAAAGATACAATCACAATCACATGCATCAAGAGAAAAACAATAACATGCATGAAGAAAAACACATTTTTTTGTTTGTTTTCAAAACAGACTTAAAGCAACAATGTGGCAGCAAATTCATTCAGCAACAGCCAGCTTGAGGTCTTTTGTGCGAGAAAGGAATGGTTCTGCAAGGCGAACCGAGTCCTTCTGGCTCAAAATGCATGGTTAAAATGTCCATTTTCTCACGGCTGAATGATCGGGTATAAAGGCTGAGATAGTATTTTCATTCGAAATATTAATATTATTATAATAATCGTGCCATTGGCTTATTTGGTGGCATTATTTTTTAACTGCAATACTGGGTTGTTTTTAATCATGTCGTTCAGTCACCTTTCAGGCCCATCTCGGGTATAAAAGGTGAGATATTATTTTAGTTCAAAATATAAGTATTATTATAATGATATTATAATTGGCTTATTCTGTGGCATTAATGGGTTGCTTTTAATCACGTGCTTAGCCGCTTTCGACACCTGTCTCTGGTATAAAGGTGAGAATAATAACAATAATAATGGCCAGGAGGTGTAGGATGGAAGATTGCGATAAAGAAAATGCAAGGAATAAACACGGCTCAGTGAGGGGAGAAATTATGGTGACCATATGGAAAGGAGGACCGGGCTCCTGTATCTTTAACAGTTGTATTGAAAAGGGAATTTCAGCAGGTGTCATTTGTATATATGGGGAACCTGGTGAAACTCCCTCTTCATCACAACAGTTAAAGGTGCAGGAGCCCTGCCCTCTTTTGTATCTGGTCACTCTAGTATAGCTCCTGCAGCTTTAACTGTGGTGATGAAGAGGGAATTTCACCAGGTTCTCCATATATACAAATGGCACCTGCTGAAATTCCCTTTTCAATACAACTGTTAAAGATACAGGAGCCCGCTCCTCCTTTTCATAGGGCCACCCTAGAGAAAACCACTCTGCACATGCCTCGGCGTCCTTTACAGAACGCCTCCCGTCGCCGGGGAAACATTCCGGGGTCCAAATTGGAAGCCCCCGCGGTGTAGAAAAGACCCAGAGGGGGGAGAAGAGACGAATAGGGGCAGCTACATGTGTGAGGGGGGGGGAAACAATGGACCCATCCCGTATCCTAGCAACAGCACTCCCCCTCCTTTTTTTTTTCCTTCTTTTTTTTACCAAGGTAAGTTCGCGCTCCTCCCGGCCACCGTCCGCTCTTGGGGAGTCGTTGCCGCCGCTACCTTGCGCTCCATGACGACGGCCCTTGTTCCCTGGATACTCGGCGCAGGCGCCGGTTTCGCTGCTGGCGCCAAAAGCCAGCTCTCGCGAGATGTTCGAACGCGACTTCCGCGCCGTGGCTTCGGTTGCTGCAGCTCCGCCTCCTCGCCTTCCCCCTTCCCTCTCGCTGCGTTGCTAAGGCCTCTGCAGCTGCTTCTGGTAACCAAGGGGCGAGGCCTACTGCAACCTTGCGGGGAAAGCAGGTGCCTCCCAGCAAGGACTCTTTCCAAGGCGAGCTGATGATGGGCAGCTTGCCCATCTCGCCCTCGCTCTGCCACCACCACCACCACCACCACTCGCTTGTGATTCACACAGCACATGAGATCCCCCCTCTCCTCCCCCAGTTTCTTCCTCAAAAGCATTTATTATTATATCTCTAGCCATGTGTGTGTGTGTGGATTTAATAAAATATAAAGATATATTTCTGCTTGGTGTCTCTGTGTGTATTTGTTTACTGATCACTGCTTTGCATTTGGCTTCCTCCCTATTATTCAAGATTAAAGGCCCAATCCTATGCCTGCTTAGACAGAAAAATAGCCCTACAACTCTCAGCGTGGGGCATACTGGGAAATGTAGGGCTGTTTTTCTGCCTAAACAGGCATAGGATTGCACCCTAAATTGTAAAAGTCATGCACACACGTATATTCTCATGGAGTCTATTTTTATTATTATTTATTTGTATAATATATAAGTATGCACCTGGTGTTTCCTATTCTGTACAGAATAGGACAGTGCTAATAGCACATAACCCTGTGCTGTTATGTACAGTGACATGGCATGTACATTGGTGGCACCATAAAATAATAATAATAATAATAATCCAATTGCCCCACCCCCTGCCAATCATTTGGTTGTGTCCCAGCTTTTGTGTGTACCCACACCCACCACCATTCTTAAAGACTGAAATGTCTCTTCTAAGGCTTGCTAGCTTTAGTCTCAATTATGCTGGTATTTTGCCTGCACCTTCTTTGTCGTTGCCCCCACCCCCCCAAGCTGCTGTGCAATTGGATTCAGCACTTAGCAACACATGAGCTACTGGTTCCTCTCTATTCAGCCCTGGTTAGGCCTCATCTTGAGTGTTGCATCCAATTTTGGGCTCCACAATTCAAGAAGGACGCAGACAAGCTGGACCATGTTCAGAGGAGGGCAACCAGGATGATCAGGGGTCTGGAAACAAAGCCCTATGAGGAGAGACTGAAAGAACTGGGCAGGTTTAGCCTAGAGAAGAGAAGATTGAGGGGAGACATGAGAGCACTCTTCAAATACTTGAAAGGTTGTCACACAGAGGAGGGCCAGGATCGCTTCTCGATCCTCTCAGAGTGCAAGACACGGAATGACGGGCTCAAGTGACAGGAAGCCAGATTCCGGCTGGACATCAGGAAAAACTCCCTGACTGTCAGAGCAGTACAACAATGGAACCAGTTACCTAGGGAGGTGGTGGGCTCTCCCACCCTAGAGGCATTCAAGAGGCAGCTGGACAACCATCTGTCAGGGATGCTTTAGGGGGGATTCCTGCCTTGAGCAGGGGGTTGGACTCGATGGCCTTGTAGGTCCCTTCCAGCTCTACTATTCTATGATTCTATGATTCTACTTGTACTGAAGCATTTCAACAGCCCTGCTCTAAGAGCTCCCACAGATGAGCGTTTTATTGCATGCTCATTCCTGGGCACCCTCAATGTCTTCTGCTTCCTGAGCACCTCCCACACCTTTTAGCCTTCTTTGCACAACAACAACAAAAACACCTCAGTAAGTCTGACTTATTTTTAAAGATGGAAGTTGCCGCTATCTCCTGCTGGGTGCAGGAGAAGCAGCGGGATCAAAATGGCCCACTGAATGGGCAACGTACACGTTGTTTACTTCCTCTTTCAACAGAGGAAGTAATGAGGGACAAACAAGCGGGCGCAGAAGCGACGAAAGCGAACAGGATTTTCCTCCATGTGATGATGCTCTGAGACTACAGTCCATCTAAGTCCAACTTTTGCTTCACACCCCCTGGATAGCTCCTCTAGAGTTCTGACTGAAACCCAGAGTGGATTCACCACCCCACTGACATCGGAGGCACCAGCCTCCACTTGAGACCGTTAAGTCTGGAGTCTAACATTACCTAACTGCAGAGAGTGGCCATGGATCCTTAAAGTGGGCACTTACACACTGCAAAAGATAAAAATAATAATAAAGTGAAATAAAAGAGAGAAAAGAAAATGCATCACCTAAAGGAGGAGAGATTCTTCACACAGCACATAATTAAATTATGGAATTCACTACTACAAGATGGAGTGATGGCCATCAATTTGGATGGCTTTAAAAGGAGGTTGGATAACTTCCTGGAGGAGAACTCTATCAATGCTTATTAGGCCTGATGGTTATGTGCTACCTCCAGTATCGGAGGCAGTAGGCTTGTGTGCAGCAGTTACTGGGGAACATGGGTGGGAAGGTGCTGTTGCACCATGTCCTGCTTTGTTGGTCCCTGGTCAACAACTGATCAGCCACTCTATGAACAGAGTGCTGGACTAGATGGACCTTTGGTCTAATCCAGCATGGCTCTTCTTATGTTCTCTGTAAAGGTGAACACATGGGCTCCTGATGTGCCCTATTTTACAGAGGAGAGTCCTCTGAAGTGTTGCCCAGGCCAAATCTGATTTAAAGAGACAGAAGTGTAAGAATGGAGAGCAAGGAGCCTAGAGGCTAGTATATGGACAGAAGATAGAGGCTACTCAGGCGGCCGCCTAAAGCGCCAAGCTAAGAGGGGTGCCAGGTGCAGTGCAGCACTCACACGCGTTGGCTGTGAGCCAGCCCGGCCCGAGGATTCAGCTGGGCCTGGGCGGGCGAGATGGCACCCCATGCCCGCCCAGCTGAAGCGAAGCCAGGCATGCTGGTGTGGGGGTGGGGCAGCTCCATGTTTGGACTTCCGGAACGCGCCTGGAAGCCCGAACGTGGAGCCGCCGCTCCCACCCCAGCGTCCCTGGCTTCGCTTCGGCTGGGCGGGCGCGGGGCGCCATCTCGTCAGCATGAGGGTGACGCAAGGCAGGGGGTGGGGCTCAGTTCGCTCGCTGTCGTGAGCGGCTGGGCCTCCAACACCCCCATCCCAGCGCTGAAGAAGAGGGGGAAGAAGAAGAAGCAAGATGAAGCAAGCAGCAAGCACCAGGAGGTGGAGAAGAAGAAAGAGAAGCGAGTAAGGTAAGACTGAGGGGGTGTGTGTGTGTGAGAGAGAGAGAGAGAGAGAATGTATGGGTGAATGGGGTCTTTGAGTGAATGCACGTGTTCATGCGTGTGTTTGTTTGGAGTGAGTGATGCTGAGTGTGTGCGTGTGTGTGTGTGTGTGTGTGTGTGTGTGCATGTGTGAGTTGGGGGGGGATGATTTGGAGGTGATATTCCTATTAAATAATGCATTTTAGACCCATAGACGTTCCTTTCCAATTTGTTTGCTATATTTGGCATGACGTATTTCTTGCACTTTAAAATAAATTTAGCAGTTTCAAGTTTTGTGCTTATTTTTTCCAGGAAACATACATTCTTAAAAATCAAAGTTGGCATTTTTTGGGTGGTGGTGGTGAAAGTAGCTCATCTTGCCTAGGGCACAAAATAGTCTGGCACCGACCCTGAGCAGGTACATAGGTTACCAATGTGGTGGGATGTTTTGTATTTCCTTTTAAATTATAGCCATTATTTATAAATTTGCATCACACCTATAATTCAGCATATGCAATTTTTGTCCTCCCCCCATTTCGTGATGCATTTCCTTTCCTTTTTTCGCAGTGCATATGTGGCTATCCTATACCTGGACTAATAGGACCGCATTACACATCTTGCTGTGAATATATGTCTATTCTCCGCCACCCGCAACCAGGTTCCCATCTAGGGGAAAAAATGGCCTATTTCATTATTTCCCTTTTTAACGGAGGGCTGATCTGAAAAAACCAGCAGTTGAAGCTTTTTATGTCACTGAGCTCAACGTTTTCACCTCCTAATTGCTGCAGATCAAACTGCTTGTAAAAGGGATGGTCGACAAGGAGAGGTTGAAATACAGTCAAATCTTTCCCCACCACCCTGACTTGAAATGAATGCCCCCTGACGGAATAATGCAAGGGCTCAACTAATCCTAGTTGTTTGAAAGTCATACTTAAAAAAAAAAATCCAAATATTTCAGTTCTCTCTTTTTTGAAATATGTGGAAGACATATTAATCTGATATAATATATCCAGGCATTTTAAAAGCAGAGGCGATCACATCCAATTAGGAAGAGAATGACAAGCAGTTAAGAACAATAAAAGGGATCACATCATATTCAGAATCCAGTCGTCAAATGGTCTGATACAGGATTTATTATTATTATTATTATTATTTATTTATATAGCACCATCAATGTACATGGTGCTGTACAGATAACACAGTACATAGCAAGACCCTGCCGCATAGGCTTACAATCTAATAAGTTGTAGTTAACAATAAAGAGGGAAGGAGAATGCAAACAGGCACAGGGAAGTGTAAACAGGCACCGGGTAGGGTAAAGCTAATAGTATAGAGTCAGAACAAACTCAATATTTGAAGGCTATAGGGAAAAGAAAAGTTTTTAGCTGAGTTTTAAAAGCAGTGATTGAGTTTGTAGTTCTCAAGTGTTCTGGAAGAGCGTTCCAGGCGTAAGGGGCAGCAGAAGAAAAAGGACGAAGCCGAGTAAGGGAAGTGGAGGTCCTTGGGCAGGCGAGAAGCATGGCATCAGAGGAGCGGAGAGCCCGGGCGGGGCGATAGTGTGAGATGAGAGAGGAGAGATAGGGAGGAGCTAGACCGTGAAGAGCCTTGAAGGTCAGCAGGAGAAGTTTATATTGGATTCTGGAGTGAATTGGAAGCCAATGAAGAGATTTCAGAAGTGGAGTGACATGGTCAGAGCGGCTGCAATCCCATGCTTAGGGTGACCATATGAAAAAGAGGACAGGGCTCCTGTATCTTTAACAGTTGCACAGAAAAGGGAATTTCAGCAGGTGTCATTTGTGTATATGCAGAACCTGGTGAAATTCCCTCTTCATCACAACAGTTAAAGCTGCAGGAGCTATCCTAGAGTGACAAGATTTAAAAGAGGGCAGGGCACCTGCAGCTTTAACTGTTGTGATGAAGAGGAAATTTCACCAGGTTCCCCCTATATACAAATGACATCTGCTGAAATTTCCTTTTCAATACAACTGTTAAAGATACAGGAGCCCTGTCCTCCTTTTCATATGGTCACCCTACCCATGCATGTCTACTGGTAAATAGGCAGTGGAAGATACTCCCACATGTGTGTATAAATCTGCAGCCCTAATAAATGCAAAATAATTTGAACATAGTCTATATCTATCTGTTTGGTGCCACAGTCTTTAGCTAGCTACCTTACATAGGATGTCGTTTTCAACAATTACAACTCCCATCTGCCCTGGACTGCATAGCCAAGGTAAACACATCTTGAGGGCTGCAAGTTGTCCACCCCTGAGTAGAACCACTGGGTGAAAAAAAGGTGGTGCTGATTCCCAAATGAGCGATGGACATTTTTGCTACAGTTAACAAATTCCTTACCGCTGCCACCTCAGTTCCTTCAACAAGTCCATGCCGATAATTTAGTAATTTAGTAATATGTGCAAAGCATCTGACTGTATAGTATACTCTGTGATTTATTCTAGAATATGATCCACTTTCCACTTTCTCCCCCACATCCCCCCACTGCAAAATGTCTATTGTCTGAACCCCAAAGCCCTATTATTATTATTATTATTATTATTATTATTATTATTATTATTATTATTATGCCCATTAGCCGAGCCTCTCAGAGCACGCACAATTAAAACCATAAAATACAAATGAAATACAAAAAATCAAATACAAAATAAAATACAAAAAAAATCAAATAAATTTAGAACGTTAAAAGTTTTTTTTTTTTAAAAAAAGGCAATATAAAACCTGATAAGTTAAAATCCAAGCCTGTGTGAAAAGGTATGTTTTCAGGAGGCGTTTAAAGGATGTTACATTTTGCACGTCCCGCATGAGGGAGGGTTCAGCCTGTCTCATAAGGAAGGTGCTCTGATCCTTGGAACATTTTCATTGATCTTTTCTGCACTTTCTCCAGGTCTACTGTCCTTTTGCGGATTGGGAGGGGGTGTTTGCAAGAGGGTGACCAGAATACTGTATTTGGTCACGCATGTGTTGGCATTTTTGCATCAACAGATTCAATCGGGGTGTGCCTGTTGTTTTTTGCACTCGCACACCCTCGCCGCCAACAGCCATTCCTTGTGAATTTTCTGTGAACGTAGCTCAGTGACCTGACCATCCTACACTAAGATGCTCTCATTCTGACTAAAGTTTCACTGTTTATAAGATATGTTTGACAAGGGAACATGACTTGCTGCTAGCTATCTTAAATGCTACGTGGCTGCAGATGACTCAAGCACATGGTAGATAAGAGATGTATCACGGAGAGAGCAGGAGTATCAACTTTCTTGGCTGCAAGTCCTGGCTTATTTTGGCCCATACCTGATTTGCATCGGTTAGTGTTATATGCAAACATTGGTTTGCACATAACACTAACCCATGGTTTATTTAACCCATTGTTTGTTGCTCTACCCAGGGTTTGTCCAGCAACAATCGAACGGACTGTGGGTTGTTTGTTTCCTTCCTCCTTTGCCCGCTCCCTTGCTGTATTCTAGATATCTTTGAAGCACCGTACTACCGGCATGCAGAGTGGCTAGTTTGCTTTTACCCTTCCTGCCTCCCGCCTCCAAAGCCAGGGGAAACAACCACGAACAACTCATGGTTCTGGGTTCACACACAGCCACAACTTATGCTTTAAATGATCCAGAGGTCCCAACCCAACAGCAAACTACGAGTTCTCATTCTGGGTTGTTTGTGGTTAACAGTCCATGGTTAGTATGTCTGCATTCACACATCACGACTACCCAGAATTCAACAACCAATACTATATGGCTTAACATTATTTGCGAACCAGGGCAGGATCTACACTGCTACTTTATAACGGTATTGAAGTGCGCTGAGCAATTGTTGGGGCCCATGACATATTCCATATGCCGTTTTCAAACCACTTCCACAGCGTTACATCTTGCTTAGTGAAGAACCGGCTCAGGATATTCTCTTATATATTTGATATACTGGTCATAGCGACAGCCTTCAAACCTGATGTTTAGAAAGAGGCTCATTTTAGGTCTGTGGCAACACTCCTGTTTCAGGGCTATTGGTAGGCTTCAGCTCTGCCCCTGAATGTATTCCCCAGCGCCCTGAGTGGCCATCGCTGCAAAATAGAAGCTTTCCTCTGCTCAAGTTAATTGCCATGCCTGGGGGGGGGGGGACGGGACAGGACGACAATATTCAAGGGCAATTGCAGCTAGGGAGGAAATAAATAATTCTCTCCTCCCCTTATGCTCCAATGCCCCCTTAAAAAAACCTCCCCTTCATGGCAATTAAGATTAAGGGACAGGGGAAACTTTTCCCATTGGTTTGAGATGATCTGAGGCAGGCAGGGTGCAAATTAACTAAAGAATTTATTTTACTTGAGATAATTTGGATGAGCAGTTGTGGGGTGGGGGATGGCTTTGTCTGCTGTGAAATTTAAATACATCCCAGTAATTATTTCTAAATGTGCATATGTATTTATTATTTATTTTTTATTTATTTATTTATTTATTACATTTCTACACCGCCCAATAGCCGAAGCTCTCTGGGCGGTTCGCAAAAATTAAAACCATAGTAAGACAACCAACAGGTTAAAAGCACAAATACAAAATACAATATAAAAAGCACAACCAGAATAAAAACCATGCAGCAAAATTAATATAAAATTAAAATACAGACTTAAAACAGTAAAATTTAAATTTAAGTTAAAATTAAATGTTAAAATACTGGGAGAATAAAAAGGTCTTCAACTGGCGACGAAAGGAGTACAGTGTAGGCGCCAGGCGGACCTCTCTGGGGAGCTCGTTCCACAACCGGGGTGCCACAGCGGAGAAAGCCCTCCTCCTAGTAGCCACCTGCCTCACTTCCTTCGGCAGGGGCTCACGGAGAAAGGCCCCTGTAGATGATCTTAAGGTCCGGGCAGGTACATATGGGAGGAGGCGTTCCTTCAAATAACTTGGCCCCAAACCGTTTAGGGCTTTAAATGTCAATACCAGTAAAGTATTAAATGCAGATTTTATGCAAATTTGTGCCCTATGGGCCTGGGCCCTGAATCTTTCATGTGCCTAGTAACACCTCTGACCTGTGTCTAAGTGAAGCCTGTTTAGCAAGTGATAACACAGCTTATCTCTATGAAACAAAGTTTCCCCTATTGATTTCTGCAGATGACAGCTTTTAAAAGCACAGAGGCAGGGCAGGCTGCTTCCTCTCTCTGATTAGCATCACTTGTTGGTAGTATTATGTAGTTTGCTCTTATGGGTGTTTGCACACAAGTAAGCCCCAGTTAGTTCAATAGGTTTATTTCCAAGAAAATGCTTACAGGATGACATCCAGGTAGCTCGGTCCCATTCTCAAATATACCCCTCAGTTGATCAGCAGGACCTACTGCCAGGTAAGTATGCATAGGCAGCTTTATATTAAAAATAATAGTCTGGTCGCCTAAGGTGACCAGGAATTCCATGGAGGCGAGTGCATGGAATTCCATACGGATGGTGGAGTAGGCTGAGGAAGCAAGGGTTGTTCTATCCCTTCTCCTCCAGCCTACCTGGGTATGCTAGCCACAGAGGAAGGAACATAAGACTCAATTTGGACCCCATTTTGATGATTCAGAAAGCAGCCAGATTCAGCTTGGAGCACTGCAGAGGCCGCCTGATTTTATCCAAATCGAAATCTTCCTTTAGGAAAACTTCAGCTCTATCACTCCCCACTGGCTATCATTGGGAAATCAACAAATGACCATGACATTATATATATTTTTGACAGATTTCAATGAATTGTTCAGGCATTGTAGCCCTTCTGAGAGGGCAAATACTGATAATTTTAAGGCAAATAGGTTCTTCGTTTTTTGTGCAAGAAAAGCCTTTACACTTTCAACTTTGGAAAAGTTCAAAAAGGGAATCACATACTTCCCTATAGTGGGTGGTTGTTGTTTTGGTGGTGGTGGGGATGGGATTTCTATGAAAATTTCATGTCATACAGATGCCACTATGGAAGAAGCCTGCAATATTTCTGAAGGATAGGTGCAGAGGTATTTGTACACCGTGCCTTTAAAGCTGATTTTAGGATGGGAACTTTAAAACGGATTTGTTTCCCTCTGCCCTCACTGTCCATTTTGTAGGCAATTTGTATGCAAATATTTTAGAGGTGTCCCTAAATAAATGTCCCTGTACAATTTCTGAAGTTTAGCTATAAGGGCTAGGGAGTTTTGGTGAATGAAAAACAGTACTGGGGGGTTGTTTAATTTCTGTTTAGTTGACAGCATCAAAGTCACAGAAATTTTAAATGCTTCATTCTTGATGGAGCAGATAGATGGCACTTTCTAGAGATAAATATATATGAAAATGTATGTTGTAGAGCTTGTGTACATTATAAAATGCAGAAAGAGTCGTTAAAAATTGCAGCATTTTTTAAAAAAGGAATTCCCTCCATCCCTTTGTGAGCAATTTACTCTGTAGTTTGTTGTATGACTGTTTTACACAAATACGCACACTCAGTCCTTGGAGCAAAGATAAAAGCCTAATTGCTTGTAGTGGAGGCTGGTGGCTCCAATGTCAGTAGGCCTGTGAATCCGCTCTAGGTTTCAGGCAGAATTCTAAAGGAGCTCTCCAAGGTGCTCAACCCTCTCCCCAAAACTGCATCCTTAAGATGATATAGAGATGGAGGGAGATTTGCAAACATTTGAAATGGGTTCTGACATGTGGTGTGATGGTTCAGTGCTCCTAGGGTTAGTAGGAAAAAGAAAGTAGCTGAAAACAGTGAAAAGCTGTGAAAGTATAAAATCCAGCTGTTAACGCATCTCAGGACACTGACATCTTGACTACAATATCCAGCCCTTTTCCCCCTCCTGCTTTTTCCCCTGTAATGCTTTGCCTGGTGAAGAGATCTGGAAATTTGTGTGTGATTTTGACTTGGTCTAATAAAGGTGTGGCACTATATGGGTTTTGGAATTTTTCTTATGTCCAACACTGGCTGTTGTTTTTCTTTTTGTATCTGTGACCCTCTGAATTTCTCTCATGAAGCTTCAGGTGGCCTCTGAGTTGCTTGGGAGAATTTTTTTTGTGGGGAGTGGGGGGCAATTTATTTGAGAAAAAATCCCTAGTCTGCTCTGTTTGGTTCAGGATTTCTGTATCTGATGCACACCCATAATGGAACTGCAGGAGGAGTGGAGTGGGACAGTGATGTGTGTCTTCTCCATCACCCTGCTTGGTAAAAGTATTTTTCCCCTTTAGCCTGTTAAGGTTGGAGGTTCCCTTGGTCCACAACCAGCATTGAAAGCAGACCCTACCATTAGCCAGTGTGAAGTGTCTGTCTCAGGCAGCAAAAGCTGTTGGCCTCAGGTGTAATGGCAGAAGCTACTGCAGATCCAACTGCGAGTCCCATCAGCTTCTGGGCATGCACTGGGGAGGGGGTGCCATTTTGCCCATCACCTCGGGGAGCAAGATGTCTAGGTCCAGCCCTGATGGAAATTCAGGCTACTAGCCAGGGACATTGCTAGGCCTGGACTCACAGAGTCTTGGCTTGGACCTATTCCACAGAGATTTCCTCCCTGCATGGAAATTATGCATTAAAAAAAACCCCGTTGGTTTGTGACGATCTGGGACACGGTGCAAATGAATGGAAACTCTTTTATTCGAGATTATTTGGATGAGGAATTCATTCGGTGGCTGTGTCTCCTGTGAAATTTAAATAAATCCTAGAAATCATGTCTAAATGAGCATAGGCTGGTTTTATGTAAATCTGTGTCCTGTGGACCTGGGCCCAGAACTTATTAAAGGCTTAACGACACCCCTGCAACTAGCCTCTCAGCCGGGTTTCTTTCTTTCTTTGCACACCCTTGTGCTTCTCTTTCCCACTCACTGCATTTCTTATGCCTGCTGTCTCTTTCCTCTGTCCCCGTGTTGGACCGCGTGTAGGAAACATAACGCCCGTCAAATAGCACCGCCAGCTCTGGACCACGGGGCACAAGTGTGGGTCCCACGGTCTGGGAGGGCCCCCAAATGCCCCCATCCCGCCCTGACAAGTGGCCATGCCGTGGCGGTGGCCACCATGATGCAGGAAATGTGTCTTGCTGCAAGGGACAGACGTACGATGGGTTCCTTCTTGGGTGCAAGGAAGGGGATCCAGATGGTGTTAGCATAGGCGTGCGCAGCACATTTCATTACGGGGCGCACCCAGGGATTTTTTCTTCATTAAAGGAGAACATTTATTGAATACGCAATCATAAAAGACGTTATTTTTATTCATTTATTTATTAAACGCTGTAGACACTAATGCCCTCCTCCGCATTCAGTTTGCCTGGCCGTGGGGTGGTGGTCGTGGTTTACCATACGTACCATACCTCTTTATTGCGATCCATAGATCCATGAAAAAACAAGAATCAAACATGAAATCATACAGTTTGATTCTTGTTTTTTCATGGATCTATGGATCACAATAAAGAAGTATGGTATGGTTTACAAGTGCGTGTGTGTGTGTGTGGGGGGGAATAAGGAGACTCTCCTCAAGCCCCACTCACTGGAGGAGAGGCTTATGAGGCAATATTAGCCTTTGGGGACCCTCCTTCCTGGCCTCTTTGAAGCGTGGCTCCTGGCAGAGAAGCTCCCAGCAGAGTGATTCATTTTCACTCCTGGTGTTGGGAGCTGTGGTGCACTGTTGGGGTGGGGGTGGCAACAGAGCAGCCGGAGGGCAGCTGGAGGACCGTTCCTGCTGCGTCTGGATCCCCTTCTGGATCCCTAATCAGTGGCCACCTCAATTTGACACTTATTGCTTCAGGTGCGTTAGGATGTGCCTGGGCACACCTGGCACACCCCTTGCGCACGCCTATGGATGTTAGGAACAAACACCCGCAGGTAAGAAGCACCCTGGTGTAGCAGAAAGGGCTGGAGGAAGAGGGGGGGGATTTTTCAGTTGGAACCCAATACTGTTTGGGCAGAGGTGGTTCAACTCCCAGCACCTCCAGGTAGGACTGGAAAAATTCCCTGGAAAGTAGCTGCCAGTCAGTGTTGACACTACTGGGCCAGGTGGACCAATGGTCTGACTCAGAATAAGGGAGCTTCCTATGAGCCTATGGGTGGAAAAGTAAGGAGTCACTTCATGAAATTCACAAGCCGCCTTCCCAATTTTATAAAAGCCTTCTTAAAAACAACTCAGAGAAACAGGGTCCCCTTTGGCCTCTCTACGTTGAATGCAGCTCTGAAGCGGCCCTCGGTGTGATGTGGGAAAGGCACTCTGCACATGTTCAGAGAATGCCTTTCCTTTACAGAGCTGGATCGGACACATGGCCTGGCAGTGGCTCCATATATGGCAGCTTCCTGTGGCTGGAAAGACAAGGAGCGCCTTCAATGAAGTTTACAAGCCTGCCCCAGAGTCCCCCCTTACCAATTTGATCCAAATCACGTGTCGGTGATGACCTCTGAAAACAATCACTAAGAGAACCGGGGCCTCCCTAACTCCAGCATAGTTCTGAAACGGCCCTGGGGATACGGGCACTCTGCCCATGTTCAGGGAAAGTCTTTCCTTGAGGACACCAAGGGAGGGTGACGCGTGTTCTGGGGTTCCCTTCCCCCGCTCCCCTCCCCTCGGCTTCCACGCGATTGGCCTGGCGCAGCGTCCCTCCGCGCCCGCTCGGGATGCGCGTGTGCGGCCAGCCCTCCCCGCGTCCTCCGGCGGCGCCTCCGCGCGCGGGTGATTGACAAGGCGAGACGGGTTGCGGGAGAGGCGGCGGGGGGCCCGATCCCGGGAGGCCCGATCCTGCGTCCACGGCTCCGTCCAGGCCGAGCGCCGCCGCCGCCGTGTGAACGCTCCACCGCGGGGTTGGCGCGCGCCCCGCCCCGACCCCTCCCCGCCAGGAGGCGCCGCCGCTGCTCCTCCGCGCCGGGAGACCCCGCACGCACCGAGGGTCGCGCGGAGGCGGCTCGACAGCCAGCCCGCCAGCCCGGCCGGCCGAGCGCGGAGGGCGAGCCGCGCACGACGAGCCGGCTCCGGTGCGGTCTGGCGCGGTGGGGGCGGCGGGGAGGGGGCGGCCGCGGCGCCGCTGCCGCCGCCGCCGCTGCTGCTGCCTGGGGGGAGCGGGTCGGCGGCGGCAGCGGCGGCGGCAGCAGCAGCAGCAGCAGCGGCGGCGGCGGCTCCTCCATCCCCCTGATCCGGGAGGAGGACGAGGACGAGGACGAGGCGGCCGAGGGGCGAGCGATGGATGAGGCCGCCGCGCGGGCGGACGACGACCAGCCGCCGCCGCCGCCGCTGCTCCTGTCGCCGCCGCCGCCGCCTCCCTTGCCGCCGCCGCCGCCGCTGAGCCTGCAGAAAGCGCTGCAGCAGTGCGAGCTGGTCCAGAACATGATCGAGATCAGCATCTCCAACCTGGAAGGGCTGCGCACCAAATGCGCCACCTCCAACGACCTCACGCAGAAGGAGATCCGCACCTTGGAGGTACCTGGGGCGTCCGGGGGGGGGGGGGGTTCGGCATTGACGGGGGAGGGGGGGGGCGTCGAGTTGGCTGCGTGTTACAGAGGGGCGCCGGACGGGGTAGAAGGAGCGATGGAGATTCCCCCCCATCCACCCTCTCTCTGCGTGTGTCTCTCAGCTCGCTCTTTCAGCCGGACCCTCGACGGCTGGGCCACCCAGGGGCGCGCGGGGCAACCGGGGTGGGAGTGGGGGGTGTTTCTCTCTCTCTCTCTGTGTGTGTGTGTGTTTAGGAAAGGCTGAGAGCTCCGCGGAGGCCGCGCTCTCTTTTTAGTGGAGGGGGGTGGGCGGGCGGAATGCCAACATCCCAACCCCCCTCCTTGCGTCCCCCTGCCTGTGTTTAGGGCCACGATCTCCCTCGCTGCCACCCAGGGTTTTTCCTCCTTGTCCGCTTCTGGCAGCCCGTTCGCTCCTCCTCTCTACCGGCTGCCCCCCCTCCATGCGAAAGAGGAGGAGGCCAAACGGAGGGAGAGAGAGAGAGAGAGAGAGAGAGAGAGAGAGAGAGAGAGAGAGAGACTCCCCGCCGTCGTGGTAATTCCTAAAGGCCGCCTTTGCAGGGGGAGTTAAAAATAAACTCGTCTCTGTGGACTCTTCCTCCCCCCCCCTCTCCCGTGGAGGTGGGGGTGGGGGGTGGAAGGATAAAATAGAAAAGGATGGTGGTGTTGGTGAAGGAAGGCACCAGAGAGACAACCGAGAAAGAAAAGTCTCCTAATTGGATGGGGGACCCTCTGTGTGTGTCTTCCTCGGGGTTGTGCTGTGGTAATGACAGCCCTGTTGGGAACAGAAGAAAAAAAAAAGTGAGGCTATGTGGGGGTGGGATTTGCCACGCGTGGTTGAGATCGGGGAACCGCGGTGGCGTTGAGAAGAACCAGATACACGTGCTCAGCACGCATGAGCCAGGCGACATGCGATGTTTTGACCTGCAGGCCTAAATCTCGCTCTACCACTTCCTTTCTTCCTTTCCGGCAACGGACATAGCTGCCTGGCCTTGCACAGATTCGGATATTTGCGAAGGTCGCGTAGGGTCAGGAGGAGGGTGCAACCCATCTCCACAACCAAGGAAAACAAACCTGTGACAACCACTCCCCCCCCCCCCGCCAAAAACACACACACACACCCCTGGCCTTTCGGTCCACCCAGCAACATCTCTAGATGGTCTCCAGATTGGCTCATTGCTTGGTGCTGGCTTCAAGGTGGCGTGTTGTTGTTGTTTTAGTGGGACTGGGCATTGTCCAAGATGCCATCAGTGCTCCTTGCTCCACTCCACTGTCACGGTTGCCCACTTGTTCTGCCTTTCCCTCTGGGCCCAAATCTACAGGACCGGCCAGAGTGAGACCATGAGTCCAAGGGTTACCTCCAGGTTTTGGAGAGCTTTTGGGCAAGACCCCCTCAGTGGACTCTCTCCCTCCCTCTCCACCCTGGTCGCCAGCTGATCTTCCTCCTCCTCCTCCTCCTCCTCCTCCTCCTCCTCCTCCTTCTCCTCCTCCTCCTCCTTCTCATCCCTGCTCCCACTCTTGCTTACTTGGTAGCTAGAGAAAGGCAAGGAGTGAGCAGGCCCGGGCCTCTCCTGATCCTCCTTCTCACCCCCACTTTCAGATCTGCCAGAATGACAGGCAGGTGAATGAGCAGGTTGCAATGGCGAAGGGGAAGAGCAACTCCAGGGGGCTCTTGACATGGGCCCGCCAGCTGGGAGTTGGGCCCTTAGCCAATGCCCGGCCATGCCTACTCTTGACGCCAGCCCAGCTCTAGCTCCTCATCTCGGAGAACGCAAGGGAAGAGGCAGTAACAGCTCCGAGGAGGAGCAGCAGTTTCAGGAAGAGTCAAGTGTGTCCCACCTGCAAGGATTGGGCCTTGATATGCCCCCCACGGATGCTGATCCCGGATGTCGGACCTGCTCCTGTTCTAAGCCCAGTTCCTGCAAACTCCCCTGGAGTTGCCAGGCCTTGCGCCTTCGCGAGCTGCTGCGAAGTGTTCCAAGTGTGAAAACCAGTTGTGGCTCTCTTCTGCTGTGGCAGCTGGTGCTGCAGAATCCCCCCCCACCCCTTCTCTGCAACTCCTAAAGGTGCAGGTGCATGCTCACAGATCGGTGGCTGGAGTTTGTAGGAAAGTCCGTAGACGAGACCTGCATTTTTCGAATTCTTGGCCTATGCGGCTTTCCCCCCAGCATGCATTTCCCTGCTTTGTACTCTATACGTTTCTTGTGGCAAACACCTGTACAGCATTTGTGTAACCTGGCGGCTATGTAAATACATGAAGCACCTTCCGAGATCTGTTTTTGTTTTGGATTTTTTGGGGGGTGAAGGTGCCCACTGGCTTAGATAGCTTTTAAAAAGCAGCTGTTGGGTTCATGAGAGCTGAGTGGAACTTCCATCTTCAGGGGCAGACAGTGTCTGAACACCGGACACCGTGACAAACAATAGGGGAAGATGGTTGCATCTATCTGGATTTGTCCCGTTCTCTGGTACTTCGAGGCTCTCAGGGGAAGCTGGTAGCAAGACCAAGGCAGGAAGAAAGTGAGATCTTGGATAGCTCCATGTAGGGCTCGATGGATGGAATTCTCCACTACTAGAGCAATAGGAGGGTGTTGTCTCAACAGGGAGCGAAAGCCAACTGACATCTTATGTAGGGTGATAAGACCGATAGTATAGTCAATTTCACCCCCTCTTGGAGAAGAAGACTGAGTTGCTAAAGGCCCCTTACTTGATTCTGTAGCCAGAGATTTCTGTGAGGCTGGGGAGATGGAGGTTCTGCCAGGGCCTCATCCATGAGGGCAAGGCTGTGTCCTCTGACCAGGAGGGCCCTGAATATGGCACTAATCCTCCTACCCCTGAGGAAGTAGCCTGTTCCTCATCCGAATCCTCTGCTGAACACTGGTAAACCTGAGGGCCGGAGGTCATGACAGGGTGCTATGGGAGGCAGAATGCTCAATTAGTTGGATCCTCAGTCTGATCCAGCTGGGTTCGTATAACTGGATGATCCTACAGTCACCTTCTTTCTCCTCCTTCTTTAATATAACTTCTGATGTAAGTGGGCTATGTTGTATATTCCTTAGTAGAGTTGCTGGTTGACAAAACTGTGGCTTAAATAAATACTCACCCCCACCTTTCTTCCATCGTGGAACTTAAGGGGATATTCATAGGATTCCCTCTCCAGGCACTAACCGATCCCAGATCTGTTTATGTTCAGCAAGATTGCTGAAACATGTGTCTTTTTGTCAGAGAAGGTATTCATCTGTGTATCCCACAATATAGTGCATTCTTTCTAGGCTTGATCTGTGGTATTCCCAGGTAAAAAAAAGCATCATGGGTATTGGGATTGGAAGAACACTGTCTGAGGGCCATTTGGCCACATTACTCAGAAGTAAATTCAGGTTTGCTACTTTCTTAGGGTGACCATATGAAAAGGAGGACAGGGCTCTTGTATCTTTAATGGTGGTATAGAAAAGGGCATTTCAGCAGGTGTCATTTGTATGCATGCAGCACCTCATGAAATTCCCCCTTCATCACAACAGTTAAAGCTGCAGGAGCCCTGCCCTCTTGACCAGATACAAAAGAGGTCAGGGCTCCTGCAGCTTTACCTGTTGAGATGAAGAGCCTTGCTCATCTATCCCTTGCTCTTTCTCTCCCACTCACCCCTAGACAGGTGCCTACTCTTGACACCAGCCCTGAGACCAAGGGCCCACCTAGCCTCCTAGCCTGTTTCCCATATGCAAATGGAGAGGGAGCCTAGCTCAGTGGTAAAGCAACTGCTTTGCATGTAGAAGGTCACAGGTTCAATTCCCAGCGTCACCAGTTAAAATCACCTAGTGATTTCCGGAGACCTGTTGCTAGCCAAAGTAGACAGAGACAAAGCAGACGAAGACCCTTTTCAGGCAACGTGTTAAGCCATGGTGGTTAAGTATTTTGAGCTAAACATGATGAGACGAGACATGTGTTCAGCATGTTGTGTGAACCATTCCTAACCATGGTGGCTACATAACCACGGTTTAAACGCATTCGCTAACCCCTTGCTGCAAAAGGGTTCGCAGCCTAACCATGGCTTAGCGTGTTGTCTGAAGAGGCCCAAAGTAGGCTAGAGGGACCAATGGTTTCACCTAGTAGATGATAGCTACCTATATGTTCCAATGGTCACTAGCCAGATGCTTTCAGGGTGTTCACAAGCAAGTCATGAAGGCAACCCTTTCTCTACGGCAGGAGGGCTGAAACTCTTTCAGCCTGACTGCCGAATTCCAGTTTGGAGAATCCCTTAGAGCCTGCATTCCTGGAGGCAGGGGCATTTAGAAGCCTACCCAGAGTGGGTGAAAATCCTCCAAACTAGGAATTTGGGACCATTAATGCAACATTTGCACATTTTGAAGTTTTGAACTGCACAAATGTTCTTTCGGAGCTGCACATTTTGTGTGTGTGTTTATCTGGCTGCAAATGAAACAAAAGCCTTGTCCATGGATAGTGGTACATGGATTTGGTGTCTTTTTTGGAGAAGAAAGAGCTGAGGACTTACATCTTTTTTCTCTTTTGTAATATTTGTTTTACTTATTTACACACACAGACACACACACACATAGAGCAAGTAGGCAAACAGCATGTACACTCCTAACCAACAGCTGTCCCTGGCTTAAGATCTCAGGATGTGATTGTGGGAAAAGCAAAGGATTGTCAGTGTTCACAGTCCTTTGTGAACTGTAAGCAAAAACATGCTTGAGAGGGAAACCACTAATTTATTGTGGACAAGATGGCTTTTTAAAAACATTGCCATTAAAAAATAATAATAATGAAAAAAAATCAAGGCCAGCTAAGAATCTGGGGGTTAAATAGATAAACTAAGCAGCCTTGACTTTTGAAGGGAAAACATATATCGTGTCATTGGCTTTATCAACGCAAAACATGCACCCAAGCTCGCAAATCTTCCCCTTGCAAATAGAAATTGCTGTCAGAAAGCTGCGTTAGCGGCTTAAAGTGGTGGGGAGAGGTGGAACATTCTCCTTTCTTGGGTGTTTGCAGGCATTTTTAACTTAAAAATTGGACAAGTGGTAGTTTTGGCAGAGGGACTGGCGTGTGTTCGTGGCAAAGATGTAATTGCAGCTATCATTCAGTTCAGTTCAATTAAAATATTTATAAGCTGCTTTTTTTCTCTCTCTTTAGGGCCAAGCCTTAAAAGAAAGAAAAGAAGAAAAAAGAGGGGAAAGCCCTTAAGTGACATATAAAGATAGGAGATCAGAGTTGTACACTTATTAAGAGGAGGGCTACTGTGAATAACACAAGCTATTCATAGTCTTAAGGAAGAGCTGCAGTGTAGAGATTCAAGGCCTTCTTAAAGCCCTGCACTGAAGGGTCAAAATCAACAGGAAGGAAGTTTCAGAACTATCGGGGCCACCGCCCTACCCTGTGCCTGTTTACCCTACCCAGTGCCTGTTTGCATTCTCTTCCCCTCCTTATTGCTTTACTATGATTTTATTAGAATGTAAGCCTATGCGGCAGGGTCCTGCTATTTACTGTTTTACTCTGTACAGCACCATGTACATTGATGGTGCTATATAAATAATAATAATAATAATAATAATAATAATAATAATAATCCACACCAAGCAGGATATTCCACTATGAAAGTGGTATACAAAAATGGCATTGCAGGTCCAGTCTTTCATCCAGGTTTTGCACCAATTGAAGTTTCTGAGCCACCTTTCAAGGCAGCCCCACAGAAAGAGCTTTGTAGTAGTCAGGTTAGAGCATGGGTAATGGAGGCCAAGGTCACCACTGATGTCCACCTGCAGCCTTCCATAACCTAGCTCCTCCAACAGATTGTTTTTGTACTTTTACAGACCTTGAGGGCCCCCCAAGCCTGCTGATACTTCTCTTATATGCATGGATGGTACCATTTTGGCTCCATAAGCACCGGCACGGATACCCAAACATCAAAAATAGAGGGAACAAGTGGAGCCTTGTGGCTTGTATATTGTTGGACCCTTCAAAGATCTCCCCAGCGTGTGTGTAGGCTGCCCAGAGTGGGAAAGCATCCATATCTGTGCAGGGGTAGCTTTGAAGACATGGAGCGGGCCAGGGGTCAGCATCCTATGATGCTTTGTGAGCGCTTTGGCTGTTATTTTATGGGATCTTTGGCACGAAGGGAACTTATGGGTGTCCTGATCCATCCATAGGAAGTACCCATGAAGCAAAGCAGGCTGCTAGTTTCAGCACCATGGAAAGCTCCAAGTAAGCTACTTGCTTTGATGAAGACGAACCCAACGAAGGCCTTATGGGTTTCCCCATCCAGTTTACCACTCCCAAATTCTACCCTGAAGGACTGTGATTCCTTAAAGGGCCATTTCCCTGGCCTGAAGGCAAGCCTCCTCCACTACCTCGGGAAGGGGGAGTTCTGAAGGTTCCCACAACACATAAGCAACATTTTGTTTAAGGCCTCCACTGGTTCCCTCTATTTCTGACATCAGTGATGATGCTGTTGTAGCTTTTGCTTTCAGCAGCTTCCTGCCTAGCAGGCAGGTGGAACAGGAAGTGTGGTGTAGTGGCTAAAGTGTCGGACTGGGAGTTGGGAGATCCGGGTTCTAGTCCCCCGTACTTATATAGTATTCATATTATATTTTGATTGTAGCTCCTGATGAAAGATCCTGGTATCCGAAACATTGAGCTTTTAGAGGTGTTCTTTTTTAAATTAAAGTTTTATCTTTGAACAATACCATTCAAGAGTCATCATCCTTCACAGCACCAGAGCCAGTCTCTCTTCTCACACTGCTTAGAGGTGCTTTTCCTCCTTTTTTCATTTATTTATTTATTTATTTATTACATTTCTATACCGCCCAATAGCCGGAGCTCTCTGGGCAGTTCACAAAAATTAAAAACATTCAAAGTATAAAACAACAGTATAAAACCATAATATAAAATACAATATAAAAGCTCAACCAGATAAAAACAGCAGCAATGCAAAATTACAAATTTAAAACACCAAGTTAAAATTTATTTATAGACTGTTAAAGTGCTGGGAGAATAAAAAGGTCTTCACCTGGCATTTAAAAGCATATCATGTAGGTGCCAAGCGAACCTCCTTAGGGAGCTCATTCCACAGCCGGGGTGCCACAGGAGAGGAAGGCCTCCTCCTGGTAGCCACCTGCCTCACTTCCTTTGGCAGGGGCTCGCAGAGAAGGACCCCTGAGGATGACCTTAGGGTCCGGGCAGGTACATATGGGACGAGGTATTCCTTCTATTCGCCACTCAGCCATGGAAACCCACTAGGTGACTTTGGGCCAGTCACAGGCTCTCAGCCCAACCTACCTCACAGGGTTGTTTGTGAGGATAAAGTGGAGAGAATGAGGATTATGTACGCCGCCTTGGGTTCCTTGGAGGAAAAAAGGCAGGATAAAAATGCAATAAATGAAGAAATAAATACCTGACTTGACAGGCTTGGGAGGAAGACATCCATGAGAGACCCGGCTTGGATTTGGTAGGCTTTTGACCTCTAGCCCTAACTTCAGGATCAGCAATCAGGAGCAGTTCCCCAGCTGGTGGTGTAACAGTCCCTGATTCAGGTAGCTCACGCCCCTCTGCCTCGCAACCTGAAACCAGGCCCAGCCAGTTCCACCACTCTCACCAGCTGGCATTTGATGCAGAGAATTTCCCACGCAGGTCTCAGTGAAACCCATAACAGGAATCCTCAAAAGCGTGTCGCTCGTAGAGGCAGTTCCAAAGCACGTTGCTAGTAGCTGCAGTTGATGTGGCTCGTCACCAGGTTGCTGAACAAAACTGGTGTGCTACATTTTATGCACAGGTGATTGTTTCCTTGATCGCTTCACCCTCGTGCTGTTGGTTTTGTACCATGCGGTGATCATAGAATCATAGAATAGCAGAGTTGGAAGGGGCCTACAAGGCCATCGAATCCAACCCCCTGCTCAATGCAGGAATCCACCCTAAAGCATCCCTGACAGATGCTTGTCCAGCTGCCTCTTGAAGGCCTCTAGTGTGGGAGAGCCCACAACCTCCCTAGGTAACTGGTTCCATTGTCGTACTGCTCTAACAGTCAGGAAGTTTTTCCTGATGTCCAGCTGGAATCTGGCTTCCTTTAACTTGAGCCCGTTATTCCGTGTCCTGCACTCTGGGAGGATCGAGAAGAGATCCTGGCCCTCCTCTGTGTGACAACCTTTTAAGTATTTGAAGAGTGCTCTCATGTCTCCCCTCAATCTTCTCTTCTCCAGGCTAAACATGCCCGGTTCTTTCAGTCTCTCTTCATAGGGCTTTGTTTCCAGACCCCTGATCATCCTGGTTGCCCTCCTCTGAACACGCTTCAGCTTGTCTGGATATTAGTGGAAAGCATTGTTTGTACCGCCGTGAGTGACTGGCGCTGATAGAGCTTTGCTTTTAGGTCCTCTGTTGCTGCCCATGTGTTGAGGATGTTTTATGATGTCCCCAGTCGCGCAGCTAGGGATGGATCTCAGGGCTGAAGCCCAGGAACATGCAGCTTGGGGGTCCCCCAGATGATCAGCCAGAGAGTGACCAATGAAGGGTACAGCAACAAATAGACTGGCTTGGGCATACTGGGGAAATACAAATTAATGCATCATCCCTCCTCCTCCTCCCTTAAAAAAATAGTCAGAGGGCAAGCACATGAATAGTTGCAGATGCTCATTTTATTATCCCTTTCTACAAAAAACAAAAGGAAAAATATAGATGCTTATTTGCAAGTAAATGTTTTTTGCATCAGGGCAGTACAAGCCAATACTGTTTTTATTCCCGTTGTCATGATGGTGCTAGTTCAAAGTGAGTTTAAAACATGAAACTGCATATGCTCAGAGTATTTCTTTTCATCGGGGTTGACAAGCAGGTGTGTGCGTGTTTTGCTGTAACGTTTCAGGAATGCAGAGGGACCTGTAAAGCATGGGACTGCAGTGAAAGATTGGGGGGAAGAAGAGAAATGTCAACGGTGTGCTTTGCAATGGAAGTAATATGCACATGGCTTCCCATAAGTGCCCCCCAATAAAGGGCTTTCAGATGGGTGCAATGCTATGCATGTTTAGACAGAAAAAAAGTCCTAGATCTCCCAGTATTCCCCAGCCTGCTGGTCATGGTAGTGCCTATGTGGCAAAAGTGGGAATGGGGGGAGAATCAATCTTGGTTTGCATTTCAACACAAACCATCCTAATTCCATCTTCCCAAAGGAAAACATGAACAGGAATGCAGTTATCCTTTGGTTTCTGCATCTCTCTGAATTTTGCCACATGGTTTTCCAAGCAAACGTTGTGTAAAAATGTGTACATTAGTGGAAATCATGTGCAAAAAAGAAAGAAAGGCATACATCCAGGGGAAATTGCTTGCGGAAAATGCCTACCTAGTGCCACATGTACAACAGTGCTTCTGAATGTTTATGCACACGGAAAGGTGCGTGCAAATCTAGACATGGTTTAAAAAATTGCAAACTGATGCAGTAATGGGATAGAACTCACATGTGCTCAGGGGGGAAATTCAAATGTTACAGGAAGTGGAAGAGACATATCCATCCATCTCTAGTGACACATAAGGCTCTGTCTCTCCATTATATAGAGAGAAATGCAAATGTTGGAAAGCTAACATTTATTATGCTGTAAATCTGCCTTGCAAATAGATGAGAAATGCCTTTTGGCCCATGGCTCAGCTAGGGAGGGGCAGGAGCTCAGTTGTAGCTCTGTGGTGGAGCGTATCTTTTGCATGCCCAAAAAATCCCAGGCTATATCCTTGAGATCAGGGCCAGCGCCAAGGGTCGGCATGATGGGGAACTTGCTGACGGCCCACAGCCCATCAGGGGCCCGTTGGCAAGACACCCCCCAAGTTGCACCTCCTCCTCCTTACCATTACAAGCTGCTTCTTCATCAGCCTCTTGCTCTGGCTCAAACAATGCTAGTGGTGAGGAGGAGGAGGAAGAGAAGTAGATGCCGAGCAAGCAAGTGGTAGCAATGATGAGAAAGACCCTCTCATTTAGAATGTCTCCTTCTGGCATGGTCAAGACACCTGCCCAGGCCCACATCCGAGCTGGAGCCCAAGGTCAAGAGCCTCCTGCAGTTGCTCCTCCTCATCACCACATGCCTCTCACTCTGGCCCTGATTGTACCACTCCTTTCACAGTGGGTTGCACAAGCATAATAAACATAAGAACATAAGAAGGACCCTTCTGGATCAGACCAAGGGTCCATCTAGTCCATCACTCTGTTCACACAGTGGCCAAGCAGCTGTCGACCAGGGACCCACAACAGGACATGGTGCAACAGCACCTTCCCACCCATATTCCCCAGCACCTGGTGCATATAGTCTTACTGCCTCGGATACTGGAGGTAGCCCATAACCATCAGGGCCAGCAGCCATTGAAAGCCTTCTCCAGGAATGTATCCAACCCCCTTTTAAAGCCATCCAAATTGGTGGACGTTACTACGTCTTGCGGTAGTGAATTCCATAACTCAACTATGCACTGTGTACTTAAATTATGGAATTCACTACCGCAAGATATAGCGGGCACCCTCTTCCGCAACTGAAAGGTTCCGCGCAGCTCCGCTAGCGCTGTTTGAGCTTGTGGAATGACGCTGTTGGATACTGGTCCAGGTGTGTTAAAATTATTTTGTTTAAATATACATTTATCCCGGTGCTTTCATGGGAGGAAGGTGCCACTCCAGCATGTATTGAATTAAAGCTAGTTGAAATGTTATAGCATGCCACTTGCTGTGTCCTGACGCTGTTAGATGTACTATATCCTGAGCTGAAAGGGCATTCTCCCTGAAATTTAGCTATCCAATGACACATTTACAGCAAGGTACTTCTCATCCTCCTAAGGCAGACTTCCAGATGTTTTGGACTTCATCTCGGTCCCAGGCAGCATGGCCAATGGGCAGAAATGTAGTCAAAAACATCTGGAGGGATATGAAAGGCTGTTTTAAGAAATCATAATACAGAGGACTTAGGCCTTGCTTGTTCGGTGATCCAGAGGACTTTGTACATCTAACAGGATGTCAGTAAACAAAGAGAAAAGAAATGCAAAAGCAGATCACACAAGTGTGGTGTTGGGCTGCCTGGGTTTTCAAGTACATCTCCACAACCACAGAGTGTTTTCTTTTTTGAAAAAAAGAAAAAGAAAAAGGAGGTGAAATGAAAAGTGAGTTGAAATGGAAATAAAGCTTTGTAGAATCTCCGTGCTTTTATTTATTACCATGGTTCTCATAGTCATTGATGCAGTTGTATGTTATAAATGCAAGCTGCCACAGAAGCCCTCTGTAGGGCCTTATGTTGCAATGTAGGCCTTAGTTAGATGCAAGGTTTATCCCGGGATCGTCCCTGCCTGCTCCCGGGATATCCTGTGTGTCATTTACATGAACAAGGATGACCCCGGGACAATCCCGGGATAAACCTTAGGTCTAGCTAGGGCTGTAGTCATTTTGTTTTATTGCCTTAATATAACGAAACAAAACACCAGATCTTGTGTGCGTAGAAACAGCCGTGAGTAACTTTAATCCTTGTGTGGGATAGTGACAAGGCCATTCTGTGGTACAACAGTGACCATTTTAGTCACCGTTGGTCAGGAAGGATGAACTAGCTGTGACAAGAACAAGCAGTCAAGGGCTTTCAGGAAGAATCATAGAGATGGCTACTTTATTCCGAGCAAGACCGTCGGTCCAACTAGCCCAGTATTGCCAGTACCGACTGGCAGCAGCTACCCAGCTAGGATCCTTTCCTAGCTGTACCTGGAAAGGCCGGCCGTTGAACCTGGGATCTTCTGCATGCTCTACTCTACTGCATGCTCTACTGCATGCTCTACACGCTCTACTCATCTTCTGCTCTACTGGTGAGCCACAGCCCTTCCCTAACATGGCAGATAGACACCTGACGGGCACAGTTTTCTTTGCTCTGATGTCAGTACCTGGGACAGCACCCTGTGGGAGCTGTTGCTGGAAAAAAAAGGTGAAATCACATGTGCAGTTTTCAAGTGCTCAAACAATCCGTCAGGAATTGCTCGCCTCTCTTCCCAGGCACAGTTTTAGTTTTTGTGCATTATTTATTGCATTTCTATAGCCAAAGCTTTCTGGGCAGTTCACAAAAATTAAAACCATTTAAAACTAGATGGCTGTTGGCTGATCTGGATAAATCCATCAGCTATAGGATAGGTTTATTTGCACTAGCTGCAAGAAAGATAAGAGCAGCCTTTCTAAACCATACTGCTATCAAACCTTAAGGGGGTTAAAAAGAAGGAATGTTTTACATCTTTATTTTATTTGTATTCTTGTTTTATGACATCAAATGTTTTCTGTTTTATACTTGTGTGTTTTGTGTTTGTATTGTGATGGCCATTGGCTATAAACAATAAAAACTTGAGACTGAGAAAAAAATTAAAACCAGAAAAAAATGGAATTAACCCCCCCCCACACACACACTTTAAATGTCACTGCAGCTCCTCCAGCAATTTGAGGGAGAAGTGTTGGTCTCCCATGCTGGTCTCTCATGGAACCTGGCCCAAACTGTCGTGGGATTAAACTTAGACAAGTACAGCTGCAACTAAATGTTGCAGTATGAAATGCCCCCTCTTCAGGATGCCAGCCATTCTCTCCCCCCCCCACCCCCATCGCACCATCCTGGTTTTCTCTCCAACAGTCAGTCAATATTCCATATCTACTGAACATGCACAGTCCTCATTGGGCTCTGGGTGTGTGTGTGTGTGTCTGTTTGGGCTCAATATGCATTGGCACTCACAGCCTGAAAATTAGAAATAGAAGGGGATGATGCATTCTAGCATGACATGACTGGTGACTTTATGACAGTGTACAAAGCCTCATTTTTTTTTTGCATTGCCTGATTGCTCACCCACCACTGTTTTCTTCTGATCACTAGTGAAACTGATGTGGTCAAGGGAAATTTCAGAATTGTTGTTTTATGCACAAGAGCACTTGTTTGCATTTATGTTCCCTCTTTGAAGAAAAAAAGACTTTGCACTAGTGATGTTGATGGTAAAGGAAATAACAACAACAACAATAATAACAACATAAGGTGACCATATGAAAAGGAGGACGGGAATCCTCCGTCTTTAACAGTTGTACTGAAAAGGGAATTTCAGCAGGTGTCATTTGTATGCATGCAGCACCTGGTGAAATTCCCTCTTCATCACAACAGTTAAAGCTGCAGGAGCCCTACCTAGTGTGACCAGATACAAAAGAGGGCAGGGCTTCTACAGCTTTAACTGTTGTGATGAAGAGGGAATTTCACTAGGTGCTGCATGCATACAAACGACACCTGCTGAAATTCCCTTTTCAGTACAACTGTTAAAGACAGAGGATTCCCATCCTACTTTTCATATGGTCACCTTAGGTGACATAACAATGAATTCGGGGTGACAAAATCCATCATCAGCACTACACCAT